>NC_048573.1:55478008-55784258 GCF_013265735.2 Oncorhynchus mykiss | reverse complement strand
GTTTAGTTGGTCCTGTTCCAGTGTCATTAATGGGACTGAGAGCATTGAAGTGGAAGCCCGGTTCAATGAAACTACTGTAGTTTCGTATGTATATTAAAGCTAAATGGTTTTTGGTTTGGTTGTTTTGTCAACCATCATCCTACACTACCACTATAAAAAATGTACGAAAAACCCTCTCCCATTCTTATTTGGTGACATTTTCACTGAGGAAATGTATTTTCACTCAGAGTCTCCATCTTCCAGTCTGTCCTGTCTGTCTGCCTGTAGTAATGTTCGTGCCTGGCTGAAGCAGTCCCAATTATCCTGTCAGTCAGCCTGCCGTCAGGGGCTGGTTTGGCGGTTTGTTTATTTTATTGTTGTTTTATTAACTAATAGCCCCTCAGATAGATGGATGGCACTAGCACTAAACCGCAGAGTGGGCTGCTACCACCCCTCCCCCTGTCCCCCGTCTCCCCCTACTCCAACCCTACTCCCAGAGCCTGTAGAGGGAAACCCAAGACCCTAACTGCCTGAGCGCTCCCTAATCTGTCACATCAGGCACACATGTTTTCGGTCTTGGTAATGGCGGCTCAGACATCTAGTTTGGCCACAGCGGGCTTTGTGGAGTCCCGGCAGCCTCGCTAGCGTACGGCAGTAATGATAGGATGGCTGACCAGTTCTTGACATGGGTCTGCATCTCATCAGCACCGTGGTGGAGAGGGTAGAACCAGACACACTGAGCAAACATGCCAAGCAGCGACCTACAACAGCCAATTAGCCACCAGCCAACCAGCCACTGAAACCAGCCAACCAGCCACCCAAACCAGCTGACCAGCTACCGACACTTTAGCAAACCAAACCAGTCAACCAGCCATCCAAACCAGTTGTGCTGAGCGATTAGTGCTTTTTGAGGTCGGTTCGATTTCGGTTCGATTATTTAAAAAATAATCACGGTTTTTATTCATCAAATGCATTATGTGGGTTGAATGCTGTAACAAGACAGAATAAAACGGGTAATAAAAGTCCCATGATGGTAGTGACCGCCCATTACTGCTTATTACTTATTACATTACTTTACTTTAATAAAATATTTGTATTATTTTACGATTTTATTATTTAATTCTAAGTCATCATCTCATCTCTATAGAGCTGCTGTCTGACTAAAACACTATTTTGTAGTTCTTCAAAGTACATAAGGCATACTTTTACGACTGCTAAATACCAACTATCAATCACTAGATCATGTATTTTCAGGTAGAAATACCTCGCAAAGCAACTGATTTATATCCCTCTCGTACGTTCACTCTTCTCTACAACTCTGTCAACGAGGTCTGGTCAAGTAAGCGGGCGAGCAATGGATTATGGTCATTGTAGTTAATGACCACATTTTCTGCTCTATGTATAATATTGGCCTGTTGGAAACTACAACTACTACATCGCACAGTAGGGCTTGATCTGATTTTTCTCTACAGAAACTGAGTATCGAGCTCACAGAAACTGAGTTTCGAGCTCACAGAAACTGGGCATAAAGCTCACAGAAACTGGGCATAGAGCTCACAGAAACTGAGTATCGAGCTCACAGAAACTGAGCATAGAGCTCACAGAATCTGAGCATAGAGCTCACAGAAACTGAGTATCGGGCTCACAGAAACTGAGCATAGAGCTCACAGAAACTGAGCATAGAGCTCACAGAAACTGAGCATAGAGCTCACAGAAACTGAGTATCGAGCTCACAGAAACAGAGCATAGAGCTCACAGAAAAAAAACGTACAAAATGGAATTCAAATAATGGAACCGACATCAGTTAATTACAGTGCATTCGGAAAGTATTCAGACCCCTTGACTTTTTACACATTTTGTTACATTACAGCCTTATTCTAAAATGTATTAAATAGTTTTTTCTCCTCATCAATCTACACTCAATAGCCCATAATGACAAAGCAAAAACAGGTTTTTAGTAATTGTTGAAAATGTATTACAATTAAAAAACTGAAATATCACATTTACATAAGTATTCAGACCCTTTACTCAGTACTTTGTTGAAGCACCTTTGGCAGCGATTACAGCCTTGAGTCTTCTTGGGTATGAGGCTACAAGCTTGGCACACCTGTATTGGGGAAGTTTATACCATTCTTCTCTGCAGATCCTCTCAAGCTCTGTCAGGCCTCTCCAGAGATGTTCGATCGGGTTCAAGTCCGGGCTCTGGCTGGGCCATTCAAGGACATTCAGAGACTTGTCCTGAAAACACTCTTCCGTTGTCTTGGCTGTGTGCTTAGGGTCGTTATCCTGTTGGAAGGTGAACCTTCACCCCGGTCTGAGGTCCTGAGCACTCTGGAGCAGATTTTCATCAAGGAGCTCTCTGTACTTTGCTCCGTTCATCTTTCCCTGGATCCTGACCAGTCTCCCAGTCCCTGCCGCTGAAAAACATCCCCACAGCATGATGCTGCCACCACCATGCTTCAACGTAGGGATGGTGCCAGGTTTCCTCCAGACATGATGCTTGGCATTCAGGCCAAAGAGTTCATTCTTGGTTTCATCAAATCAAAATCAAATCAAATGTTATTTGTCTCATGCGCCAAATACAACAGCTGTAGACCTTAATGTTAATTGAGGTAATATGTAGGTAGAGGTAAAGTGAATATGTATGAATAAAAAAGAGTAGCAGCAGCGTAAAAATGGGGGTTGGGGGGAAAATGCAAATAGTCCGGGTAACCATTTGATTAGGTGTTCATGAGTCTTATGGCTTCGGGGTAGAAGCTGTTAAGAAGCCTTTTGGTCCTAGACTTGGTGCTCCGGTACCATTTGCGTGCGGTAGCAGAGAGAACAATCTATGACTAGGGTGGCTGGAGTCTTTGGATTTTTGGGGGGCATTCCTCTGACACCCGATGGTATAGAGGTCCTGAATGGCAGGAAGCTTGGCACCTGTGATGTACTGGGCCATACGCACTACCCTCTGCAGTTCCTCGCGGTCGGAGACCGAGCAGGTTCCATACCAGGCTGTGGTGCAACCAGTCAGGATGCTCTCGATGATGCAGCTGTAGAACTTTCTGAGGATCTGAGGACCCATGCCAAATCTTTTCAGTCTCCTGAGGGGGAATAGGCATTGTTATGCCCTCTTCTCGACTGTCTTGGTGTGTTTGGACCATGATAGTCTCCACTACAGCCCCATCGATGAGAATGGGGGCGTGCTCAGTCCTCCTTTTCCTGTAGTCCACAATACTCTCCTTTGTCTTGATCATGTTGAGGGAGAGGTTGTTATCCTGGCACCACACTGCCAGGTCTCTGACCTCCTCCCTATAGGCTCTCTCATTGATGTCAGTGATCAGGCCTACCACTGTTGTGTCATCAGCAAACTTAATGATGGTGTTGGGAGTCGTGCCTGGCCGTAAAGTCATGAGTGAACAGGGAGTACAGAAGGGGGCTGAGCACGCACCCCTGAGGGGCCCCCGTGTTGAGGATCAGCATGGCAGTTGTGTTGTTACCTACCCTTACCACCTGGGGGTGGCGCGCCAGGAAGTCCAGGATCCAGTTGCAGAGGGAGGTGTTTAGTCCCGGGGTCCTTAGCTTAGTGATGAGCTTTGAGGGCACTATGGTGTTGAATGGTAAGCTGTTGTCAATGAATAGCATTCTCACATAGGTGTTGCTTTGTCCAGCTGGGAAAGGGCACTGTGGAGTGCAATAGAGATTGCATTGTCTGTGGATCAGACCAGAGAATATTGTTTCTCATGGTCTGAGAGTCCTTTAGGTGTATTTTGGCAAACTCCAAGCGGGCTGTCATGTGCCTTTTACTGAGGAGTGGCTTCCGTCTGGCCGCTCTACCATAAAGGCCTGATAGGTGGAGTGCTGCAGAGATGGTTGTCCTTCAGGAAGGTTCTCCCATCTACACAGAGAAACTCTGGAGCTCTGTCAGGTTCTTGGTCACCTCCCTGATCAAGGCCCTTCTCCCCCGATTGCTCAGTTTGGTCGTGCGGCCAGCTCTAGTAAGAGCCTTAGTGGTTCCACACTTCTTCCATTGAAGAATGATGGAGGCCACTGTATTCTTGGGGACCTCCAATGCTGCATACAATTTTTGGTACCCTTACCCAGATCTTTGCCTCGACACAATCCTGTCTCGGAACTCTACGGACAATTCCTTTTTGCTCTGACATGCACTGTCAACTGTGGGACCTTATATAGACAGGTGTGTGCCTAATGTCCAATCAATTGTATTTACCACAGGTGGACTCCAATCAAGATGTAGAAACATCTCAAGGATGATCAATGGAAACAGGATGCACCTGAGCTCAATTTTGAGTCTCATAGCAAAGGGTCTGAATACTGTTTTTTATTTTTAATACATTTGCAAAAATGTCTAAAAGCCTGTTTTTGCTTTGTTATTATGGAGTATTGTGTATAGGTTGGTGAGGATTTTGTTGCATTTAATCCATTTTAGAATAAGGCTGTAACGTAACAAAATGTGGGAAAAGTCGAGGTGTTTAAAAACGGAAAAATATCTGACATTTTGGTTAATCGCTCAGCACTACAAACCAGCCAACCAGCCTACACACAGCCTCAGTTCAAGCGCTGAAATAAAAATCATTCTACACAGCCTCTATTTAATTAGTTCATGTCAACCACAGCAAATAATATTAACACACCAATGAAGGTTAAGGTTGGGTTTCAGTGTTACATCATTGAGGAGTTGACCCTAGGTCAGAAAGAGGTTGGGTTTCAGTGTTACATCATTGAGGAGTTGACCCTAGGTCAGAAAGAGGTTGGGTTTCAGTGTTACATCATTGAGGAGTTGACCCTAGGTCAGAAAGAGGTTGGGTTTCAGTGTTACATCATTGAGGAGTTGACCCTAGGTCAGAAAGAGGTTGGGTTTCAGTGTTACATCATTGAGGAGTTGACCCTAGGTCAGAAAGAGGTTGGGTTTCAGTGTTACATCATTGAGGAGTTGACCCTAGGTCAGAAAGAGGTTTGGTTTCAGTGTTACATCATTGAGGAGTTGACCCTAGGTCAGAAAGAGGTTGGGTTTCAGTGTTACATCATTGAGGAGTTGACCCTAGGTCAGAAAGAGGAGCTGTGTATGGCTGCATATGGTGTTGAAGAAGAACCAGAGGAAACACACTGTCCAGCGAAGCAGGGAGAGACAACAGAACAAAGCAAATGCAGCCGCATAGAGAGAGAGAGAGAGAGAGAGAGAGAAAGAGAGAGAGAGGGAGAGAGGGAGAGATGGAGAGAGAGAGAGAGAGAGAGCGAGAGCGAGCGAGCGAGAGGGAGAGAGGGAGAGAGAGAGAGAGAGAGAGAGGGAGAGAGAGAGACAGAGAGAGAGAGAGAGAGAGAGCGAGAGAGAGAGAGAGAGAGAGAGAGAGAGGGAGAGAGGGAGAGAGGGAGAGATGGAGAGAGAGAGAGAGAGAGAGAGAGAGAGCGAGAGAGAGAGAGAGCGAGCGAGAGAGAGAGAGAGAGGGAGAGAGGGTGAGAGGGAGAGAGAGAGAGAGAGGGAGAGAGGGAGAGAGGGAGAGATGGAGAGAGAGAGAGAGAGAGAGAGAGAGAGCGAGAGAGAGAGAGAGCGAGCGAGAGAGAGAGAGAGAGAGAGGGAGAGAGGGAGAGAGGGAGAGATGGAAAGAGAGAGAGAGAGAGAGAGAGAGAGAGAGAGAGAGAGAGAGGTGTCACAGCTGTAGACTGCAGCACCACCAACACCAGCAGAGAATGGAAGCATTTTGTATTGTGTGTGTGAGAGAAGAAGCAGCAGTAGAGACTTGGACATAAAATAGGTACTTGTTTATCTAAGTGAAAGGAGTTGCATGCAGTCATTATAAAGCTCAACATTGCCTCTGGAGTAGCCTGGTAATGTGTGACTAAGGCTGTGAAGATGAATGATTCAGTACATGCAGATCACATCCTTTACTCAGTTCTCCTCCACAACCCATCAAATGTGAGCTGACTCACCTACACATGTCTTTTCATCGGTTTGCAGGGCAAACTTCATGTGACACGCACATCTGGGGCCGTGGTCCGTCTCCTCACAGATGTGCTGGCAACCCCCGTTGCCGTAGTTACAGGTCACTGCCGAGGAGCACACAGTTAAAGCAATAGGAACATGATGTACTGTCATCCATGCCTGGAGGTGTGCTGTGACATCATCACCCTCTCAACCTCAGTGTGATAAAGATGTTTAGAAACTCCTCCAGTTCACACCTTGGTATGAAGGATCTCACACCACTAAACCGTCGCCTACTTAATGGAGCGGAGCTGACTGACTTCAGAGTTTCATTCTCACTAGAAGACACTAGTTCCACTTTGGAATACTGGTTCTTCAGAGTGACACAGAAAAATTGGAATGTTCATAACTGTTAAAAAGACGAATCTGGGTGTCAGTTACACTGTGAGTTTGTGGTGTGTTGAGTGTCGACATTAGCACTCTGAATACACCTGTGATGACAGAGCCAAGGCTTCCACCACCATCCAGTCTACACAACACTACCCCTGTGCCTTTTGGCCTTAACCTGGGCTATCGTCCAAAAAATGTAGACTTCTAAACACTTCTCCAACCATTATTCCAACATAGGCAAATCACCCATCAGCCCCGACCCCAGCCCTGAAAGGACGAGCCATGTTGCAAGGCAACAGGAAGTGTGTGGTGTCCATCACCGGCTCTTTCTCAGAAACCTGCTTCCCACTCCCTTACACCAGTTCTGTCGGTTATCTTATCGGATGCTATAAACCATTTAGTGTGATAAACTGGCAGTATCATTTGGAAACAATCACTGTAAAATGGCTTTGTTTCTGACGCTGTGTGAAAATCTGTTGGATGCGTCTGTTGGATGGTAAGTATCTTCATAACCCTACACAATGTACACGTTGGCACCACATAAACCATGTATTATCATGTTAGAAACCTATGTACGATAGAGTAGATCATCATGTGGTGCCAATGTGTTCATTGTGTAGAGTAATGAAGGTGGGTAATGTGGGTTGATGGAGGGGGTTCACACTTACACTTGCAGTCCCTCATGTTCCTGGTGAGCTGGAAGCCAGGCCTGCACTCGCAGGCGATGCCTCCCTTTGGTGTCTCCCGGCAGATGTGAGCACAGCCATGGTTCTTATCCATGCAGGTGGGGCTCTCCTTGGTGCCCTCTGGTCGCGCTACAGGGAGAAGAACATGAGTTAGAGGTGACCTGATCAGAGTTTCCAACACGTACTAGGTACTAGTCCTTTCCCCGATGCCACGCCCCCTTACATGACTGAATACACACACACATGTACATTTCCAGGGTGGATGATAGCCTGTTAGAACACACTGCATTGTGTCAGGCTATAAAAACTAGCCCGTCTAAAGAGGGGATCAAACTCCCACCAGGAGCTGATCCTGCAGTCCTGTAAGCATAAATGAGGTAATCCCTAACAAACAGAAGTAGGCATTTTAACTCGCAGACAAATTCTTCAAGCTTCGAGGCAAGAAGGGCTCGGGTCGGAGCGGAGAGGCCTAAAAAACACATCTACAGTATTTCCAGAGGTTTACCACACTCTAACCACTATGCTTTGGTTCCGTTAAAATGGGTCCGTTTTCTGTGGATGCATGGATCCGTTATGAGTCTAAACACAACAAAGGGATGCTTTTGTTGGCCTCCATTATATAAAGTCATCTCACAATACTTGAGTGTTTTAGCGATTCTAAGCTACTCTCAAAGTGCCATGCAGATACATCATTTTTATCTCATGTATAAATGTATGAAAGTCGCTTATTCAACACATCCACAACTCAAGAGGATTCCATTCCAGGTCTCACTTGTGTTATAAATTATAACAGGAGTCAGTGGCACATCTGTTATGCCACTATGTATTACGTGTGACACCTTTAGGGATCAGAGCTGAGATTTGCCTCCATCCGATGTGAGATAATGTCACTATTACAGATGCAGTGACAAGACCCAAACCTACTGTCTCATTAAAAACCAAACCCATCTCTCATCCCCCACCCCTCTTCCTCTATGTGGTGAGCAGACACAGAGGTTGACTTACAAATGGCACCCTATTCCCTATTAAGTTCACTACTTTTAACTAGGGCCCGTAGGGCTTTGGTCCATAGTAGTGGCCTATGTAGGGAATAGGGTGCCATTCAGGATGCAACCCAGGCAGGAAGATGTCTCAATTGAGACTCACTGGACCTGCTGACTCTCAGAAGGATGTTTGGGTCTACACTTCAGAGCAGTATACTGTTCTAGTCACACACATGAATATTGTAAATCTCCTTTTTGATTGCATGTGTACATGCATGTAAGCACATAAGGCCAAGGGCCCCACGTCATTCTCACAGGCCACCCATATGTAAAAGTATGCACAAACTACTGAACGTTGCTTTGGATAAAGGTGTCTGCAAAACGGCATATTGTTATTAGTAGCAGTAGTATTATAAATGACATGTCATAGAGGACTGCACTTTTCTGTACATAGACAATCATTCTACAGTGTGTTCATGTGACTGCCCTGTGGACATATGGGAAAATGCTATCAGTATGTGTAAATGTGTTGGCGAATCATGGCAAAGAGCCAGAGCCTTGTATTATCCTCAATGACTTATTTATGTACTTTAACACCTGCCTCAATAGGCTTCTTTTAATTACACCCTCTTGTTTTCCACGTGTTCTGCCGACAAACTGCACCGGCCCTTTTATTTTGTTTCACTTAGTACGGTAGGGCTGATGTCAGAGAGACAGGTATATTTCCACCTCCTCTCTACTTTTTGTCTAGTTGACGAATCAAGAATCATAGGTTGATGTCTCGCATTAGTGCTGTCCATCACCTCAAGCCTGTTAAGAGGTTAGGCTTCAGCCCTTCTGACAGGCTTCTCTGCTTGTGCTTTTCTGATCTGTAAAAAGGGGTGATGGCGAAGGCAGAAAAATGGGAGAGGCTGAGCAATCAGACATTGAGTGCTAAACAGTCCTAGGACAGAGGGTCACCTCTGAACAAAAACACCATTCCACCACCACGGCCACTGAGACAGTAAATACAGGGACAATGACTGGAGTCCACTGACCACATAACAACACACCCTCTTTAAGGTGCAGCAAACCTCAGGAGGTCAGTGAGAGGGGAAACTTAACGGTCCTTTCCCACTGCTCCGTGTCTGTCTGAGGGGGAGGCGAACCCAACACACAGACAGAGGGATGGAGTTTCCCACTTGGCAGCCCTTAAGAGACTCAAGTTCACTTACCAGGGTCACAATATGCATCCCCCAAAATCCCCCCACTCTCTCCCCACCTAGAGTATATGAGACCCCTGTCCCCTAATACCGCAGACTCATCCATCAATAGCGGGTGGGGCTAGGGCCAAAACCTGGCCCTGCTCTCTCTCTGAGGACCTAGAAGTGTTGACACAATAGCCCTTTTCTCCCTGGCCAAGCTATGGAACCACACTTTGTGGTTCTGTTCAACTGGCTGCCAAATACCGAAATGTTTTATTATTACTACTACAGCTATTATAATTTATGCGGGGTCTCTTGTTGAGAAATGAAATATAAATAAATAATAGGGACGTAAAAAGAAAATCACGGCCCGTGGAGAAGTGAGCTGGGGAAAGATGTGAAGCAAAGAATAGGACTGCGGATTGCGAACACCGCCAGTCCACTAAAACAAGCCTTTGACCCATGAAACAACTTTATATGTAGAAGCCAATAAGAAATATCACAGGGCACTTTATAGACTGATCGCTGGATAAGCAATATCTGTTAAAATCATGGAGCCAGAGGGGAACCTTCCAAATGGTTACCAGGGGACAGACTGGACATTTGTTCTCACACAATTGAACATGGACAGCGATCATCGAAAACTACTGACTGCACCGGTGGAAAAAATAACACCCGGCAATTAGATGCAAAGAACAGCATGAAAGAGAAAGCTTTTCCCCAGAAGCGACAACAGCTACAACAGCAGTATCCAACCAAGACAGGTCGTGACCTGCCCACCAGACACTCAGGAGAGGCTTGTAACTCAAGGACTACTGCACTGCAGTGCCACCTCAGCAGCCCAAAGCTAAAATACTGCCATCTATAATCCCCCTCTCCCTCCCAGCTCCAGACACAATACTGTTCAGGCTCAAGGCTAAGGCCTTTAAAGTGCCCCGGAACACAGTCAAATAAACAAAAACAAGGCCATTTGGAGACTTCTCAAGAGCTTCCAATAATACCATAATTTTCTGTGCAACTCTGACAATTACAGTACAGGGACACTTCCCTGCAAAAAAACTCCTCTCTAAAGAGAAATAGAAGAGGACAGGATTTAATGAGTGTAGAAATAGGCCTAGACGTGCTGCCTGGAGAACGCTTCTGTTTGTCTCAATGTTCAGACCCCATCAGTAACCAAAGTTACTCCCCTCCAATGTGGTCCTTTAGATTCATCTGGAACTGAACACAATGTGCCTTTATGGGCCATTCTACACTAACACTCGTTCCTCTTATAGCACTTCATTAACACTGCCAACTAAGTGGAGCAATTTAGGAAATTGATATTACTACCTGTATTATACAACAGGTTGTAAAACGAATAGGGTACAATCATACCCCTGGACTGTTATAGTAGGATTAAGGCAGTCTTTTGTTTATGTAAATGATTTATTTGCAAATGTTTTGCAGGATGAAACTTTCCACCTTTGGCTACAATATTGGCTACGATCCCATGTGGAAAGTGACCCTCAGCTAATGAAGAAGAAACACATTATATACTGTAGTCCCCAATTCTCACTGAGGTGGAGACAGTTGGGCGCCTGGAACAAAGCCTCCTCACCAGCGCTTCCCAACAACATGAGGGCCTGGTCAGTAAACTTTAGGGCCATGTATTGGAAAGCTCTCCCTCGCCCTCCATTTGGCAAATCTGACCACAATTCTATCCTCCTGATTCCTGCTTTACAAGCAAAAATTAAAGCAGGAAGCACCAGTGACTGTCAATAAAAAAGTGATCAGATGAAGCAGATGCTAAGCTACAGGACTGTTTTGCACAGACTGGAATATGTTCCGGGATTCTTCCGATGAAGCCAGTCACTGGCTTCATCAATAAATGCATTGATCAAGTCGTCCCCACAGTGACTGTACGTACATACCCCAACAAGAAGCCATGGATTACAGGCAACATCCGCACTGAGCTAAAGGGCAAAGTTGACGCTTTCAAGGAGCGGGACCCTAACCCGGAAGCTGATAAGAAATCCTGCTATGTCCTCTGACGAACCATCAAACAGGCAAAGCGTCAACACAGGACTAAGATCGAATCGTACTACACCAGCTCCGACCCTTGTCGGATGTGGCAGGGCTTGCAAACTATTACAGACTACAAAGGGAAGCATTTCCGTGACACGGGCCTACCAGACGAGCTAAATTACTTCTATGCTCGCTTCGAGGCAAGTAACACTGAAACATGCATGAGAGCATCAGCTGTTCCGGGCGACAGCTGTTCCTCTCCGCAGCCGATGTGAATAAGACTTTTAAACAGGTCAACATTTACAAGGCCGCAGGGCCAGATGGATTACCAGGACGTGTACTCCAAGCATGCGCTGACCAACTGGCAAATGTCTTCACTGACATTTTCAACCTCTCCCTGTCTGAATCTGTAATACCAACATGTTTCAAGCAGACCACCATAGTCCCTGTGCCCAAGAACACTAAGGTAACCTGCCTAATTGACTACCGACCCGTAGCACTCACGTCTGTAGCCATGAAGTGCTTTGAAAAGCTTGTCATGGCTTACATTAACACCATTATTCCAGAAACCCTAGACCCACTCCAATTTTGTTATTTTACTGCTGCTCTTGTTATTTTTTAATTTTTTTGTGTGGTATTTTCCTTAAACTGCATTGTTGGTTAAGGGCTTGTAAGTAAGCATTTCACTTTAAGGTCTACACCCGTTGTATTCGGCGCACGTGACAAATATCATTTATTTGATTTGATTTGAAGAGTCCCACACGATAGATTGTAAAGTGATAGGACATGCTGGGGTTTTATAGGCGTAGTCAGTCTAGGTGTTTGGGCTGGTGACAAGGAAGGCTTGTTGTATGACCCCAGACTACGTCATACAGGACAGAAGCCCCTGCAAGGGAGAGGGAAGCCCCATGGTCTTGACACAGCACCACTGGGACCAGGGCCTAAACATGGAGCCACCAGGCAATTAAAGCAGCATTCCTTCCTCATAGATAATAGGCCATTAAAACTTTTAACAGGAGGATAAAGATGTCAGAGTCGGAAAAGGCGGAGAGGGAGTCTGGACCGGGGCGAGTTGCAATGGGCCGGGAAGTGACAGGGCGTCCAGTGGGTCCACGTCACGGCACAGTGCCGTCCTGATGGCAAGCAGATGCCCCCAAAGAGAGACGACAGAGCCATCCCACTGAGCCAAGCGCTACTATTTGGGCCCTTCTGACAACCGTTGGTTCCCTTCAACTCCTGAAGGCCTAATAGTAGAAGCAGCAACATTACCTCACTGGGAAGAGGTCTCAGCCAGGGAAGGTGGCAGTTGATTGTGGAATATTTTCAAACAGGATACATCTGCATGTCTGTGGTTAGGATGACAGGCACCTGAGCTACCAACAAACCTAATGACATGTTAATTTACATTCTATAGCTGTGTTTCCAAAACAATCCCTGCATAGTTTCCTAATGATCCTAACTATGGTATAGCCAAGTGGTTTAAATACTTTTGGTGTAACAGACTAGATTAGACCTGATTTATTATGTGGCTGTGTTTCTCTACCTGTGGGTGCAAATGTTCTCTATTGTTGCTGTTGACGTTGTTGTTATTGTGGTTGTTCTTATCATTGTTTCTGTTGAGTGTGTGTATCTCTTTGTGTTATTTATTGTATACAGTATATGTGTATATTCTGCGGCACCTGCTGTGGGACATGCCCCTCTCCCCCTCACTCCTCCTCTCATCACTTCAAGGTCACCTCTCCTCTCCCAGCGGACCAAGCTTATCCATTATCCCCCTCCCCCGACAGAGAAGAACACAGAACAACATAAAGCTACACACTGCAACAGAAGGATAGCATGCCTGCACAAACAAGGAAACTACACTCTCTCTGTAATAAAAAGAGATATGTTATTTCAAAGCCACATTCTTCTTTAAATCAAAGGTAGACCAGAGAGGAGAGGGAGACATGATTCATGCTGGCCCTCTGGGTAAAGCAATGACAGAAAAGCGTTAGTGGAAAAATCCCACTGGCACTAAGGCAGTCCACTGCGGCATGCTGGCCCGGCTAGCTTAGAGATGGCCTTCAACAAAACCGCACTATGAAAAGGGATGTCTGCCACAAAAGAAGTATGGAGGATTCAGCAGTAGGGCAGCCAACATTTGCTAGAGCCCAAGCCACTGATGTACAGCAGGTATATATTTGTTCAAGTGTGGAGAGCCATGGGGCCTATGAAAGCCCGGTCTAGACAAAGAGGGGGTAGCAACTGAAGGTAATTTAGAGACAGAGAGAAGGAGAGCGAGAGGAAGGGAGAGAGAGGGGGAGAAAGAGAGAGGGAAAGAGTAAGGGGAGGAGGAGAGAGCATGAGGGGGAGAAAGAGGGAGAGAGAGAGAGAGAGAGAGAGAAAGAAGGAGAGAGAGAGAGAGAGAGAGAGAGAGAGAAAGGAGAGAGAAGGCGGAGAGTGGGGGGATGAGAGTGAGAGAATTTTAAAGAAAGAGCAAAAGAGAAAAAATATGAAAGCGGGAGGGAGAGAAAAAGACAGAGAATGGAGAAGAGGTGGAGTGTCCTGAACTGTAGGTGTGCCGAAGAAACAGTCTTTGATGCTGGACTAATGGTGAGACTTAATAGGTAGCCCAGAATAGGAAAATAGCCTAGTTATACGGTCGGGCTGCAGAGCAATGGTGCAGCCACTCCTGCAATTGTAAAAACAGCTCCTCGGCCAGCATACAGCCAGACAGGCAAGCAGACATGCTGAGACACAGCTCCAGGAACGACAATACAAGCCCTTCAAAGTAAGGACACCAGACAGGAGAAATAGAGGCTTTTCTTTTCACACGACTGCCATAGCCAGCCATGGCATGCCCTATTATATAATAAGAATACAAAATTATGTGTCAATGCTTTCAGAAAAGAAGCAGAAATAGAAAATAAGACTGTCCCAATAGCAGTAATAGAAAGTCCTGTGTGCAATGTATAAAACAAGCACCTGATACTCTCCACGGCAATGCAGATAAATTAGTGATAGAAATTAGGGAACATTAGCTGCTACTTTGTTAAGGAAGTGTTTTACATGTCCCCTAGTGATCACTGCCACCAATCTCAGCTTTTATCATACTAAACGAATGTAGCCGGCTAGCTGCAGTGAAGCAGCAAAACTAACTAAGTATATGATGGCACCATGTGTAATGGATTCATCACATTGACTGCAAAATGCTATGAACTGCTGCAGTTACGGCTGGACATCATGCCCTGAAGTACACATAGCGTGTTCTGCATCCGAATGCTATAATAGAATGTATCTCAAGAACTGGGCCTAAAGCTAAAGTCAATTAAAAACTTGTGTGTGTGTTCGTGTGTGTTCGGATCCGTCTGTATGTGTGTGTACACATGCGTCTGTTTGTGTATGCGTGTGTGTGCGCTCGTGTGTATGATAGACAAGATGAGAGACACTGCCAGCAAGTCTCATTGCAAAAGGGCCACAACCCCCCTGGGAAGCTAATGAAAGCTCCAACCACAGGAAGAGGTTTTCAATGGCAAAATAAACATTTCCAGGAATGGCAAGGATACTCATGTTCTACAGTTAAGGAAAGAGATTATTAGAAATTCATTGGTTGTACCCATGGTCAGGTAGATGACTAGAAATGGCTGGATGTGAATTTAGTGGTAAACGTCCAACACACTTCAAAAATATAGCCAATTGAGTGGTATTTTTAGTGGATACCAAACTGCTCTCAATGCCCTCTCCAGGTGATCTCTCTAAACCTGATATACTGAGACTACATTGAGTTCAGTGAACAAGTATGTGTGGGTGTCATTTTCTATTTCTATATTTAAACCAAACCATCAGGCACTGGATCGCGCTTTGCCTAGGCCTGGTGTCATGAAGCACCTGTCATCAGTTTGATTGTGTGATTGGGAGTGTAAGGTATTATTCTAACACTCATTAAAAGTTATATCACTGTTCTCTTCTGTAATGAGTTCCCACAGAACATCTGCTCTAGGAGATTATAATTATCAGTGTAGGTATAGAATTATAATGAGGTGGGTGCTTATATTTGTCCTATTTCACAAATGTGTATTATACATGTCCGATTTGGAAATGTGTTTTTGCATATCCCAACTCTCCCTGAGACACCTTCAGTGGGGTGTCCCTCTTAGTTACTGGCCCAAAGCTCTAAGCGCTAGGTTACCTGCTGCCCACAACAACCACTGCTTAAGGCATATACAGTGGCTTGCGAAAGTATTCACACCCCTTGGCATTTTTCCTATTTTGTTGCCTTACAACATGGAATTAAAATAGATTTTGGGGGGGGGTTTGTATCATTTGATTTACACAACATGCCTACCGCTTTGAAGATGCAAAATATTTTTTATTGTGAAACAAACAAGAAATAAGACAAAAAAAACTGAAAACTTGAGCATGCACAACTATTCACCCCCCCCCCCCCCCCCAAAAGTCAATACTTTGTCAAGCCAACTTTTACAACAATTACAGCTGCAAGTTTCTTGGGGGATGTCTCTATAAGCTTGGCACATCTAGCCACTGGGATTTTTGCCATTCTTTAAGGTAAAACTGCTCCAGCTTCTTCAAGTTGGATGGGTTCTGCTGGTGTAGAGCAATCTTTAAGTCATACCACAGATTCTCAATTGGATTGAGGTCTGGGCTTTGACTAAGCCATTCCAAGACATTTAAATGTTTCCCCTTAAACCACTCGAGTGTTACTTTAGCAGTATGCTTAGGGTCATTGCCCTGCTGGAAGGTGAACCTCTGTCCCAGTCTCAAATATCTGGAAGACTGAAACAGGTTTCCCTCAAGACTTTCCCTGTATTTAGCGCCATCCATCATTCCTTCAATTCTGACCAGTTTCCCAGTCCATACCGATGAAAAACATCCCCACAGCATGAGGCTGCCACCACCATGCTTCACTGTGGGAATGGTGTTCTCGGGATGATGAGAGGTGTTGGGTTTGCGCCAGACATAGAGTTTTCCTTGAAAGACCAAAAAGCTCAATTTTAGTCTCATCTGACCAGAGTACCTTCTTCCATATATTTGGGGAGTCTCCCACATGCCTTTTGGTGAACACCAAATATTTTTTTCTTTTAGCAATGTCTTTTTTATGGCCACTTGTCCGTAAAGCCCAGCTCTGTGGAGTGTACGGCTTATTTTATTTATTTATTCACCTTTATTTAACCAGGTAGGTTAGTTGAGAACAAGTTCTCATTTGCAACTGCAACCTGGCCGAGATAAAGCGTAGCAATTCAACACATACAACAACACAGATTTACACGTGGAATAAACAAAACATACAGTTAATAATACAGTAGAACAAAAGAAAACAAAAAGTCTATATACAGTGAGTGCAAATGAGGTAAGTTAAGGAAATAAATAGGCCATGGTGGCGAAGTAATTACAATATAGCAATTAAACACTGGAATGGTAGATCGGCAGAAGATGAATGTGCAGGTAGAGATACTGGGGTGTAAAGGAGCAAAATAAATAAATAAATACCAGTATGGGGATGAGGTAGGTAGATGGGCTGTTTACAGATAAGCTAAGTACAGGTGCAGTGATCTGTAAACTGCTCTGACAGCTGGTGCTTAAAGCTAGTGAGGGGGATTTGAGTCTCCAGCTTCAGAGATTTTTGCAATTCGTTCCAGTCATGGGCAGCAGAGAACTGGAAGGAAAAGCCAACCAAAGGAGGAATTGGCTTTGGGGGTGACCAGTGAGATATACCTGCTGGAGCGCATGCTACGAGTGGGTGCTGCTATGGTGACCAGTGAGCTGAGATAAGGCGGGGCTTTAACTAGCAGAGACTTGTAGATAACCTGTAGCCAGTGGGTTTGGTGACGAGTATGAAGCGAGGGCCAACCAACGAGAGCGTACAGGTCGCAATGGTGGGTAGTGTATGGGGCTTTGGTAACAAAACGGATGGCACTGTGATAGACTGCATCCAGTTTGTTGAGTAGAGTGTTGGAGGCTATTTTATAGATGACATCACCGAAGTCGAGGATTGGTAGGATGGTCCGTTTTACGAGGGTATGTTTGGCAGCATGAGTGAAGGATGCTTTGTTGCGATATAGGAAGCAGATTCTAGATTTAATTTAGGATTGAAAGTGGTACTATGGACAGATACTCCAATCTCCGCTGTGGAGCTGTGTAGCTCCTTCAGGGTTATCTTTGGTCTCTTTGTTGCCTCTCTGATTAATGCCCTCCTTGCCTGGTCCATGTGTTTTGGTGGGTGGCCCTCTCTTGGCAGGTTTGTTGTGGTGCCATATTATTTCATGTTTTTAATAATGGATTTGATGGTGCTCCGTGGGATGTTCAAAGTTTCTGATATTTTTCATAACCCATCCCTGATCTGTACTTCTCCACAACTTTGTCCCTGTCCTGTTTGGAGAGCTCCTTGGTCTTCATGGTGCTGCTTGCTTGGTGATGCCCCTTGCTTAGTGGTGTTGCAGACTCTGGGGCCTTTCAGAACAGGTGTATACAGTGCCTTGCGAAAGTTTTCGGCCCATTTGAACTTTGCGACCTTTTGCCACATTTCAGGCTTCAAACATAAAGATATAAAACTGTATTTTTTTGTGAAGAATCAACAAGTGGGACACAATCATGAAGTGGAACGACATTTATTGGGTATTTCAAACTTTTTTAACAAATCAAAAACCGGAAAATTGGGCGTGCAAAATTATTCAGCCCCCTTAAGTTAATACTTTTTAGCGCCACCTTTTGCAGCGAATACAGCTGTAAGTCGCTTGGGGTATGTCTCTATCAGTTTTGCACATCGAGAGACTGAAATTTTTTCCCATTCCTCCTTGCAAAACAGCTCGAGCTCAGTGAGGTTGGATGGAGAGCATTTGTGAACAGCAGTTTTCAGTTCTTTCCACAGATTCTCGATTGGATTCAGGTCTGGACTTTGACTTGGCCATTCTAACACCTGGATATGTTTATTTTTGTAGATTTTGCTTTATGTTTTGGATCATTGTCTTGTTGGAAGACAAATCTCCGTCCCAGTCTCAGGTCTTTTGCAGACTCCATCAGGTTTTCTTCCAGAATGGTCCTGTATTTGGCTCCATCCATCTTCCCATCAATTTTAACCATCTTCCCTGTCCCTGCTGAAGAAAAGCAGGCCCAAACCATGATGCTGCCACCACCATGTTTGACAGTGGGGATGGTGTGTTCAGGGTGATGAACTGTGTTGCTTTTACGCCAAACGTAACGTTTTGCATTGTTGCCAAAAAGTTAAATTTTGGTTTCATCTGACCAGAGCACCTTCTTCCACATGTTTGGTGTTTCTCCCAGGTGGCTTGTGGCAAACTTTAAACAACACTTTTTATGGATATCTTTAAGAAATGGCTTTCTTCTTGCCACTCTTCCATAAAGGCCAGATTTGTGCAATATACGACTGATTGTTGTCCTATGGACAGAGTCTCCCACCTCAGCTGTAGATCTCTGCAGTTCATCCAGAGTGATCATGGGCCTCTTGGCTGCATCTCTGATCAGTCTTCTCCTTGTATGAGCTGAAAGTTTAGAGGGACGGCCAAGTCTTGGTAGATTTGCAGTGGTCTGATACTCCTTCCATTTCAATATTATCGCTTGCACAGTGCTCCTTGGGATGTTTAAAGCTTGGGAAATCTTTTTTTATCCAAATCCGGCTTTAAACTTCTTCACAACAGTATCTTGGACCTGCCTGGTGTGTTCCTTGTTCTTCATGATGCTCTCTGCGCTTTTAACGGACCTCTGAGACTATCACAGTGCAGGTGCATTTATACGGAGACTTGATTACACACAGGTGGATTGTATTTATCATCATTAGTCATTTAGGTCAACATTGGATCATTCAGAGATCCTCACTGAACTTCTGGAGAGAGTTTGCTGCACTGAAAGTAAAGGGGCTGAATAATTTTGCACGCCCAATTTTTCAGTTTTTGATTTGTTAAAAAAGTTTTAAATATCCAATAAATGTCGTTCCACTTCATGATTGTGTCCCACTTGTTGTTGATTCTTCACAAAAAAATACAGTTTTATATCTTTATGTTTGAAGCCTGAAATGTGGCAAAAGGTCGCAAAGTTCAAGGGGGCCGAATACTTTCGCAAGGCACTGTATATACTGAGATCATGTGACACTTAGATTGCACACATGTGAACTTTACGTAACTAATTATGTGACTTCTGAAGGTAATTGGTTGCACCAGATCTTAGTTAGGGGCTTCATAGCAAAGGGGGTGAATACATATGCACGCACCACTTTTCTGTTTTGCTTTTTGAAACAAGTCATATTTTCATTTCACTTCACGGATTTAGACTATTTTGTGTCTGTTCATTACATGAAATCCAAATAAAAATCAATTCAAATTACAGGTTGTAATGAAACAATATAGGAAAAATTCCAAGGGGGTGAATACTTTCGCAAGCCACTGTACACGTGTATATGTAAATACGTATTTTCTCTACAATGTCAGGTTACTTTTCTGTGTAATGAATGTTGAAAAATCTGCAGTTATCCTGTTAAAAAGTAGACAAGCTGAAACTGGACATATGAACTTATATAGTAGCTCATCAGTATACACCATAGGTACTGCCATACAAGATATTTTCAAATGTACTGAAACTGAAATTATAGATGTCTGAATTGACTGAGCAGCAAGGAATTCCTAAGGGAGGCACTCAAATCTGCCGGACTCAATCTCACGCACATATGTGGGTAGCAAGGACCCTGTTATCTCCCCAACACATGAAAACAGGAAACAAGAAATACAGTTTTTATGTCTTGACTGGGAAGACATTTTGGGCAAGAATAAATGAACTGTTACATTCAGCCAGCAGGGGAATAGCCTGGTAGCGCCAAGCCCCATACCAAGCCCCAGCCCTAACCCAGCACCAGACCAAGCCCCAGCCCTAGATCAAGCCCCAGACCAGCCCTAGCACCACACCCAGACCAGCCCCAGACCAGCCCTAGCACCACACCCAGACCAGCCCCAGACCAGCCCTAGCACCACACCCAGACCAGCCCCAGACAAGCCCTAGCCCAGTCCCAGCCCTAACCCCAGCCCAGCCCTAGCCCAGTCCCAGACCAGCCCTAGCACCACACCCAGACCAGCCCAAGCCCCAGACCAGCTACAACATCCCCTATGAGCCTCTCCAACTCCCTAACTCACCCAGGTAACACCTGATCCATTGATGAAAGGAATGGGAAGCTGATGTCTTCCTAATGAGGGTGATAAAGCTAACTGCACCCCAGGCCTAACACGTTTAAGGAGTTGGCTGGCCAGGGCAGTATTTATGAAAGTACTGAGGGTCTCCTGTAAGCAAACTTGGCAAATACACTCAAGAATGTATGTTTAATACCATATTTTCTCTTTGTGACTTTTAGTGTAATCAAAAGAGAACCATTGCACTCTCCCAGAAGTTTGTCTGGTGCGTAAAACCCCCAAATGGCTATTAGTGTAGCCTTTGCCACTGAAACATAACATTTCAATACGCTGAGAATGGTAATGCTGAGGATGAGTTAGGATTATTGTCCAATAACTCGGCCGACTGGCTTCTTCCTTTTCCCTATTAGCACACACTGTTGTAACAATAGCAATAATAATACGACCTGCTGTTGTTCCCAATGTCTTTTCTAGAATAATGGAAAAATGACAGGCAGTGAGTGATCTGTTGCGTGAAGTGAGTTTGTAGATGTATGGCAGCTTTAATCTCTCTGTCCAAATGTAGCTCATCTGGAAGCAATAAAACCAATATTATTCACATGAAAAATGTAACATCAATGGGGTACTTCATCGAGAGAGAGAGAGAGAGAGAGAGAGAGAGAGAGAGCAAGAGAGAGAGAGAGAGAGCAAGAGAGAGAGCAAGAGAGAGAGAGAGAGAGAGAGAGAGAGAGAGAAAGAGAGAGAGAGCAAGAGAGAGAGAGAGAGAGAGAGAGCAAGAGAGAGAGAGAGCGGGAGAGAGAGAGCAAGAGAGAGAGAGAGAGAGAGAGAAAGAGAGAGAAAGAGAGAGAGAGAGAGAGAGAGAGAGAGAGAGAGAGAGAAAGAGAGAGAGAGAGAGAGAGAGAGAGAGAGAGAGAGAGAAAGAGAGAGAGAGAGAGAGAGAGAGAGAGATAGAGAGAGAGAGAGAGAGAGAGAGAAAGAGAGAGAGAGAGAGAGAGAGAGAGAGAGAGAGAGAGAGAGAGTAAAATTAGCCTGGTTAGGCAGTGCTATCTGCCTGGTCCTGATGATGTGTCTCTGACAGACAGCGAGGCAGACAGACCCTTACCTTTGAAACACACAATCCAGCCATTTGCTACACTCAAATAACACTGTGCTTATGAAACCTAAACATTGACAGTGCACTAGGCCATATTGATCTCATAAACCAGGCTTCCAAGATCCCTACATCAGACTGAAACTAGATCCTGTAGTGACATCACTGGTCACTGTCCCAGACCTCAAGACAATAGAGCTCGCTAGCTTGTAGTCCTAAAACCCAGAAATAAGTTACCTCTGGTTTGTTCAGCCATCCCTATGGATAAGAATTATGGTGAATGTATAGGGTTTTGGAATAAACACCGAAAATAAGGTCTGAGGTTAACACAGGCTTATACCCTTTTGTTCTATGAGATAACATCAGTCAGTTAACATGACCTTTATGAATCATGAAGCCTTTATGTGCTTTTTATCATTACATAACTTCTTCAAAATTCACAAAAGTTGACATCAGCTGATGAAGATTATCTCCTAGAACAAAATGTATAAGATCTCCTAAGCCTGGGTTCACCACACAACTTATTTTCGGTGTTTATCCAAAAACCCTCCAAAAAACACCATTTAATCTTAGAAAACCTTTTAAAATGGAAGGACTTGCACCGTGTCATTCAAAACGGCATTCATTTTCCCCATAGGCTTTGTCCAACGAACCATGGCGGAGTAAGTACCTACAAAAAGACGCCATTACTAATTATCTCTATACAAAAGACTACACCATGTGGACACGAGCAAAATATTGGAGAGAGAGCAGAGAAGAAAAGAGAAAACACTTGGGTAACGGCTCACACACCCACACTGCAGCCAGCAGAGCACACAGAGAGCAAACAGAGGGCAGACAGAGAGCAGACTGGGAGGAATCAGAGAGCAGACAGACAGCAGACAGAGAGCAGACTGGGAGCAGACAGAGAGCAGACAGAGAGCAGAATGGGAGCAGACAGAGAGCAGACTGAGAGCAGACTGGGAGCAGACAGAGCGCAGACAGAGATCAGACAGAGAGCAGACAGAGATCAGACAGAGAGCAGACTGGGAGTAGACAGAGAGCAGACTGGGAGCAGACAGAGAGCAGACTGAGAGCAGACAGAGAGCAGACTGGGAGCAGACAGAGAGCAGACTGGGAGCAGACAGCGAGCAGACAGAGAGCAGACAGAGAGCAGACAGAGTTCAGACAGAGATCAGACAGAGAGCAGACAGAGATCAGACAGAGAGCAGACAGAGATCAGACAGAGAGCAGACTGGGAGCAGACAGAGAGCAGACTGGGGGCAGACCGAGAGCAGACAGAGATCAGACAGAGAGCAGACAGATAACAGACAGAGAGCAGACTGGGAGCAGACAGAGAGCAGACAGAGAGCAGAGAGAGAGCAGACAGAGAGCAGACTGGGAGCAGACAGAGAGCAGACAGAGATCAGACAGAGATCATACAGAGAGCAGACTGGGAGCAGAAAGAGAGCAGACAGAGAGCAGACAGAGTTCAGACAGAGATCAGACAGAGAGCAGACAGAGATCAGACAGAGAGCAGACAGAGATCAGACAGAGAGCAGACTGGGAGCAGACAGAGAGCAGACTGGGAGCAGACCGAGAGCAGACAGAGATCCGACAGAGAGCAGACAGAGATCAGACAGAGAGCAGACTGGGAGCAGACAGAGAGCAGACAGAGAGCAGACAGAGAGCAGACTGGGAGCAGACAGAGATCAGACTGGGAGCAGACAGAGAGCAGACAGAGATCAGACAGAGATCATACAGAGAGCAGACTGGGAGCAGACAGAGAGCAGACTGGGAGCAGACAGAGAGCAGAGAGAGATCAGACAGAGAGAAGACAGAGGGCAGACAGAGAGCAGACTGGGAGCAGACCGAGAGCAGACAGACATCAGACAGAGAGCAGACAGAGATCAGACAGAGAGCAGACTGGGGGCAGACAGAGAGCAGACAGAGAGCAGACAGAGAGCAGACAGAGAGCAGACTGGGAGCAGACAGAGAGCAGACAGAGAGCAGACAGAGAGCAGACTGGGAGCAGACAAAGAGCTGACAGAGAGCAGACTGGGAGCAGACAGAGAGCAGACTGGGAACAGACAGAGAGCAGACAGAGAGCAGACAGAGAGCAGACAGAGAGCAGACAGAGAGCAGACTGGGAGCAGACAGAGGGCAGAAAGAGAGCAGACAGAGAGCAGACTGGGAGCAGACAGAGAGCAGACAGAGATCAGACAGAGAGCAGACAGAGAGCAGACAGAGATCAGACTGGGAGCAGACAAAGAGCTGACAGAGAGCAGACTGGGAGCAGACAGAGGGCAGACTGGGAGCAGACAGAGAGCAGACTGGGAGCAGACAGAGAGCAGACAGAGAGCAGACAGAGAGCAGACTGGGAGCAGACAGAGAGCAGACAGAGAGCAGACAGAGATCAGACAGAGTTCAGACAGAGATCAGACAGAGAGCAGACAGAGATCAGACAGAGAGCAGACAGAGATCATACAGAGACCAGACTGGGAGCAGACAGAGAGCAGACTGGGAGCAGATCAAGAGCAGACAGAGATCAGACAGAGAGCAGACAGAGATCAGACAGAGAGCAGACTGGGAGCAGACAGAGAGCAGACAGAGAGCAGACAGAGAGCAGACAGAGAGCAGACTGGGAGCAGACAGAGATCAGACTGGGAGCAGACAGAGATCAGACAGAGATCATACAGAGAGCAGACTGGGAGCAGACAGAGAGCAGACTGGGAGCAGACAGAGAGCAGAGAGAGATCAGACAGAGAGAAGACAGAGGCAGACAGAGAGCAGACTGGGAGCAGACCGAGAGCAGACAGACATCAGACAGAGAGCAGACAGAGATCAGACAGAGAGCAGACTGGGAGCAGACAAAGAGCAGACAGAGAGCAGACAGAGAGCAGACAGAGAGCAGACTGGGAGCAGACAGAGAGCAGACAGAGTTCAGACAGAGATCAGACAGAGAGCAGACAGAGATCAGACAGAGAGCAGACAGAGATCATACAGAGAGCAGACTGGGAGCAGACAGAGAGCAGACTGGGAGCAGACCGAGAGCAGACAGAGATCAGACAGAGAGCAGACAGAGCGCAGACAGAGAGCAGACTGGGAGCAGACAGAGAGCAGACAGAGAGCAGACAGAGAGCAGACAGAGAGCAGACTGGGAGCAGACAGAGAGCAGACTGGGAGCAGACAGAGAGCAGACAGAGATCAGACAGAGAGAAGACAGAGGGCAGACAGAGAGCAGACTGGGAGCAGACCGAGAGCAGACAGACATCAGACAGAGAGCAGACAGAGATCAGACAGAGAGCAGACTGGGAGCAGACAAAGAGCAGACAGAGAGCAGACAGAGAGCAGACAGAGAGCAGACTTGGAGCAGACAGAGAGCAGACAGAGAGCAGACAGAGTGCAGACTGGGAGCAGACAAAGAGCTGACAGAGAGCAGACTGAGAGCAGACAGAGAGCAGACTGGGAACAGACAGAGAGCAGGCTGGGAGCAGACAGAGAGTAGACAGGGAGCAGACAGAGATCCGACAGATAGCAGACTGGGAGCAGACAGAGAGCAGACAGAGAGCAGACTGGGAGCAGACAGAGAGCAGACATAGAGCAAACTCTGAGCAGACAGAGAGCAGAATGGGAGCAGACAGAGAGCAGACAGGGAGCAGACAGAGATCCGACAGATAGCAGACTGGGAGCAGACAGAGAGCAGACAGAGCGCAGACTGGGAGCAGACAGAGAGCAGACATAGAGCAAACTCTGAGCAGACAGAGAGCAGAATGGGAGCAGACAGAGAGCAGACTAGGAGCAGACAGAGAGCAGACAGAGAGCAGACAGAGATCAGACAGAGAGCAGACAGAGAGCAGACAGAGGTCAGACAGAGAGCAGACTGGGAGCAGACAGAGGGCAGACAGAGAGCAGACAGAGAGCAGACTGGGAGCAGACAGAGAGCAGACAGAGATCAGACTGGGAGCAGACAAAGAGCTGACCGAGAGCAGACTGGGAGCAGACAGAGGGCAGACTGGGAGCAGACAGAGAGCAGACTGGGAGCAGACAGAGAGCAGACAGAGAGCAGACAGAGA
Source organism: Oncorhynchus mykiss (assembly GCF_013265735.2). Classification (NCBI taxonomy): domain Eukaryota; kingdom Metazoa; phylum Chordata; class Actinopteri; order Salmoniformes; family Salmonidae; genus Oncorhynchus; species Oncorhynchus mykiss. The sequence goes on along the minus strand of NC_048573.1, from coordinate 55,758,836 downwards.
GCAGACTGGGAGCAGACAGAGCGCAGACAGAGAGCAGACAGAGAGCAGACAGAGTTCAGACAGAGATCAGACAGAGAGCAGACAGAGACCAGACAGAGAGCAGACAGAGATCATACAGAGACCAGACTGGGAGCAGACAGAGAGCAGACTGGGAGCAGATGAAGAGCAGACAGAGAACAGACAGAGAGCAGACAGAGATCAGACAGAGAGCAGACTGGGAGCAGACAGAGAGCAGACAGAGAGCAGACAGAGAGCAGACAGAGAGCAGACTGGGAGCAGACAGAGATCAGACTGGGAGCAGACAGAGAGCAGACAGAGAGCAGACAGAGATCATACAGAGAGCAGACTGGGAGCAGACAGAGAGCAGACTGGGAGCAGACAGAGAGCAGAGAGAGATCAGACAGAGAGAAGACAGAGGCAGACAGAGAGCAGACTGGGAGCAGACCGAGAGCAGACAGACATCAGACAGAGAGCAGACAGAGATCAGACAGAGAGCAGACTGGGAGCAGACAAAGAGCAGACAGAGAGCAGACAGAGAGCAGACAGAGAGCAGACTGGGAGCAGACAGAGAGCAGACAGAGAGCAGACAGAGTTCAGACAGAGATCAGCCAGAGAGCAGACAGAGATCAGACAGAGAGCAGACAGAGATCATACAGAGAGCAGACTGGGAGCAGACAGAGAGCAGACTGGGAGCAGACCGAGAGCAGACAGAGAGCAGACAGAGAGCAGACAGAGGCAGACAGAGAGCAGACTGGGAGCAGACAGAGAGCAGACAGAGAGCAGACAGAGAGCAGACTGGGAGCAGACAGAGATCAGACTGGGAGCAGACAGAGAGCAGACAGAGATCAGACAGAGATCATACAGAGAGCAGACTGGGAGCAGACAGAGAGCAGATTGGGAGCAGACAGAGAGCAGAGAGAGATCAGACAGAGAGAAGACAGAGGGCAGACAGAGAGCAGACTGGGAGCAGACCGAGAGCAGACAGACATCAGACAGAGAGCAGACAGAGATCAGACAGAGAGCAGACTGGGAGAAGACAAAGAGCAGACAGAGAGCAGACAGAGAGCAGACAGAGAGCAGACTGGGAGCAGACAGAGAGCAGACAGAGAGCAGACAGAGGGCAGACTGGGAGCAGACAAAGAGCTGACAGAGAGCAGACTGGGAGCAGACAGAGAGCAGACTGGGAACAGACAGAGAGCAGACTGGGAGCAGACAGAGTGTAGACAGGGAGCAGACAGAGATCCGACAGATAGCAGACTGGGAGCAGACAGAGAGCAGACAGAGAGCAGACTGGGAGCAGACAGAGAGCAGACAGAGAGCAGACAGAGAGCAGACAGAGAGCAGACAGAGAGCAGACTGGGAGCAGTCAGGGAGCAGACAGAGAGCAGACTGGGAGCAGTCAGGGAGCAGACATAGAGCAGACTGGGAGCAGACAGAGATCAGACAGAGAGCAGACTGGGAGCAGTCAGGGAGCAGACATAGAGCAGACTGGGAGCAGACAGAGATCAGACAGAGAGCAGACAGAGAGCAGACAGAGAGCAGAATGGGAGCAGACAGAGAGCATACAGAGAGCAGACTGGGAGCAGACAGAGAGCAGAATGGGAGCAGACAGAGAGCATACAGAGAGCAGACTGGGAGCAGACAGAGGGCAGACTGGGAGCAGACAGAGAGCAGACAGAGAGCAGACTGGGAGCAGACAGAGAGCAGACTGGGAGCAGACAGAGAGCAGACAGATTTCAGACTGGGAGCAGACTGGGAGCAGACAGAGAGCAGACAGAGAGCAGACTGGGAGCAGGCAGAGAGCAGACAAAGAGCTGACAGAGAGCAGACAGAGAGCAGACAGAGAGCAGACTGGGAGCAGACTGGGAGCAGACAGAGAGCAGACAGAGAGCAGACAGAGAGCAGACTGTGAGCAGACTGGTAGCAGACAGAGAGCAGACAGAGAGCAGACTGGGAGCAGACTGGGAGCAGACAGAGAGCAGACTGGGGGCAGACAGAGAGCAGACAGAGATCAGACAGAGAGCAGACTGGGAGCAGACAGAGAGCAGACTGGGGGCAGACAGAGAGCAGACTGGGAGCAGACAGAGAGCAGACTGGGAGCAGACAGAGAGCAGACTGGGAGCAGACAGAGATCAGACAGAGAGCAGACTGGGAGCAGACAGAGAGCAGACTGGGAGCAGACAGAGAGCAGACTGGGAGCAGCCTGCGCAGACTGGGAGCAGACAGAGAGCAGACTGGGAGCAGGCAGAGAGCAGACAGATATCAGACAGAGAGCAGACTGGGAGCAGACAGAGAGCAGACTGGGAGCAGACAGAGAGCAGACAGAGAGCAGACAGAGAGCAGACTGGGAGCAGACAGAGAGCAGACAGAGAGCAGACAGAGAGCAGACAGAGAGCAGACAGAGAGCAGACTGGGAGCAGTCAGGGAGCAGACAGAGAGCAGACTGGGAGCAGTCAGGGAGCAGACATAGAGCAGACTGGGAGCAGACAGAGATCAGACAGAGAGCAGACTGGGAGCAGTCAGGGAGCAGACATAGAGCAGACTGGGAGCAGACAGAGATCAGACAGAGAGCAGACAGAGAGCAGACAGAGAGCAGAATGGGAGCAGACAGAGAGCATACAGAGAGCAGACTGGGAGCAGACAGAGAGCAGAATGGGAGCAGACAGAGAGCATACAGAGAGCAGACTGGGAGCAGACAGAGGGCAGACTGGGAGCAGACAGAGAGCAGACAGAGAGCAGACTGGGAGCAGACAGAGAGCAGACTGGGAGCAGACAGAGAGCAGACAGATTTCAGACTGGGAGCAGACTGGGAGCAGACAGAGAGCAGACAGAGAGCAGACTGGGAGCAGGCAGAGAGCAGACAAAGAGCTGACAGAGAGCAGACAGAGAGCAGACAGAGAGCAGACTGGGAGCAGACTGGGAGCAGACAGAGAGCAGACAGAGAGCAGACAGAGAGCAGACTGTGAGCAGACTGGTAGCAGACAGAGAGCAGACAGAGAGCAGACTGGGAGCAGACTGGGAGCAGACAGAGAGCAGACTGGGGGCAGACAGAGAGCAGACAGAGATCAGACAGAGAGCAGACTGGGAGCAGACAGAGAGCAGACTGGGGGCAGACAGAGAGCAGACTGGGAGCAGACAGAGAGCAGACTGGGAGCAGACAGAGAGCAGACTGGGAGCAGACAGAGATCAGACAGAGAGCAGACTGGGAGCAGACAGAGAGCAGACTGGGAGCAGACAGAGAGCAGACTGGGAGCAGCCTGCGCAGACTGGGAGCAGACAGAGAGCAGACTGGGAGCAGGCAGAGAGCAGACAGATATCAGACAGAGAGCAGACTGGGAGCAGACAGAGAGCAGACTGGGAGCAGACAGAGAGCAGACAGAGAGCAGACAGAGAGCAGACTGGGAGCAGACAGAGAGCAGACAATGGCTGCAGGTGTAGATAATCTTCCTCACTGTGACTTCACCTTCCCTGAGACCTCAAGGACTGTCGTACTCAAATCATAGAGGCTAGTTTTTTTCTGTTTTAGTGGTACTGAACAATAGAGTAAAACAGCATTCAAGGTTTCCCTTGTGAAAGAGACCTTGGGTTTCCTTATTCAGGTGGATGATTCAGTGGAAATAATCTTGTTATTTATGAATTTACATGCAACCCAAACTAAAAGCATGATAGTGTACTTATCAGTCATGTTATTGGGAGCAGTCATTATTTTTCTTCCTCTACAGGTATGTCTATGTATGACTATGATAAGATTGGCTCTCCACCTTCCATTCTCTGACACATCCATCCCAATCCCACAGGAATTCTCCATAAACAAGTCTTGTTCCTGCTCCTGGCTACACATTTAATAGTTTATTTTCTCTCAGCCACCCCAAGGCCATTCATACCACTGGCAGTCATGTTTCAAAAAAGCTGTCAGACTGCCAGATAAGATCAGTCTCATTTGAAAAGGACAGAAAATAACAACACACAGCTTTCCTCACAGCTCAGGTGTTTTCTAAGCACTCATACTGTTACCTTTGTTCACCTTTGCTGCAGGGCAGGCCTGTTAGGGCGGATCCTGCTGTCAAAGACCCGGTTTGATTCCCTATCATATCAGATCAGTCACAGAAGACATACCTGCAGGCCAGCAGTATTGCTACAGTTGTGATGTGTCCGAAATGGCACCCTATTCCCTATATAGTGCACTACTTTGACCAGAGTTCTATGGGCCATATGGGCCCTGATCAAAAGAAGTACACTATATATGGAATAGGGTGCAATTTAAGATGCAGACTACAGCCCTTCACTTGTAGTAAAACTTAAACAAGGCTTAATGAAAATGCACCATCTCAAGTGTAAATGATACTTCCCCTGAATGGGACCATAATGAGGTCATGACCCCAGCAGTTTAATAGGTACCTTCAGGTCAGAGAGCAGGACTAATGAGCTCGTACTGGTATCTTCTCCTGCACCATAAGTCTGGAGCAGTCCCTTCGCTGGAATGCTTGTGTGTGTATGTGTATGTATGTGTGTATGCGTGTGTGTGCGTGTTGAGGATGCAAGGCTAACCTTTAGGCCTTTGGATGCAGGTGTGCTGGTTGTCGCTCAGAAAGAATCCTTCTCTGCAGCGGCACTCGTAACTGCCCATCATGTTGACACAGATCTGCTGACATCCACCATTCCCCTCTGAACACTCATCCACATCTGCAATGAAACAGGAAGTGAACAATCATTACAATCATAGAAAACAAATGGGTCCAGGAAGGAGGAGAAGGAGATAAATCAGTATGGTCAACTGGAGTAAGGGATCTACTCTGCAGTTATTTTTTTGCACCCAGTCAGTTAGATTTGACTGAATTCAACTAGATATGATGATATACTGTAACAGCGACATAACAAAATGAAAGATTATTGTCATGGAAGCATTGACACAGGAGAACACAGTTGTTCATTGTAATTTCTGGGAAATGACGAGCAAAATAACATGCATATTAATGCAACTGCACCAGGGGAGTGGTTTAGTGGTTTCAGCAGTGTAGACTGCAGAGGTCACAACATGAGGGGAGATATGAGACATGGTCAAGAGAAACCAGGAGGGGGTTGTCTAAAGGCGTCTGAAGAGTTGATGTCTCAGTTCACAGTTATCTTGCGTGGCAGAAGACGGAGCGGAGGGCTCACAGTTTGAAAGCCTCCAACTGTGCAGCACTAAGCCTGAGCAGCACACTCCCCCGGCAACTGTGGTAACCTGATCCACCTGGGGCAGAATACCTGTCGATGACGAGCCTCTGTCAGCCTCTCCAATGAAGGAATGCCACGAGAGAGGGGAGGGAGGCGGGAGGAGAGGGGAGAGGGAGAGAAAAGAGGGAGAAGAAAGGGAGGGGAAGGTGAGGGAGGGAGGGGAGAGGGAGGGGAGAGGGAGGAGGGGGTAGAGAGGGGAGGAGAGGGAGGTGAGCCACTTGAAGCCTACTGAAGTGCAGCACACAGCAGCAGTCTGTACAGAGGTATCTCCGGGGGCTATGCTTTGCCACAGGGCATAGCGCCTTAGACTAATGAGTAGGTTCTAACACAGTAGGTGCTGACATAGCATTTAATCCCACTGAGACTTCATTGTGCCTCTTACTCTTTATAAGATATTACTAGAAGTGTTCTGAGACTACACCCAATCAGTGGTAACAACTAACAACTTGTTAAAAACGTCCGAGCTCACAGGTCACTACATAGGGTATTGGACCAAAGTGCAACCAGATGTAAGCTCTTTTATATTTTTAGCTTCAAGCCACCATTTTATGGTGCGGAATAAATACTCAACAGTATCAAATTAGTGACCTCTGGGGCCATCCACTAATCTTAGAAAATCTTATAAAATGGAAGGTCTTGCACAGTGTCATACAATATTACATACAGTATATTTTTATTTAACCTTTATTTAACCAGGAAGTCCCATTGAGGTCAGAAGACCTCTTTCCCAAGGAAAGACCTCTCTCCGTCATTAGATGTTAGTAATGTTACTAGCCAGCCCAGCATCCCCTTTACGTGACAGTGCCTTGACTCTAGGCCTCCTCCTCCCCTGGAGACCTGTGCTCTGTTCCTGGAACCCTATCCATCCCCATGCTCGACACATCAATAATCTGCTGTATACACAAGGCTTTTTTTAATAAACTGTCATGTGAAACTAATTTTCTGCCTATTTTTCCAGTCTGAGAAGGCCTCTGGATGAAGTTTCCTTTCTGGGGGATTCTCAGCCCAGCATAGTTAGAAATTAAACTTCACTCTGTCCTCCTCTCTTTCACACACAGACGCACACACACATGCATAGACACACACACACACACACACACAAACACACACACATACACCTCAAACTCCTGAGTGATGTCAAAGTGGAACCTGACTAGACAGAAACCTCTGGGGCAGCTAAGTGGGTTAGTGGCATGTGACCCTCCTGACCACAAGTCTAGTCCTCTGTTCTCACACTCCATCAGCACCGATGCCTCCCTCCTCTCAAAACAATGTCATCATGTCACTCAGGCCCACTGGGAAAACCTGAGCACAACTGCCATCCAGGTGACGTGTCTGTCCCTGCATCCTTGAAAAGAGATGCTAAATACACTTAGTGTTATAAGGACAGACTGGAGGGTCTATGAAGGTTAAAGAAGTTGGAGTCATTTCGTGCTGGAGTAATGTGCTCCATTTAAGCAGAGCTGCAATCCACCCCAGCCTCAGTGCAGCTGCTTTGGCTTTGACTTTGAGTCTTTCTCCACAGTGAGAGAGAGGGAGAGTGGCAGCGGTGACACCTTTCAGTTTAGCTGCAAGGAACCTGCAGCTGCACCTTTGCAGATAAACTGTAAAGCCAAACACCAACCCCCATGAAACATACGCCCAAATACACACACCAACACAAGTGGGCTCACACACAAGTATGAGTGTACACGAGAGCATGCACACATACACACACACACACACACACACACACACACACACACAAACACACACAGAAATACACTCATGAGACATGCAAAAATGCACACCAAATACGCAGTCAGCCTCAAAAAGGAAATATCTTTCCAAACCCCCAGTGCATTAATGATGGCTTAATTTCCTGATTCCCTCATCCCTTCAAATGTGGCATCACATGTCAGTAGATCTCTCCTGTTAAAATAGCTCCAATAATTGCCCGTGTTTTGTGCTGGGCAAGGCTGGCATCCAAAGCAAATATTTCCAAGTGGAAAGGGATTCTGGCATGACCAGGAGAAGTGCTCATTTATTTGGATTTAAAACGTTAACAACAAAAATATCTGTAGAGGATGGAATAACGTCTTAATGAAGTCAAAAGGGCTGCCTCAGTTCAGAAAAATGAGACATCTCTCCATTCTATCCCTCGATTCGCTGCGAGGAGGAGAGGGGGAAATGGGAAGATTAAGAGATTGGTTGTGTTTGCGGAGGCCATGTCCACTGGTTTCTCAGATAGCCTTGACTGTATATATAACATTTGGCCTTGTGCTGAGCTTCGGAGCCGTGTAAACATGGCGATTGAGTTACAGAACCTCCTCAAGACGTATTTTGGAGACGCGTTCGTCTTTTTTCTAAAAGGGTTCAGTGACTCTCTGGGCATTTATTGCTGACCCAGCAGCAGAGTTTTGAGGAGAAAAATAGAAAACTATGTGTATCTCCTCCTCAGTGCTGAACAAGATTTGTGTTTCAACAGACACAACCGGCAGACAGACAGACAGGAAGGCAGGCAGGCAGGCTGGCAGGCAGACACAGGCAGACAGACAGAAGTCTTTGTGGTCCAGACCAGAGCAGACATCCCAGAGAAATGAGGAGGTGAGACCGAGGCCGGCCATTCACCCTATTTGTGCTTTTCATTTACAGGGGTTTAAGAAACACACGCTACCTAATAAGGCAGCAGTAAGGGCCAGTCTGAAGGCATGCTGTCGGAGCTGCTCTGGTAGGTGAAGGAGACATTATGAGGATAAACATCCCTTTGGCTTCGCTGAGCATCGGTAGATGGGAGGGAGGGAGGGAGGGAGGAGCATAGTCCCAAATTAAAACAAGATCCTTTCTCTTTTAAACAGGATTAGAGGATTTCCTCTGTCCTCTCCATTGCTGCTGGAGTCACAATGACATGACTCTTTCCACCCTCTTCACTGAACGGTGACCACGGCGCCAGGTTTGAACCGAGCCGCGTCGCTCTGAGAGTAGCACTCAGTGCACACAGACACTGGCCACGTGTAAACAAACACACAGCACTAATCAGGCACTTGTCAGCAGGAGGATGCACAAGTTGATGTGTTGCCTGAGGCCACGCGTGCTCTCTGTCGGTTAGCTGTGTGGGTAAGAAACTGAACTCAGAGCAGTGGGAGTGCTACTAGACTAGAGATACTTTGTGTTGCTTAATCAATGCACTTCCTTAGGTTAAGCCAATGTGTAGTGTTGTCTGTTCAGGTCACTTTTACTCAGGAGGATTTAAACCCTGACTAGCGTGACCACAACACACAAAAACAAACAAGGCTTTGCTTAGGCTGTATTTAGATTTGAATTCAGTGGAACAGCTTGTTGTCATACTAACACGATATAAACAAAGCTAATGCTGCTTTGATTGAAACCCAGCCTCCAACGATGCGCTCGTCGCTCAGGTAACGATTTTTGGTAAATATACACAGAGAGCCTGAACTCCCACTGTCTCACTCAGTTATCCCATAAATGAAAAATGAGCTTTGGTCATACCAAATGGTATTCCTCAGTTCCTCCAAAAGAAGTCTGGAAGTATTTTAAAAACAAACCCTGGGATGTGTGTTTGGGGTGAACAGGCTGGTGCCAAGAAGACAAGAGGCCCTGACGTCTGCAGCCTGACGGCTGGCTGTCTGCTGGGTGCTTACATCCCTAAAGACCAATCCCAGGCTTGACTTTCCCCTGCCAGTCGGCTCAGATGGAATTGTTAATGTCATGGTGAATGGGGCCGAACAATCCTGAGGGAAAGAGAGTGTTGATATCCTCTTCAGGAGCCAGCTAATACACCCAACTCATCACTCCACCCTCCATCTCCACCTCCTAAACTGTGGAAAGCCTCCATGCCCAAACCTGATCTGTGTGTGTCACAACAACAGCAAATTGATAGCACTGGGAGGGTACCTGACTAGAAAGCTCTGGGTATCTGCATTTGCAATGGAGAGATGGTGGAGGGGAGGTTTATTACTAAGAGCCTAGACTTTGTGATTTCCCCTGAATCAAACCAGAGGAGTGATAGCCTTTCCTCTTGGCCATGCTAGGAGAGTAGAGGGATTAACCAATGCATCATTATCTGGGCTCCCTCTCAGATAGCCAACAGACTGACCCACATGATGACCATAGGGGAACAGTGAGGGTAAAGTAATCTACTTATGTCCAGAAGAGAATAAAACGCTATCTGTCAAAATCTAGTCATGTTACACTACCATTTAAAGTGTAACAAAATCACTTAAAAGTGATGCATCAAAGGATGCGTGCTTCAAAGAGTGAGGATGGAGTGAATCAACGTGAGGCTCTCTGATGACTGGACTTTCCCATCAGCCCCCTGGTCAATAATACATCAGGCTGAATCCTGGCAGTTTGATTAGCCAGCCTTAGAACAAGATCCCTGGGGATTAGAGGTACAGGCTCAACCAAGCGATCACTCAAAGCTGTCACAATAGATTGGGGAGAAAACACTTAGTCAGAGGGCTGTTGCCATGGGAATGGTATTATCACATGATAGAATAAGGACATTTCATGCAGACGACTTTGGTTTGAGGTTGAAACAGAAGAACAGTGAATACTTTGACTATACAGTAGTTCATGCTCTTCATTGACAGAAGATGACTGAGGATAATCAAGTGTTACATCATTGAGGAGTTGACCCTAGGTCAGAAATAGGTTGGGTTTCAGTGTTACATCATTGAGGAGTTGATCCTAGGTCAGAAATAGGTTGAGTTTCAGTGTTACATCATTGAGGAGTTGACCCTAGGTCAGAAAGAGGTTGGGTTTCAGTGTTACATCATTGAGGAGTTGATCCTAGGTCAGAAAGAGGTTGGGTTTCAGTGTTACATCATTGAGGAGTTGATCCTAGGTCAGAAAGAGGTTGGGTTTCAGTGTTACATCATTGAGGAGTTGATCCTAGGTCAGAAAGTGGTTGGGTTTCAGTGTTACATCATTGAGGAGTTGACCCTAGTTCAGAAAGAGGTTGGGTTTCAGTGTTACATCATTGAGGAGTTGACCCTAGGTCAGAAAGAGGTTGGGTTTCAGTGTTACATCATTGAGGAGTTGACCCTAGGTCAGAAAGAGGTTGGGTTTCAGTGTTACATCATTGAGGAGTTGACCCTAGGTCAGAAAGAGGAGCTGTGTATGGCTGCATATGGTGTTGAAGAAGAACCAGAGGAAACACACTGTCCAACGAAGCAGGGAGAGACAACAGAACAAAGTAAATGCAGCCGCATAGAGAGAGAGAGAGAGAGCGGGGGAGAGAGAGAGAGCGGGAGAGAGAGAGGGGGGGGGGGAGAGAGCGAGAGAGAGGGGGGAGAGAGAGAGAGAGAGCGGGAGAGAGAGAGAGCGGGAGAGAGAGAGAGAGCGGGAGAGAGAGAGAGAGAGGAGGGAGAGAGAGAGCGAGAGAGAGGGGGGAGAGAGAGAGAGAGAGAGAGCGGGAGAGAGAGAGAGAGAGAGAGAGCGGGAGAGAGGGGGGAGAGAGAGAGAGAGAGCGGGAGAGAGAGAGAGAGCGAGAGAGAGGGGGGGAGAGAGAGAGAGAGCGGGAGAGAGAGAGAGAGAGAGAGGAGAGAGGGGGGAGAGAGAAAGAGAGAGAGAGAGCGGGAGAGAGAGAGAGCGGGAGAGAGAGAGAGAGAGAGAGAGAGAGAGAGGGGGGGGGGAGAGAGAGAGAGAGAGAGCGGGAGAGAGAGAGAGAGAGCGGGAGAGAGAGAGAGAGCGAGAGAGCGAGAGAGGGGGGGGGAGAGAGATTAAAAAAGGTCGCCGCAGGCAGACCTGGCTCTCAAGAGAAGACAGGCTATGTGCACACTGCCCACAAAATGAGGTGGAAACTGAGCTGCACTCCCTAACCTCCTGCCAAATGTATGACCATATTAGAGACACATATTTCCCCAAGATTACACAGAGCCACAATGAATTTGAAAACAAACCCAATTTTGATAAACTCCCATATCTATTGGGTGAAATACCACAGTGTGCAATAACAGCAGCAAGATTTGAGACCTGTTGACCCAGTGAAGAACAAACACCCTTGCAAATACAACCCATATTTATGTTGATTTATTTTACTTTTTAAAAAACTTTATTTGCACATCGTTAAAACACTGTATATATGATATATGATACATGATATGACATTTGAAATGTCTATATTCTTTTGGAACTTGTGTGAGTGTAATATTTGCTATTCACTTTTTATTGTTTATTTCACGTTTGTTGATCCATTTCAATTGCTTTGGCAATGTAAACATATGGACCGTACCAATGGGGTTCTAGAGAACCATGTAAAAGAAACCACATAGCTCATCAATGTGGGGACATTTGTACCTTAGTGGGGAATACTGGACACCCTGCATTTGCTTTTCATTCTTATGCGAATGTGTGTTTTGAATTGAATTCAAAGAAAAAAATAATGATCCTATAGGCTACTTTTTAAGAGCATAAAAAGTCCTTCTCTCCCAACATCATTATGCACTTGTGGTGGTAATTTAGTAAAGGCCTTTAAAAAAAGTGATTTCGCTCATAAAGAATATAATAACATTGTTTCCGCTTCACTCGTCGTAGAGATCTCGAGACATCAGTGACTACAGAGCGTACCATGAGGTAAATTATACAGCGACCCACAGAGACATCTTACTCCACATGCACAGATTCACTGTGCTGTGACATCACATTGCTTCCACCTGAATTCCTGACTTCCTGATGTCTTTGTGAGGTGTGTAGGGCTCTGCCGCCTGCCACTGCCGCCCAACATCATTAACACTGCTAGAGCCAATTACCAGGAGTCATGTGGTGCTGGCCGGTCGGTGGGGGCCAGAAGAACGTCTCGTTGGCGACTCCTGCCTAGCCCAACCTGGCCCCTGGCCTGACTAGCAAACACAGCAACCCCTGCTGGCAGAGACCAGGACCGTGTGAGAGATGGCAACAGGAGAGGAGAGGAGGGGCTAGGGCCGTCTGACAGAGGGCAACAAGAGAGGAGAGGAGGGCTAGGCCCGTGTGTGAGAGGGCAACAAGAGAGGAGAGGAGGGGCCAGGGCCATGTGACAGAGGGCAACAGGAGAGTAGAGGAGTGGCCAGGGCCATGTGACAAAGGGCAACAGGAGAGGAGAGGAGGGGCTAGAGCCGTGTGACAGAGGGCAACAGGAGAGGAGAGGAGGGGCTAGGGCCGTATGACAGAGGGCAACGGGAGAGGAGAGGAGGGGCCAGGGCCGTGTGACAGAAGGGCAACAGGAGAGGAGAGGAGGGCTAGGCCCGTGTGAAAGAGGGCAACAGGAGAGTAGAGGAGTGGCCAGGGCCATGTGACAAAGGGCAACAGGAGAGGAGAGGAGGGGCTAGAGCCGTGTGAGAGAGGGCAACAGGAGAGGAGTGGCCAGGGCCATGTGACAGAGGGCAACAGGAGAGGAGAGGAGGGGCCAGGACCATGTGAGAGAGGGCAACAGGAGAGGAGAGGAGTGCCCAGGGCCATGTGACAGAGGGCAACAGGAGAGTAGAGGAGGGGCCAGGGCCGTGTGACAGAGGGCAACAGGAGAGGAGAGGAGGGGCCAGGACCGTGTGAGAGAGGGCAACAGGAGAGGAGAGGAGTGGCCAGGGCCATGTGACAGAGGGCAACAGGAGAGGAGAGGAGGGGCCAGGGCCATGTGACAGAGGGCAACAGGAGAGTAGAGGAGTGGCCAGGGCCATGTGACAGAGGGCAACAGGAGAGGAGAGGAGGGGCTAGAGCTGTGTGACAGAGGGCAACAGGAGAGGAGAGGAGGGCTAGGTCCGTGTGAGAGAGGGCAACAGGAGAGGAGTGGAGGGCCAGGGCCGTGTGACAGAGGGCAACAGGAGAGGAGAGGAGGGACCAGGGCAGTGTGAGAGAGGGCAACAGGAGAGGAGAGGAGAGGAGAGGAGAGGAGAGGAGAGGAGAGGAGAGGAGAGGAGAGGAGAGGAGAGGAGAGGAGAGGAAGTGCCAGGGCCACGGCCATGTGAGAGAGGGCAACAGGAGAGTAGAGGAGTGAGGGAATCAAAGTCATTCCAAGCATGTGAATCATCAACCTCAGGTGTTAAACAGTCAATGTTTCTGTTGGTAAGAGGGAAAGGGACTTAGCTCTATGTGAACTTTGGAGGATCAGTTCAGGTGAATCACTCACTGATTAAAGTGATACATCTGTCCTGTCTTGTCCAGGTGTCAGTCTGTTCTCCAACCCACTAGCCAGAGCCTCAATTAGGTCTGATCTCCTTTGGGCACCAGCTGCACAGCCACTCCAGTTATAGGCCAGTAGAAGTAATCTTATTGAAGGGGTCTAAAAGCACTTAAACCTGTAGGAAATTGAGAGGTAACATGAAACCCCCACCAATGCTTCTTCCTCCCCTGTTTCTGTGGTAAGGATGAATCTCTTAGCATTCTGGAGCGGGGATGTGTAAGGTTTTCTTTCCAAGGGTAATTGCTGAGAAATAATAGGTGGCGCTCGGAGACGAGAAACCTTTTCAGCACCCTAACATGCCTTACCCACTCAAAGTAGTTCAGCGCTAATTACATGCTTTACATTTGTTAATCGTTGAATGCGTGGAAAATAAGTTACATCTGTTTCATTGAACGTGTTATTGCACTGTCTCTATGGGAGGTCAAACGATTCAAATGATTCAATGATGGTTCATCCACTTGTTATTTACATCTGTGGGGGGACTAACCACGGCTTAACACCAGTGACACCATGTGTAATGCAGAAGGACAAGGACTCATTTTATACATCTAAATCCATGAAAACCTGCAGAGACCTGGGAGGGAGTGAGAGGAAACAGGAAACAGGGTCAGTTGGATGATTTCTCTGCCTGCTGGCCAACAGGTCATCTGTGAAGAACACTGAAGTAGAACCGTGGCAGGAATATTTATAGGATGATACACACGTAACAAATCATCCTCACACGAACACACACACACAAACAAACAATTGAATAGAGAACTATGTGTGTGAGTATGTGCAAGGGTGCGTTTATGCAAGGGTGTGTACATCTCTGTGTACGTGATTGCGTGCGTGTTTGTGTTTGTCTGTGCGTGTGTTTGCCTGCACATAAAACAATTGCATGGATGATAAGACAGAGGGAAATATATCAAAGGGATTGATGGAAGCTTGGCCTGAAGAGGCAGCAGGCTTACAACCGCAGATACTCCAGTTACACACCTGCATGCAAGGGAAGAGCTCATCCACAGCATAGCAACTGATCCACACACAAATAAATAGGCCATGCTAAATGACTTGGAAAATAACCCTGCTTCAGACTGTACACTTGTTTTGAGTTAGGAGAGAGAGAGAGAGAGAGAGAGAGAGAGAGAGAGCGAGAGAGAGCGAGAGCGAGAGAGAGAGAGAGAGAGAGAGAGAGAGAGAGAGAGAGAGAGAGAGAGGAAAAAGAGTGAAAGACACTGCTACTTTCAGTTCTTTAAGGGCATGAGAAACATACATGAGTGGTTGTTGACTTTTACCGCCCACGATGTTGATAAGTAAAGTTGTAGGTTAAGTGCTGATAAATAGTTTATCTACTGTTCATGTTAGCATGCTAGAAAGAATACACTGATTTAATTCACCACCAACCCATAATCACTCTATCCTGCACCAATTAAGCATTTTGTAAACTGACAATAATACAGAGAGACAATGATTTACAGAGAAGAGAGAGAGAGACATCTGTCAACACATAACCTGTCTATGACAGATTAGAGTAGTTATTCTCATTCAAGGTCAACACACAGCAACAAACAACATACACGTTTCAAATGTTTCATGATGAGGTTCAAATCAATGTTTCTGTCTGAGGAGAAGCCAGGTTTGGCTTGAGGTCTTGGAGCAGGGAGAGGGAGCCTGTGGGAGAGGGAGAGGAGGGAGAGGGGAGATGGTAGAGGGAGGGAGGGTAAAGGGAGTGGGAGACTGTGGAGAGAGGGAGAGAAGAATAGAGGGGGAGAGGGAAAGGGAGGGTGGCTATGTTTAGCACCTGAGAAGAACGAGTTTCCCTTAATTCTGTAACCTTTTAAGTTAAAGGTGAGCTCCATGGGGCTGATATGAAGGGCACACTGTTGTAGTACTACCCTGACCTGTTGAAAAAACAGGAGGCTTTATTCGCATGTGGAAAAAATAAGTTGTGAGAGCAAAGTCTACCTGCTATGTGGGACCAGGAAACCAGAAGTGAACTACAGTAGTAGAACAGATTTCTATAACTAACCCAAGATAGACCCGAACCTGTCTTTTTAATGTGAGCAAATTAATCATAGTGGGCAGAACGAGCAAGAAAGTGGGCAGAGTCAAACACAAGCTAGTGAGATCCTATTGGCTTGTTCCAGCATATTTGCATATTTCCATTAAGGAATGCCTACCCTGTGAAGTGCGCGTGTGCAACAACTAAATTGGCCCTTGCTCTCCTAATCAAGCGATGGAAATGGGTAAAGTCTACTAAACGCAATCCACTCTGTTTATTACAGAGTCTAGTTTGGAAACAGAAAACTCTATGGAGATCAAATGTTTTATTGATGAGAAATTTTGCAGAATGCTGACCAAAATCCATCTCGCTCCTTCTTCTCCCACCGTCGGTCACATGGCTTCCTCTCATCACCATATTTGGGAGTGACTGAAAACGCCAACCGGATGCTTCACATTTATACGTCTGGTGAAATATCTGTCTCATTGTTCTATCTGTGGTAGTAGTCTAAAAGTCACACATTAGCCATGACAAATAAATCATCCCAGCCTCAAAGCCCTTTTTTCAGGTATGATAGACATCCAGTCTGGAAGATACATTCATGCAACAACATGAATTATGTCAAGTTCAATATTTAAGACTTGCACATGTACCGTTGAAAGGAAACCAAGCATTTCCTACTCAGGGACCTTATGTGCGCAATAATCTAAACGCGATAACAGTTTCAAAGATTTTACTGAGTTACAGTTCAGAGAAGGAAAACAGTAATTTGAAATAAATAAATTAGGCCCTAATCTATGGATTTCACATGACTGGGCAGGGGCGCAGCCCTGGTTGGGCCCCATTCCTTAGACGATCCCGCAGATGTAGAAGCCAGATGTGGAAGTCCTGGGCTGGCGTGGTTACACGTGGTCTGTGGGTTGTGAGGCCGGTTGGACATAATGCCAAATTCTCTAAAATGACATTGGAGGTGGCTTATGGTAGAGAAATGAACATTCAATATTCTGGCAACAGCTCTGGTGGACATTCCTGCAGTCAGCATGCCAATTGCATGCTCCCTCAAAACTTGAGACATCTGTAGCATTGTGGTGTGTGACAAAACTGTACATTTTAGAGTGGCCTTTTATTGTCCTCAGCACAAGTTGCACCTGGGTAATGATGATGCTGTTTAATCAGCTTGTTGATATGCCACATCTGTCAGTTGGATGGATTATCTTGGCAAAGGAGAAATGCTCACTAACAGGGACGTAAACACATTAGTAGACAAAATATGAGAGAAATAAGCTTTTTTGTGCGTATGGAACATTTCTGGGATCTTTTATTACAGCTCATGAAACATGGGACCAACATTTACATGTTGCGTTTATATATTTGTTCAGTATAGTTCTCTCCTTGAGCTATCCAGCAAAATGACTGTAAGGACACAAGGTCATACATCTGTTGATCAGCAAACACACACCAGGAAACACTCACACACACTCACCAAGGCAGTTGTGTCCGTCGTGTGCCAGCCGGAAGCCGTCATAGCATATGCACCTGTAGTTCCCCGGGATGTTGATGCAGTCATGGACACAGCCACCGTTGTACTCACTCGCACACTCGTCTAAATCTGCAGGGAGGAAGAAAGGGTATGGGTCAGGACTATGGGATGTTAATGATTGACCTGCACCCCACCACCCTTGGTTTCACTCAGCATATAGCCTGAGAGGGTGTTGTTGTTCAAATGAAACGTAGATTGGTATGACAAACTTTGCTAATTGTAAGACATGTTTAAGGAGTATTTTATTTCAACAATTGTTTGCATTCAGGTCGGAAATGTTGCACGTATCCCTCATGAAATCTGCATAAGCACAACAAATCCAAGAGCAGAAGACAAAAAAGATGCACATGAGAATAGACTGAATCAGTGAGTGGGTGTGATGGGAGTAAATGGGTATGAAACAAGACCTGATGTGATATATGTAATGTACTACAAATATTAGTAAGTCAAGTTCTGCCTCTAAAGGACTCAACCTTTAGAGGCAGGCAGAGAGGGTACAGTAATTGTGGATGGGGAAAGTGAAGAGAGAGAGAGATTGTTGGCCAGTTTAGGGCCAATAATCTGGGTGGTTCAGCTCCTCTTTGCAGCTGACGGATACAGATGCCTCCGTGCTTGATTTGACTTGACAGCAATGGGCTGAGCCTGGACCAGTGCACTCTCCCTCTAACTCCCAGAGCTGCCTGCCACCACAACGTTCTACTGCTCCATCCCATGATGTCACACAGGAGACACTAATGCCAGTCTCACTCTCATCTACCCCAGGCTAAGAGCATCTCATCCCCTCGATGAGTGGAGGCTTCCTCCCTCTTGTTCACAACACTGTCATTCCTCAAGATCAAAATGATTCTATCCACCCAACTCCATTGTTCAGACTGTTACAGACCAATTTGACTCATGAATGCAGCACCATCAAATTCCTATCAAACAGGTGGATTTACTCAACGGGCAATACCAGTGAGATAAAAACGAAATCATGTTCTAGGGGTGAAAAGAAAGAGAGATCAAGAGAGCGAAAGAGAGAGTGAAAGAGAAAGAGAGAGGTCTCTGTGATGACTTGGACAGGTGACTTTGCTAAGAGGCACTGAGGCATGATGCAGCTGCAGTGTTTCCCCTGCTGATGGACTAGACTAGATTGAGTGGATAGAATGGTTCTGGACCAGCCTGTCATGTTTCCTGTTCCCTGCTCTCCCTGACAACCTCCCTGGCATCTTGAGACAGAGGGTGTGCCCTGCCAAGGTGTGTTTGCCAGCCTCATGTCTGCCAGCCTGCCAATAGGAGTCTCAGTGCAGCACGTCACCTGAGACCACTCTAAGGACCCATCAGCAAGTACCATATCTAGAACTAGCACATGAATATGTATTATTCTCCTCTCTCCCTGGTTTGCTTTCATTATCTCCTCTCTCAGCAGAACTCTAAGAACCTATAGTAGCAGGGTAAAAATACTGTTCCTGTGCTTAACAGTCGGTGAATGCTTACATTTGTTAATAGTATTCTAATGTTGAATACAGAAGGCTCAACATTGGTGTTATTGCATGGTTAAACATGCAGAGAAATAGGCAAAAATATGCAGTATACAATCCAGCATATATGCAAGCATTATCTACAGGGCGCTTTGGTGTGTGTGTGTGTGTGTGTGTGTGTGTGTGTGTGTGTGTGTGTGTGTGTGTGTGTATGTGTGTGTGTGTGTGTGTGTGTGTGTGTGTGTGTGTGTGTGTGTGTGTGTGTGTGTGTGTGTGTGTGTGTGAGAGAGAGAGAGAGAGAGAGAGAGGGACAAAAGGAGTGTCTGGTGTGTGTAACGTCTGCTTCCAACTCACACCCGCAGACACCTAGATCCCCTGAATGCAGCTCACTCTCCGGATCCTAATCACCAGAATTCTAATCACCTGCTCACACACCTGTATGTCATTTTCACACACTATTTAGTTCTGTTCTTTGCACCCCCTCACTGTGAGGTATTGTTTGTTTTGTGACACGTCTTTCGGAGCTGGGGTTGCACAGGGGGTTCCCTATGATTTACTCCTCCCATGTATGATCATTTTTGCCTGCCTCACGACGCCTATTCCCTGCCTGTACTTTAGCCTATTGGATTTCCTGTTATCTACCTATTGCCTGATCTCTTGGACTACATTACTAGCCTTTCCCTGCCTGTACTGTTGCCTAATTGGACCCCCTGTGCATGACCTTCTGCCTGCCCCTGGACACAGCTACCTGCCTCTTCCTGTGGTCCTTTGCAATAAACACCTGCTGCGCTCTGCGCTTGAAACCAGCTCTCTGTCTCCCCTTGTGTTCATTAGTGTGTGAGTGAGTCCGTCATTAAAATCAAATTGTTTCTGCAATCATAATGAGGTCTTTGCAGATGTTAACTCCGTTACCGTATGGTAAATTATCGCCTTTAGCCTCCAAGACAAAGAATCCTCATCTAGTACCTGATGTGGGATAGAGAGTAGATGATAGACAGACTCAGGCTATTTCAGCCACACCCGTTGCTGACAGAGCTCAGTAACTTTCAACGTGGTACCGTTCGAACAAGTCAGTTCATCAAATGTCTGCCCTGCTAGAGCGCTGTTATTGTGGAGTGGAAATGACTAGGAGCAACAACGGCTCAGCCGCAAAGTGGTAGACCACACAAGCTCACAGAACGGGACCTGCGAGTGCTGAAGCTCGTAGCGTGTAAAAATAGTCTGTCCTCGGTTGCAACACTCTACTGAGTTCCAAACTGCCTCTTGAAGCAACGTCAGCACAAAAAATGTTATTCGGGAGCTTCATGAAATGGGTTTCCATGGCCGAACAGCTGCACACAAGGCTAAGATCACCATACGCAATGCCAAGCGTCAGCTGGAGTGGTGTGAAGCTCGCCAAAGTGGAAACGTGCTCTCTGGAGTGATGAATCACGCTTCACCATCTGGCATCCGATGTACTAATCTGGGTTTGGCGTATGTCAGGAGAACGCTACCTGCCCAAATGCATAGTGCCAACTGTAAAGCTTGGTGGAGGAGGAATAATGGTCTGGGGCTGTTTTTCATGGTTCAGGCTGGGCCCCTTAGTTCCAGTGAAGGGAAATCTTAACGCTACAGCATACAATGACATTCTAGATGATTATGTGCTCACAACTTTCTGGCAACAGTTTGGGGAAGGCCTTTTCCTGTTTCAGCATGACAATGCCCCCGTGCACAAAGCGAGATCCATACAGAAATGGTTTGTTGAGATCAGTGTGGAAGAACTTGACTGGCCTGCACAGAGCCTTGACCTCAACCCCATCGAACACCTTTGGGATGAATTGGAACGCCGACTGTCAGGCCTAATCGCTTGGCATGTAGTGTATACTACCAGTAATCCTCTAGTGTGTACAGTTTCAGAATGAACTGAAAAGCAACACAGGGACAGTATATTTGAACAACTATCCTAATATCTCAATTTCCACACTTCTTAACCCACAAGCAAGAGGCCTACGCGTCAAATGTTATGATAGCAAAGGCTGTAATTCTAGCTCAGCATATTCAACCCATTGGCCTATGCTTTGCCAGGGTTTAAGGTGTTTGTTTCAGGAACACCATATCAACACCACTACAGTATTGCATCTACTGCCCCACTTGCGCAGTTTTTGAATGGAGTTGAAACCTACACTGGTTAAATTGTAGAACCTAATCTGGTTAAATTGTAGAACTGGTTAAAAAAAACTGAAAATATCAGGTTTTTATTTGATTAAAGTGTACTTTGAATTAGGTAATAAAAATGAAGGAGAAAAAAAAATGACAAGTCAATGCATTCGTTAACAGTAGACCAATAATCACAGTCATTGATACAGAAATGAAAACTAATGATTGGCAAAGAGATTAAATTCAAATGAAAAAATAAAACCAAATCACGATCATACATTTGATTTCAGGCCACACTTCTCCTGTCCTTAGTATAAACCAGGTAAAGTCAATAACAACTCAGTGTGTAGAAACCAGGGCAGGACCAATAGCCTTGTACTGTACTGCACTACCTTCTACCTTCTATGATTATAAATATAATTATTAACCCCAGTCAATCCAAGAGAGGAAGGCAGCTCATGGCCAACTACACTGATACTGATGGTTTTAATGGGCCTGGAGGAGTCTATACAGATGTGCTGCTATTGAAGAGAGAGAGGCACAGACTGTCAGAAATCAGCTCTCTACTCGGTCCTCACCTTAGATTAGCCTTTCAAATGGGCAGTTTTTTATTTTCCTTTTTACGTTAAATTCAAAAGCAAACCTTATAACCTGAAGGAAAAGAGCAATGACAAACACAGTCAAATAAATTAAAGAATTATAATAGCAATGGGGAAAAAATGACATTGTGATTTGGTCCTGCAGTAATACTAATAGAAATGGAGGGAAATAACGGTCCAGAAGCTTTGAACGCTCCCTGCTAAAAAAACAGGGTTGTGTCTGACAGACTAGAGTCACAAGAAGCCCTGGGCTGTGGAAATATCTCTGACCAATTGGCAGGCAGAGGCCTCTGGCTGCTGTTTCATCCGCTATCTTAATTCTATTCTCTAAAATGTGTAGGAAATGTACTGCTTCATTTAATATTTGACACAAAAGAGCAGTTGGCTGCACCTGTCTTTTTCTCTCTCTCCTTTCCACGCAGCATCTCTATCCTCTCTCTCAGGTCTGAGATTTAAAGCCTATGAGAAATGTAAAGCATTATGTGTGTGTGTGTGTGTGTGTGTGTGTGTGTGTGTGTGTGTGTGTGTGTGTGTGTGTGTGTGTGTGTGTGTGTCTGTGTGCGCATGGGGTGCGTCTCTGACACCTTACCTTCACAGTGCTTGCCATCCCCCTTGTAGCCCGACTTGCAGATGCATTTGTATGACTTGAGTGTATTCTGGCAGATGGCATCGGTGCTGCAGTTGTCAATTTGCTCTGCACACTCATCCACATCTGACAGACAGGGAGAGATGGAGGGAACAGTGAGGTCTAAGGACAATAACAACTAACAATGTTTACTACCCCCAGGTGGCTAATGTACAGTAGGGGAGGAGGGTCAATCATCCATCTGACAAGATATTCACCATATAGGATGTTCACTGTGGATACACAACCTCTGTAAAATACCTGGTCAGACAGACAGACCACCACAAGAATACAAGCAGTCACACTTGATAAAGACAAAACAACTCAGTTCAGTAAACCCTGCTACACTGTGGTATGTTTGACAGCTTAATAGTTCTCCGAAACCATGGTACAAATAAACAGCTCATTCAGGCGTTTTTGAAGAACCGATTGCTTCATAACAATAAATAAGTAGTTGAGCAATTATTATAATGCGTAAATAAACAGTCTATCATTGATTGACCTGTGATGAACCTCTGTTTGACTGGCTGCTGACTTGGACAATCTGTACCTCTGATACATGGGTCAGGAAATTGAGTAAGAAGCCAATGCTTTCATTGGGAAGATAGGATAGATAGCCCTCTGCCATGGTAATGGACCAGAGTTAGAGGGAACAGTTAAGTCTATAAATATATAATCAGGCATGTGATCAGGAAATAATATAAACTCAGGACAAATAGGATATTCGTTTGAGATCACTTTAAATACTTTATGAATAGAGGAGGATGTACAAATCCCAACACTTGATCATATATTGTCATAAAAGATCACGCACAAATTATGGGTTTAATTAAAAGAGGTAACTGGGGAGTGAAGTGGGGCGGAGTTGGCTCTATGGTGCCCTCCTTCCTAATCCCACCTGATCCCGGTTAGAGAGCCCAGGTGTTTGGGATTACCCCCCCCCCCCCCCCCGTTCACAGGGTGGAAAAGCTTAACAAAGTTTACACAGCTTCCAATATCGACCCTTATCACAAATCTTCTCTCTGCTGGGGCCCGAGGACTGATCCCAGGGGAACACTGGCTGAAATCTGAGCCCCGTTAGCTTAGCATCTACCCTGGGAGCCATAGACCTCAGTTCCATTGGCATGACCACAGAGGGCAATGACATTAGAAAACACATGCTGTTCTCCTCAGGGACAGAAACAGGCTGGATCTTTTCTACTCACTGATCATCCTTAAAGATGAACAGGACGACCACCATTTGGAAAGGTTCTGTGATAGTCAAGCAACATTCCACATAAAAACAGATTAATCTTTTAGCCAGGTGTAAGGATTCTAAGGCTCTATGGTGATTCATATTAATTAACAACAAAAACTAAAAAATCTCACATTTCCACTTTACATTAATGCTCCTATCCGGGTCATCAATTCAACTCTAGATCATTAACTGTCTGGAGAAGGTGCACTTGGTTTTACTGCTAAATAATGCTTTGTTTTTATTAACTCATTGTTCTAAACATATATATTGTTACATCTCAGACAAGATGCAATAGAACACTTTTCACAACAAGAAAAACTGTGGTATAATTTCTGCGTTCAAAAATCAACCATTTAGGATTTGAGGCAACACACCTTGGAATTAATTAATATGCTGTATGAAAAGAGTGTCAGGCTATCTGTCAAAATATATCTTAATTGTGCATGCAGTCAGGCTTTAAAATGATTCAGATGTAAGACTATTAGTGTAGCTCCAAGATGTGAATCTTTTTTTGAAGTATCATGCTTGATATGCAACTCTGAGCTGTTGACAATATAATGTCCTGTATTACATAAACCACGAGTGAACTGTACGTATTTCCTAACAGACATACTAAATCAATAAAAAACTTCAAACAGACTTCATAAACCCATTATAAGGTCAATATAGATGCTTCAGAAATCATGTATTAGCTAATACAGTGCAGTTCTATTATGATCTATATGACCTGACTGTTCTCAACTTTCTATTTCTTCTGGTATCACCAATCTTGCAGAGATCAACCTCCTCAATCAGCAAACCTCCTGTATCAGCAGACCCAACCATCAGGAGCAACCACTTCACTCAAAACGCACAAGAGTGTGTGGGAAACTAATTTCTAAGCAAAGCCTACACAAACTAATCTGTTGTCTAGACTGGCTGAAGCTAAACTCAACATTTCAACCAGCTCTGCCATACAGATAATATATTTCCACAAATCTGGACAACATTCAATTACATTGAACCTCCCTCCCCTTCACACTTAAGAACAGAGCAGAGCCAAGCTCAGTGTTTGCTGTGCAAGGCCAAGGCTCTCCAACCTCAACATTTGTTCAATGCTCATAATATTATTCTACAATTAGATAGCATTGTACAGGAATGAGCTTCCAGTTTGATCCACCTCTATAACGGATACATTTCTGACTACCATGGAACAAGCACAACTCTGCTAGTGCTGTGTTCTTGAAGGCGACAGCAATTTGTGTCCCCCTAATTAGCTAAACGAGAGTGAGGGAAGTGGGTAATTATGCCAACACTTTGTGAGCTCATGAGCTGTCAGGTTAGATCAGGGAACAGAGTAATATATATGTTTTTATTCTACTTGAGTTCATATCTTGTTTACAGAAACGGTCATTTTTTTTAATGACTCACAAATAATGGCAGTTAGTTAGTCACTCAAACTCCAGGAGTAATTCAATAAAGTGGCACTTTGAGCAAAAATAGAATCCTAGCCATAAAAAAAAGAAAAGAACATGTCAGATACATGTTAGTAATTTAGCAGACGCTGTTATCCAGTGATTTACAATTAGTGCATTCATCTTAAGATTGCCAAATGAGACAACAACACATCACAATAGTATCAAGTGCATTTTCCCTCAACAAAGTATTTATCAGCAAAGTCAGTGTTAGTGGGAAAGAGAAGTGCCTTTTTTTTCATTTTTCAGGGGGAGGGGGTTCAGGTAGGGTTTCAGACTTTTTTGAAAGATGAGCAAGGACTCGGGCAGGTGCAGGTGCTCTGGTTGGAAAGTAGGGTTTGAGCATAGCTTGAAGGTAAAGAGGGGTAGTTCTCCTGGCTGCTCCGTAGGAAAGCACAAGGGTCTTGAAAGTGATGCAAACCTCGACCGAATGTCAGTGGAGTGTGCGGAGGTGCAGGGTGACATGGGAGAACAAGGTTGAACACCAGGCGGGCTGCGGCCAACAGAGAGTTGCAGTAGCCTAGACGGGAGATTTCAAGTGCCTGGATTAGGACCTGTGCCACTTCCTGTCTCAGTAAAGGTTGTACTCTACGGATGTTTTAGAGCATGAACTTGCAGGATCGAGTCACTGCTTTGATGTTTGCAGAGAATGACAGAGTGTTGTCCAGGGTCCCGCCAAGGTTCTTTGCACTCAGGTAGGGGCACACCGTGGAGTTGTCAACCGTGATGGAGAGGTCTTGGAGCAGGCGGGCCATTCCCAGGAGGAAGAGCAGCTCAGTTTTGTTGAGGTTGAGCTTGAGGTGGTGGGCCGACATCCAAGCTGAGATGTCTGCCAGGCACACAGAGATGTGTGTCGCCACCTAGGTGTCAGAAGGGCGGAAGGAGAAAAGTAGTTGAGTGTCATCTGCATAGCAATGATAGGAGAGACCATGTGAGGATATGACAGAGCCGAGTGACTTGGTGTAAAGAGAAAACAGGAGAGGGCCTAGATCCGAGCCCTGGGGGACACCAGTAGTGAGAGCACGCGGTGCAGACACAGATCCTCTCCACGCCACCTGGTAGGAGCAACCTGCCAGGTAGGATGCAATCCAGAAGATAGGATGCGTTCTTAATTTTACCTGTCACATTATTATGAAGCTTATGGTAGTGCCCAGTCACCTGTCACGTGGTGTTTGTTTAAAAGCACATAGCGACGAGAGACTTCAGCCTTGTTGTGCAGCATGCGCCAGATGATCTAGTTACAGTATGGAATTCACAACTAAATGTTTGCCAGCTAGATATCTTATAACTATTAAGTTAACTGTCTAAAATGTGCTAAATGCTCTGCAGTTGTGCATTTGCTTTGTTAATTTAGTAGCTAGTTAGCTATCTTCCAAAATCAAGCATTCGCTCGCTTTTTTAACAGCAGAGAATCCACTCCTGGATCAAGAGTCTAGC
Organism: Oncorhynchus mykiss; assembly: GCF_013265735.2. Taxonomy (NCBI): domain Eukaryota; kingdom Metazoa; phylum Chordata; class Actinopteri; order Salmoniformes; family Salmonidae; genus Oncorhynchus; species Oncorhynchus mykiss. The sequence goes on along the minus strand of NC_048573.1, from coordinate 55,732,992 downwards.
TGGCTAATATTTGTTTTGTGTGAGTAGCATTTTTGAGTTACTTGTATACATGTATAGTTTAAGTCAGAAACTATACAAAATGTTTGCAATAAGACTGTTAGCATTTAGTTAACATTCTCTATGGGATTTTACATGTACTTGTTAGCATTGCTAACCTTCGGATTAGAGAGTATCGGTGGGGTTTGAAAACAGCGCCCCTTGTGTTCAGTATTACGGAATATCCCACTATGGCACAGGGTCGGTATGAAGGTATGATAATCTGAATACTGCCCAAACCTAGTAGGGAGGAGGATCTGACATTTCACAGTGTTGAAGGCAGGGTATAGATCTAGAAGGATGAGAACAGAGGAGAGAGAGTCAGCTTTGGCAGACCAGAGAGCCTCTGAGACAAAGGAGAGCAGTCTCAATTGAGGAGGGGAGCGACTCTGACCATCTTGAAGTCAGATGGGACGCAGCCAGTGGTCAGGGCTGAGTTGATAAGGGAAGTGAGGAATGGGAGAAGGTCTCCAGAGATGGTGTGGAGAAGTGAGGCAGGGATGGGGTCAAGAGGGTAGTTGTTGCGCGGCCGGACATGACTAGTTGCAGGATTTCATCTGGAGAGGGGAGAAAGAGGTCAAGGCGTAGGGTAGTTCTGTGTGAGGGACCAGTGGACCCTGTAGGCTGAGTGAATGAGAAGTTGGTTGTTTAAATAAAAATGCAACCACCTAGGGAATTGGGTGCATTCCCTTCAACACATGCACAACAAAAGCTGAAAGAAGTTATTAGAAATCCAAAAGGCCTTTTTCCCTGTGAAAATAAACATGTCAGAATCAATAGGTCCTACGGTTCAGTCCCGAGGACAACCCTCTGAACACTTCAGAAACAAATTTGCCGAATGCATTCAGTAACGCTGCCCTCCAAATTGACTCATGCTACAGATGAAAAGCTTTGCTTTTTCAGGCCGTCTGTGTATGTAGATTTTTTTCTTCGATGCTGATGTATCAAAGTTGTTGGGAACAAGTTAAGGCAGCAGATGTTGAAGTCAGTGATTTGAGACTAGGATGAATAAACAAAGTCAAAACAACCAAAGGAAAGAACAAAAAAAATGTGAATTGGGAAATGGTCAGCTGTTTACCCAATTCCCTCATGAAAATAAATGTGTGAAATGTTGTATTGTTGCTGTAGTTTTGTTTTCATGTAGAAATTCAGTTTTAAGTTTAGAAGTCCAGAAATACATACTTTATGTAAGTAAGTTGACCTTTCTGCTCAAAGCTTGAACCTACGGTTGGATCCCTAGGAAGACACGTAGGCCAATGCACTTTCTCTGAGTAGAATCCCTGTAATGAGGCACATCATTCAAAGTCTAGTCTCTTCCCTTCATAGCTGGGCCGGGGTAGCTGGGTGCTCTTAATACCGCATGAAGTGAAAAAGAGAGCATGTCATGCACTAAGCCCTGGTTTAACAACCCAAATCCAGGAAAGCTGCTGTGTCTCCAGGCTTTTCTTATCGTCAGCCTGTAAATCAGTCACTGTGACTACACATGCTCTAGTCTTGACTGAACAACATTTCTCCTAGACTAGAGAGCAGAAGGGGAGATAGCTAATTGATTGAATCAAGTTGATTATTGCCTTGGTTTAACAAAGATCTTCGGACAAATGTGGTTCCATCCTCAGCATCATAGTACTCAGACATAGAGTAAGTCAAGGAGTTTGTTCTGATATTTCGAGAAGAACAACCATACAACTCTCTGAGTCCGCCGATGTGCAGCCACGTCCAATACACTCCCCCCATGTAAGCCAGAGAGAGCTTCTAGGCCAGGGCTGTGGAGGTGAGATGTTGTCAGAGGTGCTTTCCCACTCTGATTAATGGGCAGGTCCAGGGATAAGAGGTGTATTTAGCTGGGCCGTTCGGCTAAAAGGAAAGGGGTGTGTGAGTGGGAACAGGGCTGAGGGTAGAGGTGATAGAGTGTGTGGGAAATTTGCCAAACTCAAGGTGTACAGTTAAAACACAGGGTAATGTTTACTTTGTGTGTTGAGACCCTGACTGTATGCTCGAGCAACAAGGACCGCCCCTGCCCTGTCCAGGGCCAACCCCCTTCCTCCTCCTACCACAGAAATAGACTGAATAATGCTGGGACACCCTATAGGGTAGACCCTTGGCAGAACAGAACGGCAGGCTAGGACTAATGTAACGACTGTCTTCGGGTGAAAGAGAGGAGGACCAAAATGCAGCGTGATGATAATCCATATTTTAATGGGATACTTAAACAACGAACAAAACAATAAACCAACAAATATCAACAAAGATGAAACAGTCCCGTAACGTGACCACTAACACATAGGAACACTGGTAACAGGAACAATCACCCACAAAATACCCAAAGAATATGGCTGCCTAAATATGGTTCCCAATCAGAGATAACGATAGACAGCTGCCTCTAATTGAGAACCAATCTAGGCAACCATAGACTTAAAAAAAACAGATAGGACACACCCCCATAAACATACAAAACCCCTAGACAAGACAAAAACACATACAGTAATAATAGAAACAATAAACAGGATGGCCAGTCCATCATCACTCTTAAATCGTTTTTTAATAATACCAATGGCAGTACTGATGGGGCTTGCGACTCAACACCATCTGTACATCAACACACCTTCTGATCTGCACACCTGATCTGCCCCGACTAGGTCAGGAGACCGGTGGTCTAAAAAAGGGTTTGATGAAATGCAGACGTCAACATTAGTGCACTTTTTTTAATCCTCCCCCGCCCCCACCCAAATCCTCCCCCGCCCCCGCCCCTGCCCCCGCCCAAATCCCCTCCAGCTCATGAAGGGATGCACTGTTTGACGTCCGGGCAAAGCTTTTAAAAGCTGTGAATAAAAATATAAACTGTAAAAATATATGGGCTGTTTCACCCATCCTTCACACACTCTAAATGTTTAGGAATCATGACCACTGACTTGATCGTAATCTTCTAAAAACAATGGCACCAACTTCAAACCTCTTCCCAGCTGGGTCCACCAACCATGCAGCGAAAGAGTCTACTGTAGATGGGTCTCACCGTACGGTAATAAGAAAAAGCAACAAAACGGAACACGATAGAAGAAAACAAACTGTTAAGAGTGTACTGTAAATAAGAGCTGTAGCAGCACTGTAAATTGATTATCCTGGTCTAATTTGAAACAGCACGGCAGGTGTTCATATCTAGCCAGGAGTAGCTACCATTCTACTGACACTAAATGAGACTGGGTAGGAAGCTCACAGGGTAGAATGTTGACACGCCATTGGGGTCAACATTCTACCCTGTTGTGAGACGTTGTGAGGTGTTGGGCAGCTCAAGCTCATGTTATACTAGAACAGTATAGCTCTTTGGCTCATAAGACCTGGGAGTGCATTAATGTGTGCCTTTCTCTACCAGAAAACAAAGAAGAACAAAGTTCTCTCTACCGGAGAACAAAGATCACTGGGCACAGACGTCTATTCCATGTTGATTCAACGTCATTTAATTGAAATGAAACAATGTTGATTCAACCAGTGTGCCCAGTGGGAATGTCCTTGCTCACCATCTGTTGCTTGGAGACCATCGTGCCTGGAGATGCTTTGAGTGAACATTCTATTTTTACAGCCTTGAATGAGCAGCTACCCTACAGCTACCCTACAACTTCAGCTCAACCTTTCTGAATGGCGATCAATGCTCTGTGGCTTTCATGGGCTACATCCGGTGTTTGGGGTGCCATGCTGTGCTGTGTCCATATAATTAGGATGAATGGCTGTGACGTGTGGCCACACTTGACTCATAGACCCTCCTATACCATGGAAAAATCTATTACAGTAATGAAGGACGCCACTATATATACCTTATAGTACTGTTATATACCTTAAACTAAATACCTTATAGTGCTGTTATATACATTATAGTGCTGTTATATAACTTATACCATATATCTTATATTTTACCTATATACAGATCATCCAGAAAGTATTCTGACCCCTTCCCTTTTTCCACATTTTTGTTACGTTACAGCCTTATTATAAAATGGATTAAATAAATAAAAAATCCTCATCCATCTACACACAATACCCCATAATGAAAAAGCAAAAACAGGTTTTTAGAAATGTTTGGAAATGTATTAAAGTTAAACAACAGAAATACCTTATTTACATGAGTAATCAGACCCTTTGTTATGAGACTCAAAATGTATTTCAGGTGCATCCTGTTTCCATTGATCATCCTTGAGATGTTTCTACAACTTGATTGGAGTCCACCTGTGGTAAATTCAATTGATTGGACATGATTTGGGAAGGCACACACCTGTCGAAATAAGGTCTCAGTTGACAGTGCATGTCAGAGCAAAAACCAAGCCATGAGGTCGAAGGAATGTCCTTAGAACACAGTGGCCTCTATCAGTCTTAGATGGAAGAAGTTTGGAACCATCAAGACTGTTCCTAGAGCTGGCCACCCAGCCAAACTGAGCATTCGTGAGGAGAAGGGCCTTTGTCAGGGAGGTGACCAAGGACCCAATGGTCACTTTGACAGAGTTCCTCTGTGGAGATGGGAGAACCTTCCAGAAGGACAACGGTCTCTGCGACACTCCACCAATCAGGCCTTTATGGTAGTGGCCAGACGGAAGCCAATTCTCAGTAAAAGGCACATGGCAGCCCGCTTAGAATCTCAGACCATGAGAAACAAGATTCTCTGGTTTGATGAATCCAAGATTGAACTTTTTGGCCTGAATGCCAAGTGTCAAGTGTCTGGAGGAAACCTGGCAACATACCTACGGTGAAGCATGGTGATGGCAGCATCATGCTGAGGGGATGTTTTTCAGCGGCAGGGACTGGGAGACTAGTCGGGATCAAGGGAAAGATGAATGGAGCAAAGTACAGAAAGATGCTTGATGAAAACCTACTCTGGAGCGCTCAGGATCTCAGACTGGGGTTCACCTTCCAACAGGACAACAACCCTAAGCACACAGCCAAGACAATGCAGGAGTGGCTTCGGGACATGTCTCTGAATATCCTTGAGTAGACCAGCCAGAGCCCAGACTTGAACCTGATCTAACATCTCCGGAGAGACCTGAAAATAGCTGTGCAGCGATGCTCCCCATCCAACCTGACAGAGCTTGAGAGGATCTGCAGAGCAGAATAGGAGAAACTCTCCAAATACAAGTGTACCCAAGAAGACTCAAGGCTGCCAAAGGTGCTTCAACAAAGTACTTAGTAAAAGGCCAGAATATTTACGTAAATGAAATATTTCCGTTTTTTTTTTACATATACTGTACATAAAACTGTTTTTGCTTTGTTATTATGGGGATTGTGCGTAAATTGTTTAGAGTATGGGCCTGAGTCATACCTGTCAATGCAACAGAATCCTACTCTGATGCCTTCTGCCTACAACAAAATCTCTTGAAAAGTCTCTTGACTGGGAATACATATATGCATCAGTTGGTCACAGATACCTTAAAAAAAAGTAGGGGCATGCATCAGAAAACTAGTCAGTATCTGGTGTGACCACCATTTCCCTCAGGCAAACATCTTCTTCGCATAGAGTTGATCAGGCTGTTGATTGTGGACTGTGGAATGTTGTCCCACTCCTCTTCAATGGCTGTGCAAAGTTGCTGGATATTGGCAGGAACTGGAACACGCTATCGTACACATCGATCCAGAGCATCCCAAACATGCTCAATGGGTGACATGTCTGGTAAGAATGCTGGCTATGGAAGAACTGTGTCATTTTCAGCTTCCAGGAATTGTGTGCAGATCCTTGCGACATGGGGCCGTGCATTATCATGCTGAAACATGAGGTGATGGTGGCTGATGAATGGCATGACAATGGGTCTCAGGATCTCATCATGGTATCTCTGTGCATTCAAATTGCCATCGATAAAATGCAATTGTGTTCGTTGTCCGTAGCTTATCTCTGCCCATACAATAAACCCACCGCCACCATGGGGCACTCTGTTCACAACGTTGACATCAGTAAACCGTTCGCCACACGACGCCATACAAGTTGTCTGCCATCTGCCCGGTACAGTTGAAATCGGGATTCTTCCGTGAAGAGCATTTTCCCGTTGAAGTCGGTTATGACGCTGAACTGCTGTCAGGTCAAGACCCTGGTAAGGACGACAAGCACGCAGAGACGGTTTTTGACAGTTTGTGCAGAAATTCCTCGGTTGTGCAAACCCTCAGTTTCATCAGCTGTCCGGGTGGCTGGTCTCAGATGATCGCTCAGGTGAAGATGTAGAGGTCCTGGGCTGGCGTGGTTACACGTGGTCTGCGGTTGTAAGGCCAGTTGGATGTACTTCCAAATTCTCTAAAACGATGTTGGAGGCAGCTTATGGTAGAGAAATGAACATTCAATTATCTGTCAATAGCTCTGGTGGACATTCCTGCAGTCAACATGCCAATTGCACGCTCCTTCCACTTGAGACATCTGTGGCATTGTGTTGTGTGACAAAACTGCACATTTTAGAGTGGCCTTTTAATGTCCCCAGCACAAGTTGCACCTGTGTAATGATCATGGTGTTTAATCTGTTCCTTTATATGCCACACCTGTCAGGTGGATGGATTATTTTGGCAAAGGAGAAATGCTCAACAGGGATATAAACAAATATGTGCACAAGATTTGAGAGAAATAACCTTTTTGTGCATTTGGAAAATCTCTGGGATCGTTCATTTCAGCTCATGAAACATGGGATCAACATTAGAGAAAGGGAAGGGAAAGGGGGATACCTAGTCAGTTGTACAACTGAATGCCTTCAGCTGAACTGTGTCTGCTGCATTTAACCCAACCCCTCTGAATCAGAGAGGTGCTGGGGCTGCCTTAATTGACATCCATGTCTTCGGCGCCCGGAAAACAGTACATGTTGCATTTATATTTTTGTACCTTATAGTGCTGTTATATGCCTTACAGTGTTGTTATATACCTTATAGTGCTGTTATATACCTTATATAGAGAAAAAGTATTTGATACACTGCCAATTTTGCAGGTTTTCCTACTTACAAAGCATGTAGAGGTCTGTAATTTTTGTCATATGTACACTTCAACTGTGAGAGAAGGAATCTAAAACAAAAATCCAGAAAATCACATTGTATGATTTTTAAGTCATTCATTTGCATTGAATACCCATGGTATACGGTCTGATATACCAAGGCTTTCAGCCAATCAGCAATCAGGGCTTGAATCACCCAGTTTATAATGTGCCTTATAGTGCTGTTATATACCCTATAAATACCCTACATTAAACATCTCCAATCCAACATTTTATCTAGAATCGTTTCCTATTTCGCAACAAAGCATCCTTCACTCATGCTGCCAAACATACCCTCGTAAAACTGACTATCCTACAGATCCTTGACTTCGACGATGTCATTTACAAAATATCCTCCAACACTCCACTCAGCAAATTGGATGTAGTCTATCACAATGACATCCGTTTTGTCACCAAAGCCCCATATACTACCCACCCCTGCGACCTGTATGCTCTCATTGGCTGGCCCTCGCTACATATTCGTCGCCAAACCCACTGGCTCCAGGTCATCTGTAAGTCTTTGCTAGGTAAAGCTCCGCCTCACTGGTCACCATAGCAACACCCACCTGTAACACGCGCTCCAGCAGGTATATTTCACTGGTCATCCCCAAAGCCAACTCCTCCTTTGGCCGCCTTTCCTTCCAGTTCTCTGCTGCCAATGACTGGAACAAATTGCAAAAATCACTGAAGCTGGGGACTTTATACCGCCCTCTCTAACTTTAAGTGTCAGCTGTCAGAACAGCTTACAGATCATTGCACCTGTACACAGCCCATCTGTAAATAGCCCACCCAACTACCTCATTACCATATTTTTTTATTTGATTTTTTATCCTTTGCACCCCAGTATCTCTTCTTGCACATTAATCTTCTTTACATCTATCACTCCAGTCTAATTGCTATATTGTAATTATTTCGCCACTTTGTCCTATTTATTTCCTTACCTCCCTAATCTTACTACATTTGCACACACTGTACATAGATTTCTATATTGTGTTATTGACTGTACGTTTGTTTATCCCATGTGTAACTCTGTGTTGTTTCTGTCGCACTGCTTTGCTTTATCTTGGCCAGGTCGCAGTTGTAAATGAGAACTTGTTCTCAACTGGCCTACCTGGTTAAATATAAAAAATAAATGTACCTTATAGTACTGCTATATAACTTGCATTATATATCTAAATGTGATGTTATATACCTTATAGTATTGTTATACACCTTATATTGTTGTTATATACAGTACCAGTCAAACGTTTGGACACACCTACTCATTCAAGGGTTTTTCTTTGTTTTTTTAAACTATTTTCTACATTGTAGAATAATAGTGAAGACATTAAAACTGCGAAAAAACACATGGAATCATGTACTAACCAAAAATATACTTTAGATTTTAGATTATTCAAAGTAGCCTCCCTTTGCCTTGATGACAGCTTTGCACACTCTTGGCATTCTCTCAACGAGCTTCACCTAGAACACTTTCCAACAATCTTGAAGGAATTCCCACATATGCTGAGCACTTGTTGGCTGCTAATCCTTCACTCTGTGGTCCAACACATCCCAAACCATCTCAACTGGGTTGAGGTTGGGTGATTGTGGAGGACAGGTCATCTGATGCAGCACTCCATCACTCTCCTTCTTGATGAAATAGCTCTTACACAACCTGGAGGTGTGTTGGGTCATTGTCCTGTTGAAAATCAAATGATAGTCCAACTGAGCGCAACCAGATGGGATGGCATATCGCTGCAGACTGCTGTAGAAGCCATGCTGGTTAAGTATGCCTTGAATTCTAAATGAATCCCAGACAGTGTCACCAGCAAAGCACCCCCACACCATCACACCTCCTCCTCCATGCTTCATGGTGTGAACCACACATGCAGAGATCATCCGCTCACCTACTCTGCGTCTCACAAAGACACGGTGGTTGGAACTAAAAATCTAAAATGTTGACTAATCAGACCAAAGATTTCCACCAGTGTAATGTCCATTGCTCGTGTTTCTTGGCCCAAGCAAGTCTCTTATTCTTATTGGTGTCCTTTACTAGTTGTTTCTTTGCAGCAATTCGACCATGAAGGCCTGATTCACGCAGTCTCTTCTGAACAGTTGATGTTGAGATGTGTCTGTTACTTGAACTCTGTAAAGGATTTACTTGGGCTGCAATATCTAAGGCTGGTAACTCAAATGAACATATCCTCTGCAGCAGAGGTAACCCTGGGTCTTCCGTTCCTGTGGCGTTCCTCACGAGAGCGTTTCATCATAGCGTTTGATGCTTTTTGCGACTGCACTTGAAGAAACGTACAAAATTCTTACATTTTTCATATGGACTGACCTTCATGTCTTAAAGCAATGATGGACTGTCGTTTCTCTTTGCTTATTTGAGCTATTCTTGCCCTAATATGGGCTTGGTTTTTTTTTACCAAATAGGGCTATCTTCTGTATACCACCCCTACCTTGTCACAACACAACTGATTGGCTCAAACATATTAAGAAGGAAAGACATTCCACAAATTAACGTTTAACAAGGTACACCTGTTAATTGAAATGCATTCTAGGTGACTATCTCATGGAGAATGTCAAGAGTGTGAAAAGCTGTCATCAAGGCAAAGAGTGGCTACTTTAAAGAATCTCAAATATAAAATATATTTGGATTTGTTTAACACTTTTTTGGTTACTACATGATTCCAAATGTGTTATTTCATAGCTTTGATGTGTTCCCGATTATTCTACAATGTAGGAAAAAGTAAAAAATTAAGAAAAACCCTTGAATGAGTAGGTGTGTCCAAACTTTTGAGTGGTACTGTATGTCACGCCCTGATCTGTTTCACTTGTCTTTGTGCTTGTCTCCAACCCCCTCCAAGTGTCGCCCATCTTCCCCATTATCCCCTGTGTATTCATACCTGTGTTCTCTGTTGGTTTGTTGTCAGTTTGTTTTGTTTGTAGAACCTACCTGCGTTTTCCCCCTTGCTCCTGTCTTGTCTAAGTTCCTGTCTTCTAGTTTTCCCGGTGTTGTCCCTGCTTGCCATCCTGTACCTTTTCCCCACTACTCTGGATTACCGACTTCTGCCTGCACTGACCCTGAGCCTGCCTGCCTGCCGTCCTGTACTTTTGCCCCTGTAAACATTGTTACTTCGACAGTCTGCATCTGGGTCTTACCTTAAATGTGATAGTATGCCGTGACTGTACTTTCAATAATCTGATGACTGTTATTTATCTAATCAACTAACTATGTTAAATTGTTACCCTTTTTTAAATTAATCATGCAACAATTAACTCATTCGAATTTGGGGTACTACGAGAACGGTTGTTTAAAGAGTTACCATCTCCCGAAATAAACTCTAAAGGTCTTTACCTATCACATCCATAAACAGTCAATTTATTAATCCTAACCTCGTATCATATCATCATTCTGAACAGTCGTAACCTTGCATCAGCAAAATCCAGAGCCTTACTTATGATTCAATACTACACAAATTGGTTTAATTAATTATTTACTAGCTAACTAAATGGTAACACAGAATTAACATGTTTCTCTCCTAACCGGGCCTTCTTGGAAAGGGGTTTGTTGGGCCTTTTCACGGCACGCTTGTAAGGCTCTGATTGTCCAAAGGGGTCCCCACCCGTCTTCTACTGTTTTCCTCTACAGACATCTGGGATCTGGTGACTTGCTGTGTAGTCCTGAACAGAACTACAGTGTATTCTACTTCCATTTGCTCTGGAAGATGCTTCTTTGAAGATAGTCTAGCCAGCCGTGTCGATGGTTCTCAGTGGGAGAGTAGCATACTATGGTGATTTGAGAAGGGTGGTAGAATGATCCCACTAAAATTTGCTTTTCTTGATACTTTACTTAGGATAGCTAATCAACTGTACCAGTGATTGTCCGGGAGGTGACTTTATCGTCTCTACCTCGTGTTGAGATTTCAGAGTTCAAACCACTTTAAACGTGAGCTGCAGCTCAATGTCTCTCTGGTCTGATATGTTAATTATTAACCCATCATTTTAAACAGTTTGTTAGAAAGGGAGGCTCCGTCAGGCTGACACGCTCTCTGACCTCACTCAGGGGCGTGGTTTGTCACTGTGCAAAGTTATGTAAAACTATGATCTCTTATGGCACAATGCATCGGATGGACACTTCACACTTTTCAAGTTACAGTATTTCCTTTATAACATTTTTTTTTACATAACAAAATAACACATAATATGACATTAGTGTTCAAACGAAGACACATTCCTCTGGTGAACATTGGAGAGGGAGAGAGCTGAATGTTCTGTCCTTGATTACAACAGGGAGTGAACTGTCAACCCCCACCAGTTCCCTTCTCCCCCTCTGTGGGTGAGAGCGGGTTTGGTTGAACCTATTTATTGCAAAGCTGATCTGACCTACTTGGATCCTCACAGGACAGTCATGACACATACCTTATACTGTATAGCTTATATTGCTGTTATACACCTCATAGTGCTGTTATATATCTTATAGTGCTGTTATATATCTTATAGTGCTGTAATTAAGCAATGAGGCCCGAGGGGGTGTGGCATATGGCCAATATACCAGGGCTAAGGGATGTTCTTATGCATAACACAACGCGGAGTGCCTGGACACAGCCCTTAGCCGTGGTATATTGGCCATATATCACAAACCCTTGAGGTGCCTTATTGTTATTATAAACTGGTTACCAAGGTAATTAGAGCAGTAAAAATACATGTTTTGTCATACCTGCGTTATACGGTCTGACATACCATATGCTGTCAGCCAATCAGCATTCAGGGCTCGAACCACCCAGTTTATAATAGACCTTATAGTGCTGTTATCTACCTTAAAATGTTGTTATACCTTATACTACATACCTTATAGTGTTGTTATATACCTTATAGTGCTGCTATATACCTTACAGTGTTGTTATTTAGCTTATACTATAGACCTTATAATGCAGCTATATACCTTATAGTGTTGTTATATACCTTACACTATATACCTTATAGTGAGTACTGTTGCAGTATATACCTTATATAGCTGTTATATACCTTATGGTGTTGTTATATACCTTATACTATATACTGTATATACTGTAACAGCACTCACTATAAGGTATATAGTATAAGATATATAGCAGCACTAGAAGGTATATAACAACACTATAACATATTTAACAGTAATATAAGGTATATACTGTAACATCACTCACTATACCTTATATTGCTGTTTTATACCTTATAGTGTTGTTATATACCTTATATTGCTGTTTTATACCTTATAGTGTTGTTATATACCTTATATTGCTGTTATATACCTTATAGTGTCGTTATATACCTTATATTGCTGTTTTATACCTTATAGTGTTGTTATATACCTTATGTTGCTGTTATATACCTTATATTGCTGTTTTATACCTTATAGTGTTGTTATATACCTTATATTGCTGTTATATACCTTATAGTGTCGTTATATACCTAATATTGCTGTTATATACCTTATGTTGCTGTTATATACCTTATATTGCTGTTATATACCTTATAGTGTTGTTATATACCTTATATTGTTGTTATATACCTTATAGTGTCGTTATGTACCTTATATTGTTGTTATATACCCAATAGTGTTGTTATATACCTTATAGCGCTGCTATGTACCCAATAGTGTTGTATTTTGCTGTTATATACCTATCTATACAGCCAGCGCTAACTGACATGACACTCTCCCCTGTGCACACAGCAATTAAATTCATTGGCGGCTGCTTTAGCAAGATATAGTACCAACTATAAAGAGGGCAACATAGCAATTACAGCAGAACTGTTAGTCTGATATTTTCTAGCTGCTTCCTGTCAAACTATGAAATATAAAGGGAATGGCTTTCTGTGTGCGAGTAGAGCATGGCAGTTCTAATCTGACATACACTGTGTGCACATGACATAGACTGACCAGGTGAATCCAGGTGAAAGCTATGATCCCTTATTGATGTCACTCGTTAAATCAACTTCAATCAGTGTAGATGAAGGTGAGGAGACGAGTTAAAGAAGGATTTTTAAGACTTAAGATAAATGAGACATGGATTGTGTATGTGTGCCATTCAGACAGTGAAAGGGCAAGACAAAATATTTAAGTGCCTTTCAATGGGGTAGTAGGTGCCAGGCGCACCGGTTTGAGTGTGTCAAGAACTGTAACGCTGCTGGGTTTTTCACGCTTAACAGTTTCCCATGTGTATAAAGAATGGTCCACATGGTCCACCCAAATGACATCCAGCCAACATGGGCCAGCATCCCTGTGGAACACTTTCAACACCTTGTAGTCCATGCCTGACAAATTGAAGCTGTTCTGAGGGCAAATGGGGGTGAAACTCAATATTAGGAAGGTATTCCTAATGTTTTGTACACTCAGTATATACAGCTCAAGGAGCTAATGCCAGATGAGTGAAATTCTATCAGGGCTGTCCCCGACTAAAGAAAATCTTGGTCGACCGAGAGTCATCCTGTTATTTCGATCAATTGATTGGTTGAAATATTGAAACTTATTTTTACACATAGAGGCAGTGTTTGAATAAAATCAACTACATATGCACTGAGCTTGTCTGATGCTTTAAGCACACTGCTTCATTAAATAATTAAGACACACAAATGACTCAAGAAAGAGCCCGATGGTCACACTGTGTTAAAAAAAATGACAGTGAGAGTCTGTGTGACTGGCGCATGTTGTCTTGCTCTCCTCCCTACTGCAGCGAAAAGGCACCAGAGCACAGCAAGTGTTTATTGCGCTGTCCGTGCTGGAGCTGCAACATTAGTTTCTTACTTGTTTCTGACTGAAAAGTTCTGCTTCTAAAATCCCTAATTTGTTAAGGAAAAACATTCCCTATTCCCTCATCCCTGCACTCTTTACATGAAACATGTAAGCATCGCATGCATGTAACCAATAGGGCCTGACCGATAGCCTATCATAATTACATCAATAAATTGCTTATAACAAACTCCGAACAGTAATGTCGACAGCAAAATGAATGCGGAAGACGTGAAAAAGAAACTCGAAATGGGCGAATGTTTGTTTACTGGTTGCTTGGGAGGGAAAGGGAAGTCAGATCTGTGGAAGACATTTGACATAGTTGTGGAGAAAGCATTCTGCGAGTATTATGTGTGCCAAACAGTTGCTGTTTGATTACAATATTACCATTTGCAACAGTGACAAACAACAGTAAATAAATAAGTCTACCAGAAACTGTTCATATATATTTATTGTTTTGGCTAATTATTCAAAGCTCCCTTTGTTATTTAATTTTAAAACTAAAATGCTTGATTGCATTTCAAAGCATGACTATCTCGTATGCTGTGTGATAGCATGAACAAATTAATGCTTGATTGATTGATACAGTAGCCTATTTTTTTGAAATATAGGCCTAAGTTAGTTAGGTTATCAAGACTAAACAGGAGGTGCTCTTAGTCCTACAGCTCGACAGTGCTTATACAAGGATACTATACTCAGCCTACTAATGATAATGACATTAATGATTATTATAATGATGATCACAATAATAATTGTACTAATAACAAGATCAAGAAAAGGGAGGGTATAGGAGCGAGAGCTGTGTGTATCTTATGTGTGACAAACAGGTGCTGTTAGATTACAATGTCATTTTTCTGCATGTTTGGAACAGTGAAACAATGTAAATAAATGATAAGTAATACCAGTCTGTTCTATCGAATTAAAAAATGGTAAAGCCTTTATTACAGCATAGCAAAGATTCAAAACAGCTGAATCTGTGAAATTACTATATCCGACATTTTGCATTTGCATGAGGCTTGGTGCTCACAGATTCAATCGGCTATTAAACAAACACTCAAACAGGCAACAGAAGCTAGATTCCTTATTTCTATAGATATATACGGATGATTTATAAAGCCAGGCACATTTAACACTTGATTATTGATTATAGAGCTAAGGCAAGGGCTGTTTCCTCGTCTCTGCTGCTACATTGTTCTCAATCCCAATACGCTGGTTAACTTTGCTGTTATGCACATAGCAACATAGGGAAAGGTGCCAATTCTACTGGGAACTAAGGAATATGTTTCAGAACCGCGGACAGCGGCCGTATCCAACGCGGGAGAAAGCACATTTTTTATAAAATAATATTTGATTTATTAGTGTTGCACCATTAGTTTTTACATAATATGACCATATACAATTTCAGTATCACATGTCTTAGAGTGATGGATTGTGCTATCCCCGTGGCCTCCAGAATGGATCAGTCCACTGAGACAGGCGCGACTGCTTGACTAAAGAAATCTTGGTCGACCAACAGCCTATCGACTAAGCAATCGACCAGTCGACTAAATGGGGTCAGCCCTAAATTCAATACACTGTTAACAAGTAGAACGCATTCTTCACTATGCTCAAATAGTTCTAATTACATAAAAGTGTCATTAGAGACAAACACTACCGTATATGGAAAGATTGTTAATTATGACGTGTGACTGACATCCATTACACAACTCTGTTTCACATGAACGGCATTGCAATGTAAGACAGTCCATCTGGCTTCTCCTAATAGAACCATCAACACACTACTAAAGATAAAATAAAAGGGAAATAGAGAAGAAAACTGTCAATTTAAGAGTACATGGAAGATATTGGTTGTCGAACGGGGTAGTGCAACGTCTGGCACAGACTTCGAGCTATAGGGTATATATACAGTATAAAGTGTTAACATCCTGGGATATCTTTCTACAATTATCCTCAATTTGAGAAGATCACAGCTTTTCTCATGACTCCTCTCATTGAGGACGTATCAGTTTCATTAGTGACGCCACCACTGTCGTTTCAGACCTAAAAGCTTCAGCCAAACTCCATGAACTGCACCAAATAAATCAGCTAGTTTTTTTCATACAAAACATTCCTTGATATGTTGTGTTTTTCCATTACTAAGCAGAACAAGAGCATTTCCTTTCATATACAGCAGTCCCCAAAGCTGGCGCTAACCTCAAGGAATGTAAACACAAGCAGTCTGTAAACAAGACTCTCTCTGGGCCCCCAACCCCCCTCCAACAAAACTGACTGACTGACCACCACAAACCAGCCTAATGACATCCCTCACTGACCCCAAATTTCAAAGAGAGGCGCAGCTGCATTATTAGGCCAGGCCAAAAGGGTCTCAGGAGAAAGAGGTGTAAGGAGGAGGAGGAACGTCAGAGACAATGGCAGCAAGGCTCTCCTCTGTCCTCCACTCCACTCGAATAATGTTGAGCCTTAGTTGTGGAGAGAACAGAGAACTAAAGCAGACAATGCCACAGAGCAGACACTCACTCAGTGGATCCCACCATTGCCAATCAGTGAGTCATGGAACAGAAAAATGGGGGGATTAATGATCTGAGAGCAGCCCCAGCTGTCGGCTCCTAACGGGGGACGGACAGGCCGGCCATCCAGTCGCTTGGAAGTTCTCCTCTCCTTGCTGGAGCCATCAGCACTTTGAAGACGGGGTTGTAGAGTGGCTCGGGCCCAGGGCTCAGGGCCTGGGTTCAGTGTACCATCAACTATGTTCTATATCCTCCCACTAACCGATGGGGACGCTGTCAGTGCCTCCACACAGAGAACAAAGGGCACACAGAGAGAGAGAGAGAGAGAGAGAGGGGAGAGAGAGTGGAGGAGAAAGTGACAGAGAGAAAGAGAAAGACAGAGAGGGAGGGAGCTATCATACGTCCCACCACAGCGCAGAGAACAAGTATTACAGGCCTCATTTGAAGCACACTTATTACTTTACAACCCAATAAATAAATGGGCTTCTAAGAGCTAGGGGTCTCCATTTGGGAGGGTGTGGAGGAACAGCCTGAGTCTGGCCCCATTGTTTGGATTTGTGTGTTGAGTGTGTGTGTTGAATGTAATCATGGCAGTAAATGTTGGTGTTTTCACGTGCTTGTCCATGTATTTATGTAGGAAGGGAGGGAGGGTGAGTGTGTATGTTGGGACAGATTTTCACTGTGCTGTCCATGTAGAAGCTACCTCCTCTGTCAGCATTAAGACCATCCTAATTGAGCATAGGAGCGCTGGAGCACTGGCATTGTGGGGTTGATCTGCTGGGTGCTGATAAAGTGGTTTCTCTGCTCCAGGGGAGAAGAAAAGGTGCCATGACAGAGTTATGAGGCGTGTAAAAAACCTGATTGCTTCCCCTGGGCAGTGGGCAGGTTCTGAATGCCCCATGACAACCCAGACCTGATTGCTTCCCCTGGGCAGTGGGCAGGTTTTGAATGCCCCATGACAACCCAAACCTGCAGACACAATCTCACACATCCAGAACAAGGCTCAGATGCCAAGGAAGGAGCACTACTTCAGTCAAACCCCCAAACCGACTCACAAATTACATCTAAATAACTTATTTCATATAACGTAATACATATTTCTCTTTTGGAGGGAGCCCCAAATCTTGTCAATCAATTAGAACCTGTGTCTGACAACACTGCGTACTGGCAAACCGTTTTCATTGGCTAACCCAAGCAGCGTTTTCTTAACAACCTAGAGTGTAACAAACACCTTAGAACAAACAGACTTGTGTTTTTCCTGAGCTCAACACAATAACAAAAATGTTACCCCTTCACCCAGGCCAGATGGATACATTTGCTGTGAACGCTTCTGACATGTTCTCTTTAGTAACCAAGAGTGGATCAGTCACAGAGAAAGAATAGTGATCCCATGCAGTATTTTCCTAGTTCTGACACTTTAAATATTTCACACACTGTTGGCAAGGAGAAAGTGCATTGGTTTTACATTCCAGCAGCCAGGATGAAAGCAATAGACTGGCCAGTGGTGGGGCCACAGAACTGGCCTGGGTCATAGCCTGTGCCAGACAGCCCAGCTTTTACACATGGCTGTAAACATGCATGCTAACTGGCTTACTGTGTCACGGCCGTGGAAAGAAGTGGACCAAAGTGCAGCGTGGTGAGCGTACATTTTCCTTTTATTTAAAAGGTCGCCAACAACCGTGAAGACACAACCGTGAAGCTTACAGGGCTATAGTGCCACTAACAAAAGTCAACTCCCCACAATGACAAAAGGGAGAAAAAAAAAGGCTGCCTAAGTATGATTCCCAATCAGAGACAACGATAGACAGCTGTCCCTGATTGAGAACCATACCCGGCCAAAACATAGAAATGCAAAAACAGAAAACAGAACATAGAATGCCCACCCAAATCACACCCTGACCAAACCAAATAGACATAAAAAGGCTCTCTAAGGTCAGAGTGTGACAGACTGTGTTGTTTTCTACCATGCTTTGCCTCCACTATGCCCCTCTAGAACCTCTGTCAAAGAGAAACTTAGAAACAATAGCATCATAGACAATAAAGACCATGGCAGTCCCACTCATTAGGCAGGATTATGCGGCAGATTAACGAGGGCGGCATTTTCTGAGCTAAACTGACCAAGACACACCACAAACAACCACACATAAAACCTCACAGAATTCTGCCCAAAAACAATGGCAATTTCTCTCAACCAGTGGCATATGGGCTTTTTAGGTGAGCGTTGATGTGATAAGCAATGCCCACTTTGCCCACCTGTGATAAGCAATGCCCACTTTGTCAAAGCCAAATATTTTGATTGTCCATTCCCGCCTTTCCAGGGTGCTGTTGGAGAGACCCATCACTGTGGTGTCCACCAACGTTTAGTCCACAAATGATCTAACATAAATGGTGTAGCAGATACTGTATAGGATATGGTATAAAGAGTAGGTGGCTTTTTCTGTAGCCTATTCTGTAGGAGATAAAATGTATGGCAATTATTTGTTTTATTTTCTTATTTTTTTTATTGCAAATAGATTGGGGCTTCTATCAATTGAAATTGTCTGCATCATTTCCAATCCTCCAAATATATATATATATATATATATATATATATATATATATATATAAATAAATATTATTTTAAATATACAGTTGAAGTCGGAAGTTTACATACACCTTAGCCTGACTCAGTTACACCAGCTCTGTCAGGAGGATTGGGCCACATGGATAAGCATTCATAAAATTCTATTTCGGCTGACATGGTTGCTACACCCACAAGCCAATGTCTTTTGGACGTCTTAATTTGGTCCTGTACGGACGTCTTTTTTTGGTGTTTTACAAATGGTAGGCTTACCAAATAGACGGGCATTCCTAAAATTATATTTCAGGGAACACTGTAGGCTACACCTCAGTAAGCTTGGACCGACTCCAACGTCTTTTTTGGTGCACTCCGGACTGGCCTTGATTTCCACATTGTTTTTTTAGTCCAGTCCGGACCAAATCTTAACCAATCATAGATGTCTATGTTTGGATCAGATTTGGTTCGTTCCAAACTAGAGCTTTGGCGGTCATGAAATTTTGTCAGCCGGTTATTATCAAAAGACTGCCGGTCTCAAGGAAATTGACCATAAATTAACATAAACACGTTTAGCATCTCCAAGGTCTCCACACATACAAGCTGCATACAGTGCCTTGCGAAAGTATCCGGCCCCCTTGAACTTTGCGACCTTTTTCCACATTTCAGGCTTCAAACATAAAGATATAAAACTGTATTTTTTTGTGAAGAATCAACAACAAGTGGGACACAATCATGAAG
This sequence comes from Oncorhynchus mykiss, assembly GCF_013265735.2. Taxonomy (NCBI): domain Eukaryota; kingdom Metazoa; phylum Chordata; class Actinopteri; order Salmoniformes; family Salmonidae; genus Oncorhynchus; species Oncorhynchus mykiss. Next base: position 55,713,423 of record NC_048573.1, on the reverse strand, counting down.
TGGAACAACATTTATTGGATATTTCAAACTTTTTTTAACAAATCAAAAACTGAAAAATTGGGCGTGCAAAATTATTCAGCCCCTTTACTTTCAGTGCAGCAAACTCTCTCCAGAAGTTCAGTGAGGATCTCTGAATGATCCAATGTTGACCTAAATGACTAATGATGATAAATACAATCCACCTGTGTGTAATCAAGTCTCCGTATAAATGCACCTGCACTGTGATAGTCTCAGAGGTCCGTTAAAAGCGCAGAGAGCATCATGAAGAACAAGGAACACACCAGGCAGGTCCGAGATACTGTTGTGAAGAAGTTTAAAGCCGGATTTGGATACAAAAAGATTTCCCAAGCTTTAAACATCCCAAGGAGCACTGTGCAAGCGATAATATTGAAATGGAAGGAGTATCAGACCACTGCAAATCTACCAAGACCTGGCCGTCCCTCTAAACTTTCAGCTCATACAAGGAGAAGACTGATCAGAGATGCAGCCAAGAGGCCCATGATCACTCTGGATGAACTGCAGAGATCTCTGCAGAGATCTATGGACTCTGTCCATGGGACAACAATCAGTCGTATATTGCACAAATCTGGCCTTTATGGAAGAGTGGCAAGAAGAAAGCCATTTCTTAAAGATATCCATAAAAAGTGTTGTTTAAAGTTTGCCACAAGCCACCTGGGAGACACACCAAACATGTGGAAGAAGGTGCTCTGGTCAGATGAAACTTTTTGAACTTTTTGGCAACAATGCAAAACGTTATGTTTGGCGTAAAAGCAACACAGCTCATCACCCTGAACACACCATCCCCACTGTCAAACATGGTGGTGGCAGCATCATGGTTTGGGCCTGCTTTTCTTCAGCAGGGACAGGGCAGATGGTTAAAATTGATGGGAAGATGGATGGAGCCAAATACAGGACCATTCTGGAAGAAAACCTGATGGAGTCTGCAAAAGACCTGAGACTGGGACGGAGATTTGTCTTCCAACAAGACAATGATCCAAAACATAAAGCAAAATCTACAATGGAATGGTTCAAAAATAAACATATCCAGGTGTTAGAATGGCCAAGTCAAAGTCCAGACCTGAATCCAATCGAGAATCTGTGGAAAGAACTGAAAACTGCTGTTCACAAATGCTCTCCATCCAACCTCACTGAGCTCAAGCTGTTTTGCAAGGAGGAATGGGAAAAAATGTCAGTCTCTCGACGTGCAAAACTGATAGAGACATGCCCCAAGCGACTTACAGCTGTAATCACAGGAAAAGGTGGCGCTACAAAGTATTAATTTAAGGGGGCTGAATAATTTTGCACGCCCAATTTTTCAGTTTTTGATTTGTTATAAAAGTTTGAAATATCCAATAAATGTCGTTCCACTTCATGATTGTGTCCCACTTGTTGTTGATTCTTCACAAAAAAATACAGTTTTATATCTTTATGTTTGAAGCCTGAAATGTGGCAAAAGGTCGCAAAGTTCAAGGGGGCCGAATACTTTCGCAATGCACTGTACAAGCCACTGATGTGTGCCTTTGGAACATATACACTTAAAAAAGTATAATAAATACATTTAATATACACCATCACAATAAATACATTATTTATTTTGTCAGGTCTGAAGAAACATGATATGACAAAAATGTATTTCAGAAGAATAGAATATGAATTGTTATCTCGCTCTGCTCCATGCCATAGGCTGTAGGCTTGTTAATTTAGCAGACAAGATATGCTTATAAGTCCCGTGCCCTTGTTTTATTTTATCTGATTTTATAGTAAGAAGAACATAATTGAACTTAGCTGAATAAAAAATCAAGTATATTTTTACCATTCTGGAGCGAGTGCACATATGAAATGGTTATGTTTGAGCGTAGAAGTGATCATTTGAAATAGGTCAATTTAAAGTTATTTGGCAACTTTGGTTGTGAATGATACAACATTTAGAATGTCTTAGAACTCAAAAAATATATGGGCTGCATGATGTGACAATAGGCTATTGATGGTTTGAGAAAGTAGCAAAAAAAAGCTTGGGCTCTGTTCCTTGCCTCTGGCTGCACAGCTGGTCTCTCATCAAGGGATCATATTTTCACCCATCATACTATTCTCAATTGAATCTTGTCTTTACTAATACAGTAACAGTCAAAAGTTTGGACACACCTATTCATTTCAGAGTTTATCTTTATTTGTACTATTTTCTACATTGTACTCTCTGTTCATCATATATGCATAGTCACTTTAACCATATCTACATGTACATACTACCTCAATCAGCCTGACTAACCAGTGTCTGTATGTAGCCTCACTACTTTTATAGCCTCGCTACTGTATGTAGCCTCGCTACTGTATATAGCCTCGCTACTGTTATTTTTCACTGTCTTTTTACTGTTGTTTTTATTTCTTTACTTACCTATTGTTCACCTAATACCTTTTTTTGCACTATTGGAGCCTGTAAGTAAGCATTTCACTGTAAGGTCTACCTGTTGTGTTCAGCACATGTGACAAATAAACTTTGATTTGATTTGATTAGACTAATAGTGAAAACTATGAAAAAACACACATGGAATCATATAGTAACCAAAGATGTGTTAAACAAATCAAAATATATTTTATATTTGAGATTCTTCAAAAGCCACCCTTTGCCTTGATGACAGCTTTGCACACTCTTGGCATTCTCTCAACCAGTTTCATAATGTAGTCACCTGTAATGCATTTCAATTATCAGTTGTGCCTTGTTAAAAGGTCATTTGTGGAATTTCTTTCCTTCTTAATGCATTTGAGTCATTTGTGTTGTGACAAGGTAGGGGTGGTAAAAGACCAGGTCCATATTATGGCAATAACAGCTCAAATAAGCAAAGATAAATGACAGTCCATCATTACTTTAAGACATGAAGGTCAGTCAATCAGGAAAATGTCAAGAACTGTCAAAGTTTCTTCAAGTGCAGTCGCAAAAACCATCAAGTGCTATGATGAAACTGGCTCTCATGAGGACCACCACATGAAAGGAAGACCCAGAGTTACCTCTGCTGCAGAGGATACGTTCATCAGAGTGACCAAACATGAGCAATTGACATTAGGCTGGTGGAAATTTGTCCTTTTTTCTGATTAGTCCAAATTTGACATTTTTGGTTCCAATCACCTTGCCTTTGTGAGACACAGAGTAGGTGAATGGATGATCTCTGCATGTGTAGTTCCCACCGCAAAGCATGGAGGAGGAGGTGTGATGGCGTGAGGGTGCTTTGCTGGTGACACTGTTTGTGATTTATTTAGAATTCAAGGTATACTTAACCAGCGTGGCTACCGCAGCATTCTGCAGTGATACGCCATCCCATCTGGTTTGCACTTAGTGGGAGTACAATTTGTTGTTCAACAGTACAATGACCCAACACACCTCCAGGCTGTGAAAGGACTATTTCACCAAAAAGGAGAGTGATGGAGTGCTGCATCAGATGACCTGGCCTCCAAAATCACCTGAACTCAACCCAATTGAGATGGTTTTGGGATGAGATGGACCACAGAGTGAAGGAATACCAGCCAACAAGTGCTCAGCATATGTGGGAACTCCTTCAAGACTGTTGGAAAAGCATTCCAGGTGAAACTGGTTGAGAGAATGCCAATGATTTGTTTAACTCTTTTTTGGTTACTATATGATTCCATATGTCATTTCATTGTTTTGATGTCTTCACTATTATTATACAATATAGATAATAGTTTTAAAAAATAAAGAAAAACCCTTGAATGAGTAGGTGTGTCCAAACTTTTGACTGGTACTGTATGTGAAAGTTTTGATTTAGAATGGCCCATTATCAAATGGGCAGGAACCGGGCAGGGGGAAAAGTACATGTCATCTGTATGCACTCCAATAGCAAATGGAGGCTGCGCACTTTCTGCTGGTCCATTTTTGCCAGGTAGGCTACTTCGGTTTTATACAGTAGTGGAGCATGTGCTTAATATGAGCAGCTGAGAAATAAATATAAAAACACTTATTTCACTCCATGCATCAACCACTGTTTGAGGAGCATTCTCTCCCTGCGCGACAGGTGATATTCCCCCCAAACTCTGTATGTCATGGGCTCTCAAACCTTGTTGTTGCAGCTACCCAATGCTTAATTTGGGAAACGAAGTGAAATCTGTTCGGGAACATCGACACTAACATGTTTTCACAACAAAAAAATATTTAACTCAAGTGTTGGCAGCCGCTCTGCGGGCTCGAGAAAGGAATAAAGTAGAGAGAGGAGATAGAAATGCATAGTGGTGAGATACTCTGTTTTGCTAAAAATGTGTCACCCAATTAATTATGACAATATGAAAAAAATCCCTATTACTAGGCTATTCAAAATTGCCCTGCACAATCTATGAACCAACAGCATGGCCTAGGGCTACACATTCTCTCCAAGACTCCTAGATCGACATTTTGTAGCGTAGCATATTGTAACCAGTCCATCCAGTATGCATAATAATACAGTCCACACTCAAAGGCAATTACTCAAATTAGTTTAATTTTGGAGTATAGGCTAGACCAATTATGTACCAAAGACATATTAAATCAGTTTTGTTTTATGTTTTAATTAAATGCGTAATGGAGGGACAATAGAGCCCTGAGTACCAGGCCATTAGGACCTAATGGACGGACAATAGAGCCCTGAGTACCAGGTCATTAGGACCTGATGGAGGGACAATAGAGCCCTGAGTACCAGGCCATTAGATCCTGATGGTTGTTAGCCTGAGTACCATGCCATTAGGACCTGATGGAGGGACAATAGAGCCCTGAGTACCAGGCATTAGGACGTGATGGAGGGACAATAGAGCCCTGAGTACCAGGCCATTAGATCCTGATGGTTGTTAGCCTGAGTACCATGCCATTAGGACCTGATGGAGGGACAATAGATCCCTGAGTACCAGGCATTAGGACGTGATGGAGGGACAATAGAGCCCTGAGTACCAGGCCATTAGAACATGATGGTTGTTAGCAAGTTGGGTACTACCAAAGCATGTCCAGAGTGCATAACAGCCATAGTCCAGACAGCCCTAGTCCAGACAGACCTAGTCCAGACAAACCTAGTCCAGACAGTCCTAGTCCAGACAGCCCTAGTCCAGACAGCCCTAGTCCAGACAGCCCTAGTCCAGACAGACCTAGTCCAGACAGACCTAGTCCAGACAGACCTAGTCCAGACCGGCACTTACATATTTTGTCTTGCCCATGAATGGCACACATTCACAATCCATGTCTCAATTGTCTCAAGGCTTAAAAATCCTTCTTTAACCTGTCTTCTCCCCTTCATGTACACGGATTGAAGTGGATTTAATAGGTGACATCAATGAGGGAACATAGCTTTCACCTGGATTCACCTGGTTAGTCTATGTCATGGAAAGAGTAGGTGGTTTAATAGTTGTACACTCAGTGTATATCAATATGCAAACTAGACCAATATCAGATCTATGCTTGTCCTAACGTCATCCCCACCACATGTCGTTAAAGATCAAAGCCATGTTCACTATTCAGACTGTATATTTGTCTTGGACGGAACTGTTATCAATGGTTTCAACCACTCAACCACTGCAGAGATTATGATCTCCCTCCTTTCACTCAGCTGCTCTGTAACAACATGTACAGTGGTATTGGAGCACCACTTCACAGGCAGGTCGTATGCCAATATCCATTCTCAGAGTGGTAAAGCACAGCTAAATTGATTGTCTACTCTACACTCATGAAGATCAATGACGCTGACAGGCTTCCATGACGACCGTGATGTATTGATTAGGAAGAAGAAAAGGACAGCAAAGAGAAAAACATACACAACAGCAGCAAATATCTTAAGAGATGTAAATGTAATTTCATACACCCATTTGAATATGTGACCTGGAGCTATATTGAGTAAATAATAAAGAAAAAGTATTCTGAGTGCCAAATAGATATGCCAAAACCCCTGAATCCCTAATACCTTGGCAAACTGAAAGGGACTTTGACATCAGTGCGCTTTTGAAGGCACATATCAACTCTGTGAGTAGATAACAATACTGTAATAGCACAACAAATACCACGGCTGTCTAGACAAATGAATGCTCACAGCCAGCACCTAAGAGTGAATGTGATGAGATGAGTGCCAAAGTGGGAAAGGACTGGCCATGGTCCACGATGATCACAGAGAATAGAATGTTGTCTCCACAATAGTTGCATTCTTCTTCTGCGGTGTTCTTAGGGTGGTCCAAGCCCAGAAAGCTGAGCAGGAAGAAAAGCACCATTTAAACAGATATTTCCATGTGGCTTCATATGTGGTTACCAGGAACCATTACCAAGAGATCACAAGAGATGTCGGTATTTGACATCTTCATTAATTGTACAGCTTTGACTTTCACAGGTGAATGCCTGCAATATTTGCTAAGAAAAGCAGTGCAAATCTATTAACTTCTTCACCTTCCACGACAGAGAATGTATGAGGACCAGACAGATCTAATGATTTACAACTAGAGGATAACAAAATGAGGAATAGGAGCCCCATTAAATAGAGCTTGTGCATGCCTGTAACACACACACACAGCCATAGCCTATGGCAGACGGTGGAATCAGACATGACTAATTAATTTAGTATAAAGGAAAGAAAAAGAAGACAAAGCAAACAAAGAAGATGAGGGATAAAAGCAGAAGGGGGGGGGGGAAACCTCTGGCCATCCTTCCATCCCATTCTTTGTGGAAGACACACCACTTCTAGGCCTCCCTCCCTCGCTCCACTTGGGCCTCATTTTGCTGAGTCGCTCCCTCCAGGCCAGGGCTGGTTGGTTCCCACATTGTGGCTCAGGGCTGAGGGCTGCTGCCTCTGGCTCCCTCCCTGGCTGCAGTAGGAGCTCTGCCTTCCAGAGAGACCCTCGGGCCCAGGAGCAAAGGTTACACCAACACAGCCAACGCTCTGCACCGCACCACAGCATGTCAGGACATCACCAACGGTTGCCTTGGCGCTGTATTAGCTAGCCAGGAACTTCCGACTTGAGGTTAGCTCAAAGACTCAGTGATTTGCCTTGTCCGAGGCCCTTCACTATTTTCCTTTTTCCTTTCTCGCTCGCTTTCTCTCTCTCCACCAGCACCTCTAACCAGTCTAATTTCCCTTCTTCATCTTCCTCTTTTTCTACCTGTTCTTCACCATATCCTCCACAATATTCCTTAGTTCATTTGATGAAGGACAAAGGGGCTTGTCACCAACATCTTTGTTGAATCAATATTGACCTGACAAATTGTACCTTTTATTGTTCCAGTATCTGTCTCTCTCTCTTTCTCATCTCTCCTCTCTCCTCTCGATCTCATCTGTCTCTCTCTCTTTCTCATCTCTCATCTGTCTCTCTCTCTTTCTCATCTCTCATCTCTCTCTCTTTCTCATCTCTTCTCTCGATCTCATCTCTCTCTCCCTCTCTCTCTCTTTCTTTCTCTCCTCTCGATCTCATCTCTCTCTCCCTCTCTCTTTTTCTTTCTCTCCTCTCGATCTCATCTCTCTCCCACTCCCTCAATCTTTCTCCCTCTCTCATCTCTCATCTCATCATTTCATCTCTCCTTCTCCATCTCATCTCTCCATCTTATAGATGTCTAAAGATAAAAAGCCATACAAATATTACTAACTGCACATTATTCATAGACTATCCTCCCACTCTTAAGACTTCTGTATTCACAGAGTTCATTCTCTGCCAGGCTACTGTATGTCACTTAGGCTGCAAACAGGTGCATGCCATTACTGAGTGATAACACTGTTCCGGTAACATTCCACATGACAAGCAAGTGTGTAATCGATGTTGTGGGAAATTAAGTTAGAAAAAAGTAATTATAATTGCAAAATGTAAATATTCGGTTTTCTCACAAGTGGGGGCCGACCACCCAGGATGCTAAATAGTCCCCCCCCCCCCCCCCCCCCCACACACACACACACACAACACACACACACACTCCTGGCCCAGGGATGTCTTTTTGTGTCTATCTGTGTGTGAAACATAACCAAACATAATCAAAGCTGCTGAGGCTTGCACACACACACTGTGCTCTGTCCCTGGCATATATAGATGTGGTTGCTACAGATTGACGTGAGTAAGCATATTCTTATTATTCTTATTATTTAAAGAGAGAAACAGACAGAAGAGGGGAAATAGTAAATAGGTAAGAAAACAGCACCTAGGCAGCAACTTATTTCAGCCCTTTTATTGTGTGGATGGATGACTTATAACTGCAAGTAAAGTGTTGTCCTATGATCTGCATCGTGCTCGCATTTTCATTGACTTTCATTACCCTAATCCTCAACATCTTTAGTCTGAGTGCTCAATGAGGATTTGGAGTTTTTCACCTTAACGCCTTGAGGCACAATCTGTGTATGAATCAAACAGAGGAGGCAGGACATGAAAGCATCCTGGGTGCAGTACTGTAGCCTAGCTCAGTGGAGGCTTTGACAGAGAGACTAGGGAGAGCCCTGCTGCTCCATGTGAGTGTTACAGAGGGTTTTCAAATACTTGGCTTGGTAGTGATAAATACATATTGATGGTCTCTCTCTCTTTCATTAACAACTATTCTGTTCTTGAAGTTCTCAACAAACCTGTTCTGTTCACACTGTTGCTGTTTGAAGTGTCGCCAGTTTATCTCCATGGTGAGAAAATGGGAGTGTCAGGGGGATTTAAACATTGATTAACGGTTTTGGATCAGACCTATAAAACAGGTTAATTTGCCACTTTTGTGCCAGTCTCAGAAAAGTGCAGCAGTAGCTTAACCATCATGGGGAGACAAATATAGTCTGGGCATGCAACAGAATAAATGATTTCCTGATCTCAGGACACATGCCAGTATAAAACAATATTTAAACAGAGTGGAATTTCCTAGGTACTTAATACATAAACATATTTTGCATCAGCCTTCTAAAAGAGTTTTCCATTTGCTTACCAGTGTGCCTGTTCATTAAATATAATATAATGCTGAATAGGATTAATGAGGCATACTTTGTTTTTTTTTATATTTTATTGTGAGATGCTGAATTTATTGGTGTGTGTGTGTGTGTAATCTTTAAAACATTAACTAATTTGTAACTCAATGGTCAGGCATTAGCTTACAAATTCACAATGCACAGCGGATTGAGGTAATGAAATCTGCACTCAATAACCATAGCTGCTCCCCAGGGTCTGAAAGATAAAGCCTGGAGAAATAAAGGTATTTTGATGGGAAAACTTACCTTGAGTGGATTTGCCTCCTGAAGCGCAAGCTGGCTGTTGGACAAAGGCAAGCAGACAGAAACCGACTAATCCAATGCTAGCGCGCATTATAATGTGCAAATGCATGGCTATTTTATACTGTAGTTGGACTGTTATAGTTAAACACCCACTTTAAAACGCTTAACACGCACAAACGGACGGTATTTTTTTTTTATAAGAAAAACGTGTTCTACCTTTAAAAATATATTGTGGTAATATGTCCTTTCCTTTGTGTCTGTTTATTGTGTTTCAAGTGATCGGGTTTTGCGGAATGCCCGACAATGTGCAGCAATAGAGAAGCGGTGTTCTGTGATCCTGTTCGACCCAGACCAATTTCAATATAAGAGAGAGGCAGAGGGACGTTTGAGAGAGATGGAGTGAGGCAGAGAGGAGGAAAGGGGTGGAGAGATGAGGATCCGCGCATTGCTCCTGCTCTCGCTCTCCCACACGCGCACTCGCTCTTTCTCCAACTACTTGCAAGTATTTATTTTTCTGCAGGAATTTACAATCAGCTGCTGGTTGGAACGAAGTCGCGGGTTGTCATGGAGGAGAAAGGTCAAACTCTGGGTGCAATCTATGGACCGCGCGCCACACCACAACCAACTTGGACACTTTCCCCACAGACAAGGAAAAAGAGCGGTGCGGAAGAAAAAAAATGAAAACCTGCAACTGACACATACAATGACAAATATAAGGAGTTGTGTTGATAGCACCCGATGCACAATGATCGCGAACAGGTTGTAGTCTCAGCGTGTGCTACGCGAGCTTTCGTGTACACTCTATCTCCCATGATTGCTTCTCATACAAACTTATTATTACCTATTTTTGCCATCTCACAAAAAGCCAGGAGCAAATCGCATTCAAAAAGATCTAGAGAGCAATAAACACCATGACATGATCTGCTATTTAGCAATAGCTTGCAGGAGATTCAGTTTAATTATCACACCTTTCTCATATATTTATTCTGCTGGACTTACATGCTGGCTTTACATAAATGAAAAACACAAGTCATAGGCCTACTCCTTTTTCAAATGAGTTTGTAATTTGTCTGCACCACCACTTGAATTTGCCTATTGCTGTACCCATGTGTAGGCTACACAAGGCAGACACAGAACAAGTATTACATTTCCCTGGCCACACCTCACACATAGGTTTTCACATCTTCTAAAACCCAGCAATGGATATCTCCAAGCAGCCGGCATTTCACATCACCTGCCTGTTAACATCCCTCAAATGATACATTTCCTTTTTATTTACAGCAGGCCAAGCCTATACTGCTTGCCTCCTAGAGGATAAGTGTCCCATTAATGAATATGTCTTTGTGTTGTGCAGCTAGTCTCTACCTCCTTGTCTCTTTTAAATAATCAATAAAAGCTGAACAAAAGGAAATGCAAACAAGAATCAGCATGTTCCTGTTCTTTCGTTGTGGCAGTGCATCATGGGTGCTTTTCAACTTGAGTTAAAAGAAGCCTGGAGATTGGAACATGGAGATTAGATTCAGCACTGAATCAGTATTAGACAGAATATATGCTTATTATATTTCATCTCCTCTAGGATTTAATCTGCTGTACTGATGCATTACGCTTTCAGTTCACTTTTGTTTTGAGAAAGATAATGCTGAATAATGATGTTCTCTAGCTCCCCTGTTTTATTTCTCTTTAATCAAAAATGCAATTAGGGTCTCGCATTAAAATTGATTTGGAGATTTAAAAAAATCTATTTTCTACAGGCTTAGTAAGATAACGGAAACTTTTGATAGCAAACAATCTGATAAAAGCTTTGCCCATAAAGATGGATATCTCTGTGGCTGATAAAATGAAAACATTTTTCAATTGTTCAAAGGTACAGAGGAACATTAAGGTTTCTTTCTTATTCTTTTTTTTTTTACCCAAGTTTAATCTTCGATTAAGTATTTGTTCTTTGTTTTTGTCTTGCAGGATGGAAGACACTTTCTGGCAATGTCTAATGCTCCATATTAATATTTGGGTGGTAAAATGAAGCCTGATCATATACTATTTTATGGACGTGCATCTAATTTTGAAGAAAAAAATCAACATGGATGGTACTCCTCTGTTGTGAACCTTCATGTCGTGAATCTTAATGGTTTCCCTAGAGTTGTTTTTATAACCAGGAATAATCAGACAAAGTATAAAAATGCCCTTTAAAAGAAATCCCTCTTGGTTTGTAACATACATAATTTGAAAGGATTCATAGTAATGACCATTCAGATCCAAATTATGAAGTCTGGCAGCCCTGCCTGTGTAATTATAATAACATCTGTCAGAAGAAATATGTAAATATCCATATCCCAAACCCCAAATCTCCAGGTAATTGTGAGCCCCTGTATAACCAAATGAGCTGAGAATCACTGGGGAGCCAGAGAAAGTCAGGCCACAGTGGCAGGGGGGCCTGAGCCTGGGAGCTGTAAGTGATGCATAGTTTTTCATATAGGTACAGCAGTAACACTTACTTCATTAATGGTAGAGGGGTGTGCATGGGCATCACTCTACACACAAACATACCTATTTTTACTTGAACAGACGCATAAGAGAAGCCCAGGTAATGTTTAATTTATGACCCTAGTTGTCATGAAAGGACTTCAGTTACACTGTGAATCCGGAGGAAAAGGAATGAGTGTGCCGGTAGGGTAAAGAAAGAGACTGGGAAAATACAGCTGCAGGCTGCAATACAGGCTTCTCCTATTAGATAAGCACACAGCCACACTATGTAACCAAATGGCATCATATACTTCAGCAACGGGACTCACTCCACCATACCATTTTACATGTAGTAGTGCTTGCTTAAATTTACAGTAATGCTTGCTTACATTTTCCTACAACACTGATGTTGCAAACGCCATGCTCTAGCAATTGAGCCACACAGGACCAAGATGGTACATTACTCATTCCCCATCTTCTCCCTCCAAGCAACACAGCAGGGTATTTGGGCATTGACCATGCTAGCTCCACAGGGGATCAGATGGGGGGAGGTAAACTTAGAATCGATTGAGGGTTAGATGATTTGGAACCTTTGCATGAGTAGGAATGTCAATCTCCCACATGTTTTGGTGGTGACCTATTTGAAAGAGCTAAATAGGCTGGGTAAGAGCTGCATACTCAGTAGTGGCTTTACTGTACAGACTGCAGAGCATCTCCACGAATCCCCCTATGATCAACTAAGTTCCAGCCTGAGGCAGACCTTCCACACAGGTACAATCAGAGGATGAGACCTGCCAATCTCCCACACAGGTACAGTCAGAGGATGAGACATGCCAATCTCCAACACATATACAGTCAGAGGATGAGACCTGCCAATCTCCCACACAGGTACAGTCAGAGGATGAGACCTGCCAATCTCCGACACAGGTACAGTCAGAGGATGAGACCTGCCAATCTCCAACACAGGTACAGTCAGAGGATGAGACCTGCTGCAAGAGCGACCAGGGATTATGGGGAAGTACCATGACCTCAGTGTCTAGCTATACGACACAACGTGTATGCCTTTATCCCAGTCAGCATTTAACAAGGCCTACAGTAGATGAGGGTCATAGATTTCTGCTAGGTTTGTATCTTAACCAAGTAGAAAAGCTCACAGTAGAATGACATGAAACTTTTCTCCTTTTGAAGAAAGACGTTATTTGAAAATACATCTCTAAGGCGTTCATTCACTCCTCTCCGTCTGATCCCTAGAACTTAACCTTGACAAGCAAACCGACGAGAGAAAACACAAATGCAGAGATGGTGCAGAGATGCTTTGTTGAGTAAAAGTTGTCATACAAAACATTCAGACTAAGTGGCACAGGTCAAGATCAGTCCAAACATCTTTTTTTTACTCTGGAGAAAATAAATGATTCCTCTGAAAGAGATTTAAACAACCATGCCACTCTGAGCTCTCTGGGTCACTCTCCCATATGAAAAAATACTATAGGTGTCACGCCCTGATCTGTTTCACCTGTCCCTGTGATTGTCTCCACCCCCTCCAGGTGTCGCTTATTTTCCCCAGTGTATTTATCCCTGTGTTTCCTGTCTCTCTGTGTCACTTCGCCTTGTATGTTTACCAAGTCAACTAGCGGTTTTCCCGTTCTCCTGATTTTTGCTATTCTCCTTTTTTTGGTCCTCTGGGTTTTGACCCTTGCCTGTTTCTGGACTCTGTACCTGCCTGCCTGACCGTTCTACCTGCCTTGACCACAAGCCTGTCTGCCACTCTGTACCTCCTGGACTCTGATCTGGTTTTGACCTTTTGCCTGTCCACGACCATTCTCTTGCCTACTCCTTTTGGATTAATAAACATTGTAAGACTCCAACCATCTGCCTCCTGTGTCTGCATCTGGGTCTCGCCTTGTGTCATGATAATAGGATACTATGGTATAAATACTATAGTATTCACTGTACTGTAGTATTTACAGTTAACTATAGTATAAATACTGTAGTAAAATAACTGTATTATGTACTATAGTAATTAATGTGCTGTTTTTGCAGAATGTAGGGGGTTTCTAGAGTTTTTCCTAGCCACCGTGCTTCTACACCTGCATTGCTTGCTGTTTGGGGTTTTAGGCTAGGTTTGTGACATGAGCTGTTGTAAGAATGGCTTTATACATTTACATTTGATACATACTTAGTATATACATAGTATACTATCAATACATTTGATTAATAGTATACTGTTGTATTTACTGTAGAGTTTTTGGAGAATGTAGTATCCTGCAGTATTTACTGTAGTGTTTTTGCAGACATTACTGTATTTACTGTAGTTTTTTTGTTTTACTATCTTTGACATGAAAGAGGAGGCTTCCTCCTTCAGAAAACCTACTGAAGAAATACTAAAACAGAACATTTCCATAACCTGTAGGTAGGATTGGAATCTGAACAGAAAGTTCAGCACTTCTGCTCTTTTCTAGGGAACACAATATGGTCTTGTAGGTTTCTCACTTAGGGGTGGGACAAATTACAACATGGGGGAGGGGAATGGGCAGGGTACATGCAAATGATGTACTGTAGTATTTACTATAGTTAAAAAAGTGTAGGGTTTTTGCAGACTGTAGTGTTTTTGCGGACTTTACTGTAGTATTTCGTAGTTTTTTTCCTTCCAGATAATACTGTAGTATTTACTGTAGTATTCAACAGTATACTACAACATTCTATAGTAAGTACTACACATGATAGAGGGTTACTACAGTGTGTAGTATAGTATTCTACAGTAGCTTATACTACAGTTCATTATAGAATTCCACAGTAAGTACTGAAGTATTCTACAGTATACTGTAGTATTTTTTCAGGTGGGCAGGGTCAGCCAAGGTTTCACTTTTTGAGGCTGCAAAACAAATTGGTTTTTGTTACTCAGCTTTAAGACTTAATTTTAAACCTCCAGTGGAAGCAGGTTGACGTTTATACAAGGCAAAATAAAACACAATTCAACAGTTCAACATTTATACTGTTAACTGGATGCATCTGTTAATTTAAGTGGAGGCAATTCCTCTTATTAATGAGGTACAAATTACCAACATTTTGTACACAATTAATTACTCAATGGCTTATGATAAATGGTATGGAATATGAAACACATTAAACACATAATATTGACATTACATTAGTGGACATTAGTCATTCATTCACTACTCATGTATTGCTCTGTGCAATCGCCAACAGCCTACAGACGGAGAATTCTAATGGCATTATATAAATATAATTCTAATGGTATTATATAAATATAATTCTAATGGCATTATATAAATATAATTCTAATGGCATTATATAAATATAATTCTAATGGCATTATATAAATATAATTCTAATGGTATTATTGAAATATAATTATAATGGCATTATATAAATATAATTCTAATGGCATTATATAAAATATAATTCTAAAATATAATTCTAATGGCATTATTGAAATATAATTATAATGGCAATATATAAATATAATTCTGATGGTATAATATAAATATAATTATAATGGCATTATACACTGCTCAAAAAAATAAAGGGAACACTAAAATAACACATCCTAGATCTGAATGAATGAAATATTCTTATTAAATACTTTTTCATAGTTGAATGTGCTGACAACAAAATCACACAAAAATTATCAATGGAAATCAAATTTATCAACCCATGGAGGTCTGGATTTGGAGTCACACTCAAAATTAAAGTGGAAAACCACACTACAGGCTGATCCAACTTTGATGTAATGTCCTTAAAACAAGTCAACATGAGGCTCAGTAGTGTGTGTGGCCTCCACGTGCCTGTATGACCTCCCTACAACGCCTGGGCATCCTCCTGATGTGGGATGGCGGATGGTCTCCTGAGGGATCTCCTCCCAGACCTGGACTAAAGCATCCGCCAACTCCTGGACAGTCTGTGGTGCAATGTGGTGTTGGTGGATGGAGCGAGACATGATGTCCCAGATGTGCTCAATTGGATTCAGGTCTGGGGAACGGGCGGGCCAGTCCATAGCATCAATGCCTTCCTCTTGCAGGAACTGCTGACACACTCTAGCCACATGAGGTCTAGCATTGTCTTGCATTAGGAGGAACCCAGGGCCAACCGCACCAGCATATGGTCTCACAAGGGTCTGAGGATCTCATCTCGGTACCTAATGGCAGTCAGGCTACCTCTGGCGAGCACATGGAGGGCTGTGCGGCCCCCCAAAGAAATGCCACCCCACACCATGACTGACCCACCGCAAACCGGTAATGCTGGAGGATGTTGCAGACAGCAGAACGTTCTCCACGGCGTCTCCAGACTCTGTCACGTCTGTCACGTGCTCAGTGTGAACCTGCTTTCATCTGTGAAGAGCACAGGGCGCCAGTCTTGGTGTTCTCTGGCAAATGCCAAACGTCCTGCACGGTGTTGGGCTGTAAGCACAACCCCCACCTGTGGACGTCGGGCCCTCATACCACCCTCATGGAGTCTGTTTCTGACCGTTTGAGCAGACACATGCACATTTGTGGCCTGCTGGAGGTCATTTTGCAGGGCTCTGGCAGTGCTCCTCCTGCTCCTCCTTGCACAAAGGCGGAGGTAGCGGTCCTGCTGCTGGGTTGTTGCCCTCCTACGGCCTCCTCCACGTCTCCTGATGTACTGGTCTGTCTCCTGGTAGCGCCTCCATGCTCTGGACACTACGCTGACAGACACAGCAAACCTTCTTGCCACAGCTCGCATTGATGTGCCTTCCTGGATGAGCTGTACTACCTGAGCCACTTGTGTGGGTTGTAGACTCCGTCTCATGCTACCACTAGAGTGAAAGCACCGCCAGCATTCAAAAGTGACCAAAACATCAGCCAGGAAGCATAGGAACTGAGAAGTGGTCTGTGGTCACCACCTGCAGAACCACTCCTTTATTGGGGGTGTCTTGCTAATTGCCTATAATTTCCACCTGTTGTCTATTCCATTTGCACAACAGCATGTGAAATGTATTGTCAATCAGTGTTGCTTCCTAAGTGGACAGTTTGATTTCACAGAAGTGTGATTGACTTGGAGTTACATTGTGTTGTTTAAGTTTTCCCTTTATTTTTTTGAGCAGTGTATAAATATAACTAATGGCATTATATAAATATAATTATAATGGCATTTTATATATATAATCCTGACAGTAACAGGGAGCATTCTTTCCCATGAGAGAGCAACGTTACAGACTGTTTATCCCCCCGTAGCTTTTGTTTTTCGATGACTGTGCTCACATCACCTCATTCCTCGGCAACAATAGAAAATACATAAATAAATCCTCATTAAATCCGCACCATATGCAGCATAATCCTGTTTGAAACACTCTGAAGCAATTTGGTCATTATGAACATCTAACAGGGGGCTATGAAAGAGGATGACGGTAAAGCCCATCAATTTGTTTTGAAGTCTGTTTGTTCTGCCTGCCTGTTTGTTCTGCCTGCCTGAAATTATTTCAGATCAGTGCTTGTCGGGACATTATGATTACAACAGGCAGTTAAGTGCAACAGCTGTTAAGTGAGTGAAGTGGTAAAGCTGTAAGTAGACCTGTGTAGCTGTGCACATGAAAATAAGGGCAACGCCAGCAGTCCTTCATAAAGTGGTCCGTAAACAGTACGTTGTCTTCTATCAGCACATGCCGTTACAGCCTCAATCATGACTGTGCATTACCGCATCCCTCTATAGTCTCACTGTACCAGTCTGCATATACATCTGCTGTGAGGAGAGACTAGTCTGCATAGGTTTACAGACGACTGCCTACACAACTATTCAGCAGAAACCATCCAGCACAAACCTGGACTGCCCTCTAGTGGCAGCATGGTGCTCACACAAGCTCTGAAGGTTGACCACCTGTTTCTGACCATGTTCAATATGAAAACGTTCTTTATTAACGTTGCAGACAGAAATATCAATAATAGAGCTGATGGGATTCCTTATTCTACATGTCAGACATGCATGTTTGTTATAAATAGCATATTTCGATCATCATGTCACCATCATCAAGGCTGTATCACATTCGGCCGTGATTGGGAATCCCATAGGGCAAAATTGGCCCAGCGTCATCTGGGTTTGGCCGGGGTAGGCTGCCATTGTATATAAGAATTTGTTCTTAACTGACTTGCCTAGTTAAATAAAGGATATATAAAATAAATCAAACATAATAATCATGTCACAGAGAAGCACGAAGCACTCTTATGTCTGCATTTGCTCATCAATGATTCCCTTTAAAGCAGCAATCAGCAGTTGAAGCAATAAAGTGTACAACACTGTTTCAGTAAAAAGCTGAGGGATGGGGTTGGAGAAATGTAACCACTCTTACATTAATAGACAGAGCTCTGGATGCAAGGACTAACCATCCATTGATATAACATGTGTAGTTTAACCATGTTTTGAGGCTATATCGTGTTTGTTTACATTTACTTCGTTTTCAAACATTGGAGGAAAACAAGCTTATATTTTGGGTTCTGATGGGGTACAACAGATGAAGGCATTTACAAGTTATATTCTTTAAGAATCAATGGGTACATATCGTTAATTTATAAGTAAAACAATTATGTAGCAACCCCAGATTACCCCTTTATCTGGTCCTCCTGCTCTAGGCCTGAACAGTGAAGGGAGGAAGTGCCTTAGGCTGGGCTCTCATTGGCACAGAGACAGACAGTGCCAATGCATACTGTCAGTTTGGCACGGACTCACTCATTCACTCCTGAAGCAACATGCACATCAAAGCTGCCCCACCTCTCAGGGAATGTGAGCCGAATTCCACAGAAAAAGTTTAACAAACCATACAACTCTATGCACAAGGACTACTTTGAACAATTTACACAACACATTTCACAGAAACACATTTACTGGAAGAACTGTGCAGATGCAACGTTTGGATACAGAATGACGGTCAAATCTCCCTCAGGTTTTTATGTGACCACGTTTTCCAAAAACTAAATATCTACTCCGAGTTAAGATTCAAAGATGTCTGCAGAAAGAATTGGATGTCAGCTACAGAAATGCATAATTATGGATATGAATATCGTTCTCTTCATGGTGATGCATCCCGAAGGGCGGCAGGTAGCCTAGCGGTTAGAGCATTTGGCCTGTAACCGAAAGGTCGCTGGTTTGAATACCCAAGCCGACAAGGTGTAAAATCTGTCGATGGGCCCTACAGCCAAGCACTTACCCATAATTTGCTCCAGGGTCATCCCGATACTATGGCTGACCCTGTAAAACAATCCATTTCATTGCACTTATCTGGTGTATGTGGCAATTAAACAGATTTTAAAACACTATAACTAATTGGTAAGTTTACCTTTACTTGTTACTTCTTTTAACTTGAATTATCCTCCACACGAGGGAGAGAAATGAGAAAATATATTAAAGATGTGTGGGTTTTTAGTAACAGAATTACAAGTTACAAGGCAATGTTTCTTAAACTTTCTTAAACTAAATCATTTCTCCAAAACTAAATATGTGTTTATATTAGTTGGCAGGGGTCTTCAGTTCAATATTAATGTGTTTGATGTATTTCGAATAACTTTTAAGACTTTTTCTGGTAGATGTCGAAGACCCCTTTTCCATATATTGTACCAAAATTCAAAAGGCACTCGCACATCTGAGCTATCTTTGGTGCAGGTTCATGGTCACAGTTGAACAAGATGAGAAAAAAATCAGAAGCCTGCACACTGCTCGTGATCCTATCACTGCTCTTTAATAAGCTTTATATATCAGACTCAAGGCCTTCGTCAGAGCTTTTGTGAGTAAAAAAAAAAGAAGAGCACCCTTGTGTAGACATAGCTCCACCCACATCCGTACCATGCTTCGAATGGGTTTGGAGTCGATGGAGAATAAGTAAGTGTTACCAAATATAACAATGTGAATGTTATAAATATTCTACTAGTGTACATAAAATGTATTAAACATGTCCGTAAAACCACAATGAGGACATCGAACCACCAAGCAAGTTTTCATAAATCATTGGGTA
Source organism: Oncorhynchus mykiss (assembly GCF_013265735.2). NCBI lineage: Eukaryota > Metazoa > Chordata > Actinopteri > Salmoniformes > Salmonidae > Oncorhynchus > Oncorhynchus mykiss. The sequence goes on along the minus strand of NC_048573.1, from coordinate 55,693,815 downwards.
CAATGCAAGAAAAAGGTCAGAGTAATTTGAAACGGGGGTATTCATTCATGTGTTAACTAACCTCCAAACGAGCTTCAATGCCATACAACACTCCTTCCGTGGCCTCCAACTGCTCTTAAACGATAGTAAAACCAAATGCATGCTTTTCAACCGTTCGCTGCCCACACCCGCCCGCCCGACTAGCATCACCACCCTGGAGGGTTCTGACCTAGAATATGTGGACAACTACAAATACCTAGGTGTCTGGCTAGACTGTAAACTCTCCATCCAGACTCATATTAAACATCTCCAATCCAAAATCAAATCTAGAATTGGCTTTCTATTTCACAACAAAGCCTCCTTCACTCACTCCGCCAAACTTACCCTAGTAAAACTGACTATGCTACCGATCCTCGACTTCGGCAATGTCATCTACAAAATTACTTCCAATACTCTACTCAGCAAACTGGATGCAGTCTATCACAGCGCCATCTGTTTTGTTACCAAAGCCACTTATAGCACCCACCATTACGACCTGTATGCTCTAGTCGGCTGGCCCTCGCTACATATTCGTCGCCAGATCCACTGGCTCCAGGTCATCTGTAAGTCTATGCTAGGTAAAGCTCCGCCTTATCTCAGCTCACTGGTCACGATAACAACACCCACCCGTAGCACGTTCTCCAACAGGTATATCTCACTGGTCATCCCCAAAGCCAACACCTCCTTTGGCCGCCTTTCCTTCCAGTTCTCTGCTGCCAGTGACTGGAATGAATTACAAAAATCACTGAAGCTGGAGAATTACATTTCCCTCACTAACTTTAAACATTAGCTATCTGAGCAGCTAACCGATCACTGCAGCTGTACATAGTCCATCTGTAAATAGCCTACCCAATCTACCTACCTCATCCCCATATTCTTTTTATCAATCCAGTGTTAATCTGCTAAATTGTAATGAATTCAATTGTAATTACTATGGCCTATTTATTGCCTTCCTCCTCACGTCATTTGCACACACTGTATATAGACTTTCTTTTTTTCTATTGTGTTATTGACTCTATGCTTGTTTATTCCATGTGTAACTCTGTGTTGTTGTTTGTGTCGCACTGCTTTATCTTGGCCAGGTCGCAGTTGTAAATGAGAACTTGTTCTCAACTAACCTACCTGGTTAAGTAAATGTGAAAAAAAAAATGAAAAAAAAGAATGTTCACATTTACAACATAACATAACATTTCATCATTAAGACCTTCAGGAAAGAATGTCTGGAGGGTGAACATCCCAAAACATTCTCTTTTGTTCAGAGTATTATTTATATCACCTCCCCTGCCTGATATCATAACTTTATTCATGCCACAAAATCTAAAAAGGTAGAAATGTCACGTTTTTGGTCATTAAAATGTACTGCAATTGTATAATCGCTGTCATTTCTCCTGATTGAACTTTAATGTTCACTAATTCTCTGCTTGAAAGAACAAGAGGCTTTACCTACATACCACAGCCCGCATGGACATTTAATCATGTAAATAACATGGGTGGTAGAGCACGTAATAATGTAATTAATTTGGAACCGTTTTCCTGTATGTGGGTGGCAGATATATTCACACTTCATCATGTTGTTACACTGTGCGCAACCTCTGCATTTATGGCTACCATTCGGGCTAATTGGCATGGACCAATTTGATTTATTTTTTTACCATATATTTGACCAGAAATCAAAGCCTTTGCTTATATTACATTTTTAAGATGGAAAATGGCTGTATATATGTCACAATGTGAATAATAATAATAGACTCTTAGCTTTCATTTGACACACAATTTGACATGCTCCTATGAACTTTGTACTCATGGGTCCTTTTACATGGAAATGCCCTAAAGTAAAACCAGTGGTGGAAAAAGTACCCAATTGTCCTACTTGAGTAAAAGTACAGATACCTTCATAGAAAATGACTCAAGTAAAAGTGAAAGTTACCCAGTAAAATACTACTTGAGTAAAAGTCTAAAAGTATTTGGTTTTAAATATACTTAAGTATTAAAAGTACATATAATTGCTCAAATATACTTAAGAATCAAAAGCAAAAGTACAAGTATAAATAATTTCAAATTCCTTATATTAAGCAAAACAAATGGTCAGGTACACACTCCAACACTCAGACACCATTTACAAACAAAGTATGTGTTTAGTGAGTCCGCCAGATCAGAGGCAGCAGGGATGACTAGGGATGTTCTCTTGAAAAGGTTGTGAATTAGACCATTTTCCTGTCGTGCTAAGAATTCTAAATGTAATTAGTACTTTTCAGGTTCAGGGAAAATGTATGAAGTAAAAAAGTACATCATTTGCTTTAGGAATGTAGTGAAATAATAGTTGTCAAAAATATCAAAAGTAAAGTACAGATACCCCAAAAAACAACTTAAGTAGAACTTTAAAGTATTTTTACTTAAGTACTTTACACCACTAGATAAAATGGATTGAGTTGAATTATTATGGTAAAGTTGTTGAGTTAGTGCCATTCAGGATAATGATCAATTGTAGCTGACTTTCATTTCTTCCGGTCTGTAAAACAAGATTTTTAAAAATACAATTTTATACAATGCACTGGAGTTATGTATCAACCAAGCCTACAAAGTGTTATATTGTCAGTGAATAGAACATTCAGAATTACTCACATTTTCATGTGGTAAGGGCAGGAGTCCATTTCCCTTCCAGGCCACATGTGATGGTGCCTGGTCCATCCATCACCATGCCCCTATCACAGACAAATGCCACAGAGTCACCAAACTTAAGAGACATTCTTGCTCCTCTTCTCAATTGAGCATTTAAATGACAACATATGTTTTCATTCTATTGTTTTTAAAGGGGATGAGCGGTTTGTTCCCTAACATTACTCTCGGGGCCAAGTTCTCAACACCTAAGGGGTGTTCCTAGTTTGCTAAAAAACATTGCAAAATAGTGCAGCTGGAGAAGCTATAGACTTGAAAAGGATTTGGAACCTTTGCACTCTGGAGGTGGATCACTCCATGTCCCATCTTTGGTACAGTAGATCTCTCTCGCTCCAATCAGTTTCCCTACGCGACATCGATAGCCAATCACAGTGCTGTACAAGTAAGGTGGTTCCAAATAGCCATTTGTTACTCCATTTACCACCGTAGGAGGTTCAGCACACTGCACAGCTGAAAGACACACATTTACATGATTTTACATGATTACATTACAACAATTTAGAAAATATTATGGTGACAGTATTGGAAGTTCAGGGATGTTATAAACTAAAACAATGATACCTAAAGCAATTTACCTATGACCCAGATACTGTGTGGTGCAATAGGGCGATTCGGTTCCACGCCAGCGAGAGCAGAAAATATTTTTGGTATCTCAGACTGTTCTGGCAAATCTCACATAAAAACTTCATTGGGAGGAAGGATGCTTGAAAAGCTTTTTCCATTTGTATCACATACCATTTTTGAGAAAATCATGATGAAAGTGGATATTTTAGGCCCTTTTTAGAGCTATACATACCTCCTGTAAGGCCCTGTGATCTGTGAACCGTACACAATACAGACAACATCTTGGTGTCATTATACTCCTTACAGTGTTCTCTACAATATGGAGTATGTCTAGATTCTGAAATACACATTTTCACATTCATTTATTCAACATTTTGCTTATTTGTAGACATATTGTTTGTAACAATATACTCTTCAAACATGTCAAATTTCTAGAATGGTCTCTCTGGTACTTTTAATGACATGACCCATTTTATACATAGAAATGTATATTATAGGTAATTAACCAATCACAGCCCTCCTTTAGGATTGCACATTCAGCAAGTCACCAGCAGAGGAAATTTCCCATTCACTGTGTTGATGGTGCTCATAAAATGTATAATACCTTCAGAATTAGCAGAGTGCCAACTCTGGAAATTGTATGTATATACTTGTACAGTATATATTGTTACAAATAATATGTCTTAAAATGAACAAAATCAAAAAGAGTAGTTTTGAGATATTAATATTTCAATGTTGAATAAATGAATGTGAATCATTATATTTCAGAATCTAGACATACTCCATATTTTAGAGAACACTATAAGGAGTATAATGACACCAAGATGTTGTCTGTATTGTGTACGGTTCACAGATCACAGGGCCTTACAGGAGGCATGTATAGCTCTAAAAATGGCCTAAAATGTCCACTTTCATCATGATTTTCTCAAAATTACTTTGTGATACAAATGTAAAAAAAACATGTCAAACATTCTTCCTCCCAATGAAGTTGCTATGTGAGAATTGGCAGGACAATCTGAGATAGCAAAAATATTTCCCGCTCCCGCTGGTGTGGAATCGCCCAGTAGCCTATGTAAAAAATGTATGTGACAGCCTACCTTCACAGACCGGAACACGCCCATCCCAGCCATCAGCCATGCAATTTCTTACATCCCGTCCAACCAGTTGATACCTGGTTAAAAAATGGGCACAAAAAGTGATTTAATCTGGCAATGCATAATTTTATTTGTACACTGTAACAATGAGGGTTAGGTAGCCTCGAGAGAAAATAGACATAGTAACAGAATACTTACCCCTCATTACAAACCCCTGTAGCTGTATCCCCAAACTGTACACCGGTATAAATGAAATCACCACAAGAGATCTCTCCAGCAGATCCACATGATTTGCCTTTGGACAAGAAACTTTCACAATAAACTTTTTGGGAAAGAACAAAATAGACAAACCTTCACTCCCACAGAGTGATATAATATAGACTAGCTATGGATCTGCTGCCACCTAATGGTTAAACAAGATAAGTGCAACCTCCTTAACACGCTACCTATGAGACAGAGCAGTTGCATTTTGTTGCATGTTCTTTATGTACTATATACTGTTTATATACATTTAATATATTCTGAACATCATTAATACTTCTCCTTATGGGTTCTTACGTTCACATCTCAGAGTTACTGGCGTCCACTTCCCACTGACACAGGTACTATAGTAAGCGCCTCCTGCTCTCACGTATCCCAAGGCACAACTGTAACGGACCCGTTCACCAGGACCAAAGTCTGTCTGTGTTATATAGCGGTCAGAAAGGTGTGCGTTGGGGAGGTACGGTGGCCCTCTACATCTGCCTAAAGGAAAGGGAGATGGACCATTTTGACAAAAGATAGAAAGTACATCTAGTATAATACCAATGCATCATAACATGTATTATATTTTTCAATGATCAAAGAGAGAGATCTTGGATGGTGTTATGTTTACCATCAGGCTTGGAGCTTTGAGTTATATCAGAGGAATGACAGAGTGGGAGCTGGGGCTGCCACTGGCCATCTGGTCCACAGGTAAGCTGCTGGGCTCCAGTCAGGAGGAAACCCTCAGAGCAGGTGAAGGTCACTGAGTCTCCGACCCTGTACACTGAGTCAGCCTCACTCAGCTTCACACCATTGGCCACAGAAGGATCAGGGCAGGTCACTTCTGCTGGAACCACTTGTGGTTTACCTCCTACTATAATGAGGACATTTAAAATGTTAGTGGTTTTGTTTAATTCATTGTTGCATCAATAATGACAATTGTTAATGTGGCTCATTTTGGAGATGCCTCCATGGAGACAATGAGCTTATGCTTTGGTTAAAAGCATTGCAGTACAGTAGATAGGACATTAGCCATGCTGTAGTAGCCTAAAGAAACGTTTGTTTATGTGATATTATCATGCTTTTGAGATAATGGGACAACTACGGACTGAATGTCCAAGGCCAACATGGTCAAGTCTCAACAGGAGTATCTTGGTGTGTGGTGCCTACAATCTCTTAGACAAGTACAGGGTCATGCCAGTCTGGTATTTCATACAGCAGGGCCTACTACATTGATTAGGAGGTGTGTTATGTATCCTACTTAGAAAGGGATAGATCTTATTGCTGCATATTACTGTAAGATTTGGTCATTGAATGTTGCACACCTTCACAAGTGGGAATCTCTCCACTCCAGCCAGACTCTTTACACATTCTGTATTCCATCCCCTTCAGTGTAAACCTGTTCCAATATCACAGAGAGGATGAAAACAAATCTCAGGCTATATAATGTGAATTCAACGTGAAAACAACAAAAAATGTCACTACTTCATTTAGTTTAAAAGTTAGGTGAAAAAAAAGATGAAATGCCCTTCTAGATGACTTTTTGCAAATCCAATCAGTTTTCCACATTGATTCAATGTCATCACATAGATTTTTGGGGTTAACATTATGTGGAAAACACATTGATCGAGTCAGTTTTTGTCCAGTGGGATACTTACCCCTCATTGCACACTGCATATGCCTTGTCCCTGAACGAAGCCCCTGTGTAATCATAGTGTCCATTGAACAACTCCCCAGCAGATCCACACGTTTTCTCTAAGGAGAGGACACATTCAAAAACAGCAGAGCAGTCAGGGAACGAATCCAGGGTGGATGCGCCAAACTCAACATAAAGACTCATAGAGAGAGGTGTTAAGACAGCGACACTGCAGCCCTCAACGACTGAAGAGAATATACATTCAACTTCCCAAATTTCCTCTCTTTGCAACCAGCAGAGTAGTGTCAAATGATAGCTCCTTGCCACAAAAGTCTCATCCCACACATCACAGACTCAGACAGAGAGACACTTATCATAACCATAATGATATGATGACATGACATTCATTGAACCAGTGTTATGCACAACAACAATACACTGAGCTAAATGCTTAGCTGTAGCCTATTACTTACTTTCACACTTCATGGATAACATTGTCCATTTTCCAGCTTCACACATGATAGAACGAATGCCTTTGTACCGAGTGTAGCCCTCAGCACATCTGTAGAGGACTTTAGCTCCTTCGCTGAATACGTTTTTCTGTCTCAGGTATTTGTCCCTGACTTGCATGTGTGGAAAGGACGGCGGCGTACCACATTTTGATGGAACTTCAGCTGTTTACAAACAAATGAGCCACACCAGAGAGGTAAAGAAGAATCAGAATCAATCAAGAGTTAGCTAACGTTGTTGAATTTTTTTATTTTTTTAAATAACTATTGACTTTCTGCTTCATTACGAAATAAACTTCGATGTGTTTTTGGTTGTTGAGACAATTACACCATGTCCATTCCAAGCTTATCTTTCAAAAAAAAAATTACAAAGTTATTTCAATATATTTAGGCAAGTTAGCTGGTTAACTCATTTATCCTGCTTTGTAGTACTCATCAACAGGGGCAATTTCAATCACCGCATTAATAAAGATTAATAACAATTCTAGAAATTACATTGTCGGTGTTACAGTGGTCTGTGCAATGTTATGTTTACGAATATAATAATCTTACCTGAGGGATGTATGGCAATTGATAAAAAGAACATGATTTTATATCCCAGATTCATCATTTCATCCACGTTTATTGTGCATTCGGATCTGTAGGCCTACCCGTTGAAATGTTATTGTGCTTAATAAAATACTATCTAGAGTAGGCTGTATTTTATAGTTGGAGGGTGGAGTAGACATGTAATTAGGCTTATTTCTATTCAGATGTTTATTTACGTCAGCTACTTAGGCTTTACTCACGGGGCGTGTTCGTTTTGCATGGCCTGGTGCCCCGGGTGGGCGGAATTTGCACATTTCAGACCATTCCATTGGCCTTAAGTGTAATCTCCACCCAACTGGGTCACTGGGCCATGCTAAACAAACTGGCCCATTAGTAAGCTACATTGTTTAGTCTACAACCTGTGTTTTCCCACTGATATTTGTAAATCACGTATGATTTGTGGACTAAGATGCACTCCAAAATAGGAGTGAGTCAAAGTTGATATGTTTTACATATCAAATTTCTTCCTGAAATTCTAGTTGCACACGTCTGTTAAGATAAGAGTGGAAAGCTCTATGGCCCATTTCCCTTTGGGGACAAATCTAAGGGCCAAATACATAGGACCAAGATTGAAAAAAAAGCTTGACAGAACATGATTTGTTTACACTAGCATTGTCTGCCTCTTCACTGATTTCCCCTCCACTCCTGATCCTCCAATTTCACCCACATTTCTGCTCTAGCCTGTATTCATGTTGCAGAGCAGATCCACAGAGAGAAACACTCCCATTTTAGTAAGATTATACAATTCTAACTTCTGCACACAAAATGCAGTGAGGCAAGATCATGCCACTGAACTTGTAGTGGGAGCACTAGATTACCACACCCTCTGTTCTGTACATGCTTTGGACAGACAAAATATGTTTCCTATGATGGTAGTTAAACTGGCAGGGCAACCCAGTTTCCACCCAACCCAGTTCCCATAAAACTTCTTATTATCAAAACATAATTAATAAAAGTCTAGCTTGTCAACTTGTTTACTGTCCCCAATTGTATTTGTATAAAACTGAACTACACTGAACAAAACTATAAACACAACATGTAAAGGGTTGGTGCCATGTTTCATGACCTGAAATAAATGATCCCAGAAATGTTCCAAGCGCACAAAAACCTTACTTCTCTCAAATGTTGGGCAAAAATGTGTTTACATCCCGGTTAGTGAGCATTTCTCCTTTGACAAAATAACCCATCCACCTGACAGGTGTGGCATATAAAGAAACGGATTAAACAGCATGATCTTTACACAGGTGCACCTTGTACTGGGAACAATAAAAAGGCCACAATGCCAAAGATGTTTCAAGTTTTGAGGGAGCATGCAATTGCCATGCTGACAGCAGGAATGTCCACCATAGCTGTTGCCAGAGAATTGATTGTTAATTTCTCTACCATACGCTGCCTCCAACATCATTTTTGTGAATTTGGCAATATGTCCAACTGGCCTCACACCCTAAGACCACGTGGAACCACACCAGCCCAGGACCTCCAGAGCTGGCTTCTTCACCTGCGGGATGGCTGATGAAACTGTGTTTGCACAACTGAAGAATTTCTGCACAAACTGTCAGAAATCATCTCAGGGAAGCTCATCTGCGAGCTTGTCGTCCTCACCGGTGTCTTGACCTGACTGAAATTCTGCGTCGTGAACGACTTGTGGGCAAAAGCTCACCTTCGATGGCCACTGGCACGCTGGAGAAGTGTGCTCTTAAGATGAATCCTGGTTTCAACTGTACAAGGTAGATGGCATTGTGTTGTGTGGGTTTGCGGTTTTCTGATATCAATGTTGTGAACAGAGTGCCCCATGGTGGCGGGAAAGGCATAAGCTACGGACAACGAACACAATGGCATTTTATCTATGGCAAATTGAACGCACAGCAATACCGTGACCAGATCCTGAGGCCCATTGTCGTGCCATTCATCCACTGCCATCACCGTGACCAGATCCTGAGGCCCATTGTCGTGCCATTCATCCACTGCCATCACCTCATCTTTCAGCATGATAATGCACAGACCCATGTCGCAAGGACCTGTACACCATTCCTGGAAGCTGAAACTGTCCCAGTTCTTCCATGGCCTGCATATTCACCAGACATGACACCCATTGAGCATGTCTGGGATGCTCTGGATCAACGTGTACAACAACATGTTCCAGTCCTTGCCAATATCCAGCAACTTCGCACAGCCATTAAGAGGAATGGGACAAAATTCCACATGCCACAATCAACAGCCTGATCAACTCTATGCGAAGGAGATGTCACGCTGCATGAGGTAAATGGTGGCCACACCAGATACTGACTGGTTTTCTGATCCACGCCCCTAGCCTTTAAACATTTTTTATTTTTAAAGGCATCTGTGACCAACAGATCCATATCTGTACTCCCAGTCATGTGAAATCCATAGATTAGGGCCTAAATCATTTATTTTAATGGACTGATTTCCTTATATGAACTGTAACTCAGTAAAATCTTTGTTGCGTTTATATTTTTGTTCAGTGCATTTGTGTAGACTAGCCATGTTATCAACATTTGATTACTGATGAACCACTCATCCAAGGACAGGATGCCTATAGGCGGAGTACTGATTTATTTTGGTCCTCGGTCTGTCATTGGTTTATAGCAGGGGTGTCAAACTAATTCCATGGATGGCCTAGTGTCTGCTGACTTTTGTTTTTTCCTTTCAATTAAGACCTAGACAACCAGGTGAGGAGAGTTCCTTACTAATTAGTGACCTTAATTCATCAATCAAGTACAAGGGAGGATCGAAAACCCACAGACACTTTGACACATTTATAGAAAGCACCATTTAAGTTCCCTACACATCAGAAAACCCAACAATTTATTATTTCTATTCCAACTATAGTTCAGATTTGTCCTAATTTATAAATACAGTAAAACAAGTTAATATATGACTCATAAGGTTTCATTACAATGTCTCCACACCTTAAAGTGTTGTTGGTTTAGGTAAATTGTTGCCTCGAGTGTAGTACAATGCAGTCTTGCGAAAGATGCCCACTGATACACAAACAAGGCTGTGAAAGCGGTAATGCGTGACAAGGACATTACTGCGTCCAATAACAGAAATGAAAAAAAAAATAATATTGTCAAAAGGAGGCACCCCTGCTGATTGAAGCAAATAAATACTTCCTGTGAGAATAATGTACTGTATGCTTCAGTAGTTCATGCTATACACAGACAAGTTTCAGATGGTAGTATAACAATGAACCAACCCATTTCCCTATGACACACCAGTCTGGAAACATTTGAACATCCCCAATCCCCTGCTGCCACCTTCCCTTTATGTCCTTGAGACACTTATTGTATTAGTCCTCTTTCACAGATACTGTAGGTCAAATATGAGAAGATTGAGTCATCTAGGTTATTATTCCCAGGAAGCCACTCCCAGTCTTGCCCCATAGCCAGGGTTCTGCCACAGGCTTGCCCTGGCTTGAGAGAGACAGGGAGTTGTAGTGGAAACATCTAAACAGGATGACACCTCCCAATGAGCTCAATACATCTGGCCACATTATGTACCAGAGAACCAAGTCAAGTCAAACTGCCATGAGCAAGACGTTCTGACAGAGTACAACATAATTTCTTCAATAATTTACACTTACATCAGATAATTCTAGTGATCTAAAAATATCTTACAGCATCATACCATTATATCATTCAGTATGTTGTAGTCTTACAGGCTACTGACTGACTGCCTACTTATATAATAACATTGTCTTGTAACAGCCACAAAAGTAATGTTGCTAAACACCAGCACAGAAGCACTTTAGAGCAGCATTGAATTTAACATTATCAATGTGGCAGTAATAAACAAGATGCACATGGTTGGACACAATCAGTGAACTGTAAGTATGAAAGTACCCATCTTCGATTGCGCTGTGCTTTTTCAAATGTCAGTATAGCACATTTAAGAATAAATATTCCAAAATGTTGATGGCATGGCATGTTGACTGTAACTACAGTAGTACTGTCTAAAAAATATTTGCCCCCTTAAATCATGTTGCCATTTTAGCTGAGGACATGCAATTGATACATTGATAATGCAAAGACATGGGTGTTTCATAACATGGCCATGAATATGTGACAGAATTGCAGTGTGAAATGTGAACTCTATACACACACAGTAATGTAACATGTAAAAGTAACATGTGACTAACTAATAACATTAACTCTTAAGCCAAAATGTTAAATCCTGTATGGTGGTCTTTCAGCATTTGTACTCTCACTGAGGAAACAAGGCTGGTCAAGTATGAGAATGTTCAAAAGAGATGATATTCAACTATCCAATTAAAGGGGTACATATACTGAACAAAAATATAAAAAGACAACATGTAAAAGTCTTGGTCCTATGTTTCATGAGCTGAAATAAAAGATCCCAGAAATGTTCCATACGCACAAAAATACATTTCTCAAATGATGTAAACAAATGTATGCACATCTCTGTTAGTGAGCATTTCTCATTTGCCAAGACAATCCATCCACCTGATGGGTGTGGCATGTCAAGAAGCTGATTAAACAGCATGCTCATTACACAGTGCACCTTGTGCTGGGGACAACAAAATATCACTAAAGTGTGCAGTTGTGTCACAACACAATGCCACATATGTCTCAAATTGAGGGAGCGTGCAATTGGCATGCTGATTGCAGGAATGCCCACCAGAACTGTTGCCAGAGAATTTTATGTTAATTTCTGAGGACTATTTATGTCTGTAATAAAGCCCTTTTGTGAGGAAAAGCTCATTCTGATTGGCTGGGCCTGGCTCCCAAGTGGGTGGGCTTATGCCCTTCCCAGGCCCCAATGGCTGCAACCTTGCCCAGTCATGTCAAATCCATAGATTAGGGCCTAATTTAAATGTACTAATTTCCTTATATGAGCTGTAACTCAGTTAAACCATTAAAATTGTTGCATGTTGCATTTATATTTTTGTTCAGAATATATTATTCATAAGATCTTAAGTAATTGTTTATAAACTACATTGTAGAATTAAAGGATAATAATTTAAGGATAAGACAGTGTTTGTAGTCAGTGCTTTGTTTTTGATACATTTTTCAGTGTGGCAACCCTCTCCATTAGTTAGTGTAAATTAAATACATTGTAATAGACAAATCACTGAATGTCTCAAATCTACTGAGACAAATAATCTCAAGGATGTCCTCTATTCAACATTCTAAAGTTCTGTTCACAATAAATTAAACGTTGACTGTTGATAAGTGTGTGTGCGCAAGGTCATGTTTGTCTCAAATCACATCGCTCTTCACCCACACACACCATCTATCTAACAGATGGCAACAGAAATGGAACTGTAGAACAAATTCTGGCCACTACAACAACCACATTCCATACCTAATTTGCTGCTAAGACAGTGTGCTTGAACTCCTGCTTGACAATCAAATTGGTAAGGCTGGCATGGTATGAAGCAAGCCTGAGCAGACAGAGGGTACCTGGGTTCAAATAGTATTTGAAATAATAAAAAATAATTTAGCTGTGCTTTATAGCGCTTCACTGTTGCAATGGAATCAGCGGAAAAGTCCCCAAAGTGCAAACACTACCCACCTGGCACTCCAGGCAAGCTAAAGCAAACACTGCCCACCTGGCACTCCAGGCAAGCTAAAGCGAACACTAAAGGTATTTAACAAGATTTCTAAATTGTATTTGAACCCAGATCTGATGGCAGCGAAAATGTGGGGGAGTGGAGACACCCTTCTCAGTCCTCTTCAACTGTGGACAGCATCTTCTGGGCTGAAGCAGTTGAGAGACTCCTTTAAGAGGCAGAAGGAGGGGGAAACAGAGTGTTACATCCATGCAAAGCTGTGCCAAGGCCAGGGGCCATCCTCATAGTTTGTTTTGACTGGCCTCTGCTACACTTGAGCTCAGACAGAGGAGGGTGAGGTCAGTCACAAGACACAGCTTACTCTGTTTTTATAATAAGCTGTTTTTAGAAATTATCAACTTTAATGAGGCAAATGGGGAAACTAAAACTGCAGATTAAAAAATAAATAATTTTAACCCTAAAAGCACCAACAGGGGTAAACGGTGAGGTCCTTCTGATCCTTCTGAAAATGTTAGGGCTTTGTCAAGCAACTAGTTACAGACAACAACAAAAAACAATTTAGCATAATTTACATGTTAAAAAAAGATGAATGAAAAATATATTTTGTATAGTAGTGGTGTGCGGCGAAACAAAAAATGTGGACTCAATAGTAAACTTTGTGACAAAAGCACCAAATTTAGCACAGAAGTAGATGTATGTATCCTGAAATTACAGTCGTGGCCAAAAGTTTTGAGAATGACACAAATATTAATTTCCACAAAGTTTGCTGCTTCAGTGTCTGGATATTTTTGTCAGATGTTACTATGGAATACTGAAGTGTAATTACAAGCCTTTCATAAGTGTCAAAGGCTTTTATTGACAATTACATGAAGTTGATGCAAAGAGTCAATATTTGCAGTGTTGACCCTTCTTTTTCAAGACCTCTGCAATCCACCCTGGCATGCTGTCAATTAACTTCTGGGCCACATCTGATGGCAGCCTAGTCTTGCAGAATCAATGCTTGGAGTTTGTCAGAATTTGTGGGTTTTTGTTTGTCCACCCGCCTCTTGAGGATTGACCACAAGTTCTCAATGGGATTAAGGTCTGGGGAGTTTCCTGGCCATGGACCCAAAATATCGATGTTTTGTTCTCCGAGCCACTTAGTTATCACTTTTGACTTATGGCAAGGTGCGCCATCATGCTGGAAAAGGCATTGGTCATCACCAAACTGTTCCTGGATGGTTGGGGGAAGTTGCTCTCGGAGGATGTGTTGGTACCATTCTTTATTCATGGCTGTGTTCTTAGGCAACATTTTGAGTGATCCCACTCCCTTGGCTGAGAAGCAACCCCAGACATGAATGGTCTCAGAATGCTTTACTGTTGGCATGACACAGGACTGATGGTAGCGCTCATCTTGTCTTCTCCGGACAAGCTTTTTTCCGGATGCCCCAAACAATCGGAAATGGGATTCATCAGAGAAAATGACTTTGCCCCAGTCCTCAGCAGTCCAATCCCTGTACCTTTTGCAGAATATCAGTCTGTCCCTGCTGTTTTTCCTGGAGAGAAGTGGCTTCTTTGCTGCCCTTGACACCAGGCCATCCTCCAAAAGTGTTCGCCTCACTGTGCGTGCAGATGCACTCACACCAGCCTGCTGCCATTCCTGAGCAAGCTCAACTGTAGAAGACAGTCCTGGCGCTTGCTGGACTTTCTTGGGTGCCCTGAAGCATTCTTCACAACAATTGAACCGCTCTCCTTGAAGTTCTAAATTATCTGATAAATGGTTGATTTAGATGCAATCTTGCTGGCAGCAATATCCTTGACTGTGAAGCCTTTTTTGTGCAAAGCAATGATGACGGCACGTGTTTCCTTGCAGGTAACCATGATTGACAGAGGAAGCACAATGATTCCAATCACCTCCCTCCCTTTGAAGCTTCCAGTCTGTTATTCGAACTCAATCAGCATGACAGAGTGATCTCCAGCCTTGTCCTCGTAAACACTCACACCTGTGTTAAAGAGAGAATCACTGACATGATGTCAGCTGGTCCTTTTGTGGCAGGGCTGAAATGCAGTGGAATTTTTTTTTGTGGGGGGGATTCAGTTCATTTGCATGGCAAAGGGGGAATTTGCAATTAATTGCAATTCATCTGATCACTCTTCATAACATTCTGGAGTATATGCAAATTGCCATCAAACAAACTGAGGCATCAGACTTGGTAAAAATTAATATTTGTGTCATTCTCAAAACTTTTGACCACGACTGTACAGGGCCTTCAGAAAGTATTCATACACCTTGACTTTGTCCACATTTTGAGTTACAGCATGAATTCAAAATTAATTAATTAAATTAAAATTAAAATTAATTAAATCTATTGTTTTCTCTCACCCAGTTACACACAATACCCCATAATGCCAAACGAAAACACGTTGCAATTTTTTTAGAAAAAATTAAATCTATAAATATCTAATTTGCATAAGTATTCTCATCCCTGATGTTAGAATCATCTTTGGCAGTGATTAAAGCAGAGACTTTCAGGGTAAGTTTAAGAGCTTTCCACACCTAGATTGTGCAACAGTTGCCCATTATTCTTTGCAAAATTCTTCAAGGATTGTCCAATTTGTTGTTGATCATTGCCAGACAACCATTTTCAAGTAGATTTAAGTCAAAACTGTAACTAGGCCACTCATGAACATTCACCATCTTCTTGGTACTGTAATCAACTCCAGTGCAGACTAGGCCTTGTGTTTAGGTTATTGTCCTGCTGAAAGGTGTATTCATCTCCCGGTGTCTGGTGGAAAGCAGACTGAACCAGGTTTTCCTCTAAGACTTTGCCTGTGCTTAGCTCCATTCTGTTTATTTTTTACCCTGAAAAACCCAGTCCTTAACAATTACAAGCATACCCATAACATGATGCAGCCACCACTACGCTTGAAAATATGGAGAGTGGTACTCAGTAATGTGTTGTATTAATTTTTTGCTGTATTACTTTAGTGCCTTGTTACAAACAGGATGCATGTTTTGCAATATTTTTAGTCTGTACAGGCTTCCTTTTTTTCACTGTCAATTAAGCGTCCTTCCTAACTCCAGCATCTGAGTTAGGAAGGACACCTGTATCTTTGTAATGACTGGGTGCATTGATACAACATCCAAAGTGTAATAAGTTCACCATGCTCAAAGGGATATTCAGTGTCTGCTTTTCAAAAATGTGTACCCATCTACCAATAGGTGCCCTTCTTTTCGAGGCATTGGAATACCTCCCTGGTCTGTGGTTAAACCTGTGTTTGAAATTCACTGTTTGACTGAGGGACCTTAAAGATACTTGTATGTGTGGGGTACAGAGATGAGGTAGTTATTCAAAAATCATGCCAACCACTATTATTGCACACAGAGTGAGTCCATACAACATATTACATGACTAGTTAAGCAAATTTCTACTCTTGGAACTTATAAAAAAGGGGTTGAATACCTATAGACTCAAGACATTTCAGCTTTTCAATTTTAATTAATTTGTTTAAAAAAAATGAAAAACATAATTCCACTCTGACATTATGGGGATATTGTGTGCTGGCAAGTAACAAAAAAATATATAATTTTATCCATTTTTAGAGAATCTTGTTTCTCATGGTCTGAGTGTCCTTTAGGTGCCTTTTGGCAAACTCCAAGTGGGCTGTCATGTGCCTTTTACTGAGGAGTGGCTTCCGTCTGGGTCTGATTGGTGGAATGCTGCAGAGATGGTTGTCTTTCTGGAAGGTTCTCCCATCTCCACAGAGGAACTCTAGTGCCCCGTCAAGAGTGACCATCGGATTCTTGGTCACCTCCCTGACCAAAGCCCTTCTCCCCCTGCTCAGGTTGGCCGGGTGGCCAGCTCTAGACCTGATATAGACAGTGTGTTCTTTTCCAAATCATGTCCAATCAATTATAATTACCACAGGTGGGCTCCAATCAAGTTGAAGAAACATCTGAAGGATTATCAATGGAAACAGGATCCACCTGAGCTCAATTGAGTATCATAGCAAAGGGTCTGAATACTTATGTACATTTTTATTTTTACTCGCTTTGTCATTATGGGATATTGTATGTAGACTTTATTTAATCAATTTTAGAATAAGGCTGTAACGTAACAAAATATGGAAAAAGTCAAGGGGTCTGAGTACTTTCTTAATGCTTTCTAAAAGGCTGATGGCATCGGCACCCACATTGCCCATATCGGTGGCCATCTTAGGTCATACCGGTATGTCAGATTAGCTCTAAATCACCAATTTCATAGCTTCTGAGTATCACAGAAATACAACACTTTGAATGAGTAACAGACAAAATGTTCATAACATGTGGCTATGGATGAAATGCATCAAATTAACAACTTAAATTAAAAATATATATTTTGAAACATTAAACTTGTGTGGGACAAATTGTGTGGGACCGTCCCGCATTTTGGCCCTTTGTTCCACGTCCCCCAACCAAACAATCATGTCCCGCATTTTATTAACAAATTCAAACACCACTAATTTAGAAAAAAAAGGTTGATTTGTCCCATATTTCAGTCACACATTCCAACCGGTCTCTTGCAGTCATGTTGCGCTTACATATACAGTTGAATTGGGAAGTTTACATACACTTAGGTTGGAGTCATTTAAACTTGTTTTTCAACCACTCCACAAAATTCTTGTTAACAAACTATAGATTTGGCAATTCAGTTAGGACATCTACTTTGTGCATGACAAGTAATATTTCCAACAATTGTTTACAGACAGATTATTTCCCTGTATCACAATTCCAGTGGGTCAGAGGTTTACATACACTAAATTGACTGTGCCTTTAAACAGCTTGGAAAATTCCAGAAAATTATGTAATGGCTTTAGGAGCTTCCGATAGGCTAATTGACATGATTTGAGTCAATTGGAGGTGTACCTGTGGATGCATTTCAAGGCATACCTTCAAACTCAGTGCCTCTTTGCTTGACATTATTGGAAAATCAAAAGAAAATCAGCCAAGACATCAGAAAATAAATTGTAAACCTCCACAAGTCTGGTTCATCCTTTGGAGCAATTTCCAAATGCCTGAAGGTACCACGTTCATCTGTACAAACAATAATACGCAAGTATAAACACTGTGGGACCACGCAGCCGTCATACCGCTCAGGAAGGAGACGCGTTCTGTCTCCTAGAGATGAACGTACTTTGGTGCGAAAAGTGCGAATCAATCCCAGAACAACAGCAAAGGACCTTGTGAAGATGCTGGAGGAAACAGATACAAAAGTATCTACATCCACAGTAAAACGAGTCCTATATCGACATAACCTGAAAGGCCGCTCAGCAAGGAAGAAGCCACTGCTCCAAAACCGCCATAAAAAAGCCAGTCTAAGGTTTGCAACTGACATTTTTTTAGAAATGTCCTCTGGTCTGATGAAACAAAAATAGAACTGTTTGGCCATAATGACCATTGTTATGTTTGGAGGAAAAAGGGGGAAACTTGCAAGCCAAAGAATACAATCCCAAACGTGAAGCACGGGGGTGGCAGCATCATGTTGTGGGGTGCTTTGCTGCAGGAGGAAAATTATGTGGATATATTGAAGCAACATCTCAAGACATCAGTCAGGAAGTTAAAGCTTGGTCACCAATGGGTCTTCCTAATGGACAATGACCCCAAGCATACTTCCAAAGTTGTGGCAAAATGGCTTAAGGACAACAAAGTCAAGCTATTGGAGTGGCCATCGCAAAGCCCTGACCTCAATCCTATAGAACATTTGTGGGCAGAACTGAAAAAGCGTGTGCGAGCAAGAGGCCGACAAACCTGACTCAGTTACACCAGCTCTGTCAAGAGGAATGGGCCAAAATACACCCAACTTATTGTGGGAAGCTTGTGGAGGCTACCCAAAACATTTGACCCAAGTTAAACAATTTAAAGGTAATGCAACCAAATACTAATTGAGTGTATGTAAACTTCTGACCCACTGGGAATGTGATTAAATAAATAAAAGCTGAAATAAATCACTATTATTCTGACATTTCACATTCTTACTATAAAGTCATGATCCTAACTGACCTAAGACAGGGAATTTTTACTAGAATTAAATGTCAGGAATTGTGAAAGTGAGTTTAAATATATTTGGCCAAGATGTATGTAAACTTCCGACTTCAACTGTATATATAATAAGATGTTGTACTGGAGATGTTAAACACTTCTCAAATCATTACTAAGATCTGATATTCTGCACAGACATAGGCCTATCGTCAACCAATAACATTTCTCAAATACTTTCCAGCAAAATTCGAGCTAAACTTGGAGAGGACAGTTGCCTAACTACTTACAAAAATGTTGCTTCTGACGAAGTGCTACAAAAGTAAATAAATAGCCGCGTTAGACTGAAATAAGGTAATTTGATCTAACTTGTGAGGCTCTACATGCTCATTAGTTGCTCATTTAACATATTTGCTGTATAGCCCCTTTGGAAAATGTAAATTTATTGTTGAAAATGTGAAGACAAAAACATTTTTTTTATGTGAATCACATTTTTATGTGAATAACAACAGCATTGCCCCCAGTTTGGGAATATCTGCTCAAGTAGAATTCACTCTTCTCCTACTCAGGTGTTTTAACAGTTGATAATCAGATAGAATTGACATGCTGTACCAAAATGAACGAATGGCAGGTGTCAACACTATCGCGCATTAGATGACACATTCAGAGTACTACATTTCACATACTATAAAAACCTTTTTTTTTTTTGCATACTATTTAGTACGCTAGTATGGGTATTCAGAAACACCCAGTGTCTTGGAAGATCACAATGATTAATTAGTATTCTACATAACCAAATTTAACAGCATAGTATAATGTTACCGTTTTACAATGGTTAGCTGAATAGACAAACAAATACACGCTACTGTTCGAAAGTTTGGGGTCACTTAGAAATGTCCTTGTTTTTCTGTGAAGGGAGTAGCACACGGTGTTGTATGAGATCTCAGTTTCTTGGCAATTCCTCGCATGGAATAGCCTTCATTTCTCAGAACAATAATAGAGTGACAAGTTTCAGAGGAAAGTTATTTGTTTCTGGCCATTTTGAGCCTGTAATCCAACCCATAAAATGCTGATGCTCCAGATACTCAACTAGTCTAAAGGTGGCCAGTTGTATTGCTTCTTGAATCAGCACAACAGTTTTCAGCTGTGCTAACATAATTGTGAAAGGGTTTTCTAATGATCAATTAGCCTTTTAAAATGGATTATCTAACACAGCGTGCCATTGGAACACAGGAGTGAAGGTTGCTGATAATGGGCCTCTGTATGCCTATGTAGATTTTCCATAAAAAAATCTGCCGTTTCGAGCGTCATTTACAACATTAACAATGTCTACACTGCATTTGTGATCAATTTGATGTTATTTTAATGGACAATTTTGTTTTGCTTTTCTTTCAAAAACAAGGACATTTCTAGGTGACCCTAAACTTTTGAACGACAGTGTATATTGTGGACAAAATACAAAGGCATTTGCCACTATGCAGAATATGCTTGTATTGAAACTAAATACAGGAAGAATATATCGGTTGTTAACACAAATCGGCTCTAATTTGCTCACGTAAAAAATATTTGAAAATCAAATGAAGGGTTTACAGGTGGACATTTAATCTGTAAAATTCTGCCAACATTTTTTATTCATGTAGTCGCCCCTCCCCCGCGATTTTCCGCAAAATCCTGCTGTTGGTCACCCTAAATTGTACAATAAATGTGTGATAATAAATAAATATCTGGTTATTTGGGGGAATTTTAATGTTTTACTGCTTGAAAGACAGTGTCTCTTTGCAATCATTACCAATTTGGGGTCAATAATAATAACCTCCGTTGGCGCCCCTTAAGCAAAAAATATGTTGGGTGCTTTTAGGGTTAAAAGGTAGAGTCAGTGATGCACATAGAGAGCAGAATCGGGCCGACTTCCGCAACAACTAAGACTGCGAAGCATGAGACAAAATAGTTTTGGTCCTGTAGCTATTGCCATGCAGCAGCGTGAAGCACACCCGTGCAGATTCTATGAGTGCATCATCGTCTTGCATTGTGCTCTCCTGCAGTAACTGACGTTTATCCTACTGCTTGTGGAAAGGTCATATCACCGAGTCTCAGTTGAAGGACATAAGTAACATCATAAACATATTTAAAAGAGCGAGACATTCATACAGAAAGACAACACTAACTTGGCTTTGTGCCAACTCTGCTCCCTCAGGGTCCTCAAAGGACTGCATGCTGGGTAGAAAGGGGGCCAGGGGCCGTCGAGATTGAGGTAGGTTGCCAGCGCTGTAGAGGCGCGGTCGCTTCACCTGGTCGTGACTGGACAGCGGGGTGAAACTGTTCCTCCGTAGGAATGTGGCAGGAACGACGTCATTACGGACTTTATCCTGGTGAGACAAGATTAAGGAAAGAGAATCAGAAATGAGAGAAATAAAGTATGTTTCACTGTGTGTGTGTGTGCGTGCGCGTGTGCACACGCCTTGCTTGCTACACTTCTTGTGAAAACAATCCAGCTGGAACAAACAGAAGATTGAAGGCGCTTTGCGGTTCCTTTCCCAGACATGTTATTCTCCCTCCATTTAACAGGGCTATTCTCAGGAAAAGGCAGTGTGGTCATTTTTATGAGTGTGACGCCCACACCACCAGGGACATCTGGTTAACACACTGTACTGGGGACAGCACTGAGGTCTGTTCACACCAGAACTACAATCCCATCAGAAAATATTCATACCCCTTGACTTATTCCACAGTTTGCTGTGTTACAATTAAAACATGGATTAAAATATGTTTTTTTCTCATCCATCTACACACAAAACCCCATAATGACAAAGTGAAAACAATTTTAGCAAATCTATTGTAAATAAAATACAGAAATATCTCATTTACATAAGTATTCACACCCCTGAGTGAATACTTTGCCGAAGCACCTTTCGCAGTGATTACAGCTGTGAGTCTTTCTGGATAAGTCTAAGAGCTTTCCACACCTGGATTCCACACCTGGATTGTCCATTATTCTTTTCAACATTTTTCAAGCTTTGTCAAATTGGATATTGATCATTGCTTGACAACCATTTTCAGGTCTTGCTATAGATTTAAATAGATTTACAGAGTACCAGTCAAAAGTTTGGACACCTACTCATTCAATTGTTTTTATTTTCTACAATGTAGAGTAATAGTGAAGACAACAAAACTAATAAAATAATGTTAAATATATATATATTCTTCAAAGTAGCAACCCTTTATCACAGCTTTGCACACTCTTGGCATTCTCTCAACCAGCTTCACCTGGAATGCCTTCCAGTCTTGAAGGAGTTACCACATATGCTGAGCACTTGTTGCCTGCTTTTCCTTCATTCTGCGGTCCAACTCATCCCAAACCATCTCAATTGGGTTGAGGTCCGGTGACTGTGGAGGCCAGGTCATCTGATGCAGCACTCCATCACTCTCCTTCTTGGTCAAATAGGCCTTACATAGCCTGGAGATGTGGTGGGTCATTGTCCGGTTGAAAAACAAATTATAGTGGGACTAAGCGCAAACCAGATGGGATGGTGTGTCGCTACAGAATGCTGTGGTAGCGATGCTGGTTAAGTGTGCCTTGAATTCAAAAGAACTTACTGATAGTGTCACCAGCAAAGAACCCCCACACCACCTCCTCCATGCTTCTCGGTGGGAACCACACATGCTCAGCGTCTCACAAAGACACGGCGGTTGGATCCAAAAATCTAATTTGGACTCATCAGACAAAAGGACAGATTTTCACCTGTCTAATGTCCATTGCTCGTGTTTCTTTACCCCAAGCAAGTGTCTTCTTCTCATTGGTGTCCATTAGTAGTGGTTTCTTTGCAGCAATCCGACCATGAAGGCCTGATTCACGCAGTCTCCCATGAACAGTTGATGTTGAGATGTGTGTTACTTGAACTCTGAAGCATTTATTTGGGGTGCAATCTGCGGCTGGTAACTAATGAAATTATCCTCTTCAGCACAGGTAACTCTGGGTCTTCCTTTCCTGTGGCGGTCCTCATGAGAGCCAGTTTCATCATAGAGCTTGATGCTTTTTGCAACTGCACTTGAAGAAACTTTAAAAGTTCTTGACTTTTTCCGGATTGACTAACCTTCATGTCTTAAAGCAATGATGGACTGTTGTTTCTCTTTGCTTATTTGAGCTGTTCTTGCCATAATATGGACTTGGTCTTTTACCAAATAGGGCAATCTTCTGTATACCACCCCTACCTTGTCACAACACAACTGATTGGCTCAAACGCATTAAGGAAATCAATTCCACAAATGAACTTTTAACAAGGCACACCTGTTAATTGAAATGCATTCCAGGTGACTAACTCATGAAGCTGGTTGAGAGAATGCCAAGAGTGTGCAAAGCTATCATCAAGGCAAAGGGTGGCTACTTTGAAGAATCTCAAATATATTTATTTGTTTAACACTTTGTTTGTTACCACACGATTCCATTAGTTATTTCATTGTGTTGATGTTTTCCCTATTATTCTACAATGTAGAAAATAGTACAAATAAAGAAAAACTAACTTTGCCTCTCAGGAACATTCACCGTCTTCTTGGTAAGCAGCTCCAGTATAGATTTGGCGTTGTGTTTTAGGTTATTGTCCTGTTGCAAGCTGAATTCATCTCCTAGTTTCTGGTGGCATGCACATTAAACCAGGTTTTCCTCTAGGACTTTGTCTGTGTTTAGCTCCATTCAGTTTATTTTTTATCCTGAAAAACTCTCCAGTCCTTAACGACTACAAGCATACCCATAATATGATGCAGCCACCACTTTGCTTGAAAATATGGAGAGTGGTACTCAGTAATGTGTTATTGGATTTGCCTCAAACATAACACGTATTCAGGACAAAAAGTGAATTGCTTTCCCACATCTTGCAGTATTACTTCAGTGCCTCGTTTAAAACAGGATGAATGTTTTGGAATATTTGTATTCTGTACAGGCGTTCTTCTTTTCACTCTGTAAATTAGGTTAGAATTGGAGAGTAACTACAATGTTGTTCATCCATCATCAGTTTGAGCCATTAAACTCTGTAACGGTTTTAAAAAGTTACCGTTAGCCTCATGATGAAATCCCTGAGCGGTTTCCTTCCCCTCCGGCTACTGAGTTAGAAAGGAAGCCTGTATCTTTGATGTGAATGGGTGTATTACTAAACCATCCAAAGTGTAATTAATAACTTCACTATGCTCAAAGGGATATTCAATGTCTACTTTTTATTTAAAAAATTCACATCTGCCAATAGGTGCCCTTCTTTGCGAGGCAATGGAAAACCTCCCTGGTTTTTGTGGTCGAATGTGTGTTGAAATTCACTTCTCAACTGAGGGACCTTCGATAATTGTATGTGTGGGGTACAGAGATAAGGTAGTCATTAAAAAATAATGTTAAACACTATTATGCACACAGAGTGAGTCTATATTGTGACTTGTTAAGCACATCTTTACAACTGAACTTATTTAGGCTTGTCATAACAAAAAGGGGAAATACTTACAAGACATTTAATCTTTTCATGTTTAATTAATTGGTAAAAATGTCTAAAAACATAATTCCACTTTCACATTATGGGGTACTGTGTGTAGGCCAGTGACAAAAAAACAAATATTTAATCAATTTTAAATCCAGGCTGTAACAACAAAATGTGGAAAAAGTCAAGCGATGTGAATAATTTCTGTATGTACTATACTGTATAACCAGAACAGATTACATGACATGAAATAGGCTGAGGGTGGAGAGGGTGTGCTGGCTTTTTATAAGAACAATTTCATTACAAAATAGAACGCTTCAAACCACACCTCCACAGCTCAGCCAGGTGGTAATGACTCGGCTGTTTACTGTCAAACTGACCCTTGAGGGAAAGTCTTCGGATCAGTGATCAGAACTGGCTACATCCGTTACCGAGAGGGAAACAGGAAATAAACCTATGAAATTAAGAAGAACGCACAGTAGATTGAACAGAGATATGGCAAGGAGAGCAACTCACTAATGGCCTATCCCGGTGAGTGTTCACAGCCTTCACTTTCAGGTCAAACATGTCCACTTTGCAACCTGGCCGAGAGATGGAGAGAATAACAGTCCATGTTAACCTGAGAGAGGGAGGAGAAATATGTGGATTCTGAGACAGGGTAGTCTTGGATGAGATATCCTACCATAAGCCACAGGGGTGAGCTTTAGAACCGTGTGGAGGGGACACTTCAAGTAGGGCAGGTCATCTGTGCCAACAGAAACAAGAATGCCAATGACTTCACTTAGAACATTACACGTGAGATCTATGCATCATCTCAAGACAACTCAATCTTATGCATTTCAATGACACATGACAGTTAATGATACATATTTATTTTTCAGGGATTATATTTAGATTAGATGATATCATTACTCAATAGTTTGCATTACTTCCCTTTCATGACATCTGGGATGAGGCAGTGACAGACAGAGGTGCCCAATGCCCAGTTACAGACTTTACTAGCATTTAAAATGCTCTTTTAGGTACAAACCACTTTTGCTCCTGACTTGACAGACCTTTAAGACCTTGACATTGTTTAGCCTCAACTTAATTACCTCGACTAACCAGTGCCACCGCATATCGACTCTGTACCAGGACCCTCTGTATATAGCCTCACTATTGGTTACACAAAACATGCCGTTTAAATTTTTTATTTTTTTTCCATTGTTGGTTAAACGCTTGTAAGTAAGCATTTCACTAAGTATTTGACACATACACATACAGTTTTATTTTACTTTTATTTCTGTCCTGTTTCATCCAGGATGAACATGAGCAAGTGTTTTTTCACTCAAAACAAGCAGCTGTAAATTAAGAGGAGTGTGTTTGTATCCTAGCCAAAGTAAATTAGTTTCCTAACACAGGGCTGTGTCTATATGCGAATCTCCATGTTTATATAAATGAGATTGTGTTTGTACCTGCACTCTTATCCAGGAAGTAAGCGAGCAGGCATCGCATGACAGCCTGGTGGCAGATGACCAGCACGTTGCCTTGTCTCTCCAGTTCCATGATGACCGGCTCTAACCTCTGCACTAGGTCCTGGTAGGACTATGGAGGGGGGAGGGACAAACTGAGCTCAATGACTCAGATGAATAGGCCAGATAGATCTCTGTAGAGAAGAAAGAAAGAATTACCTCTCCCCCTGGGTAGCGGTAGTGGTACTTGTCCTGGTCTCTCAAGGAAAACTCCTCAGGGTAGGTTTTCTCGATTATATCATAGGTCATCTCCTCACACACACCCTGAGACACAGAAATATGTCATTTTAAAAGACAATCATGATTTAACAATGTAACCACTACCATGTTTTGTCTAGGGGTCATTAGTGCACTGTGGTACTGACTGCATCGATCTCGTTGAGTATCTTCCACTGCTCGTAGGGCACCCCAAGCTCCTCAGCAGTCTGGATGGTCCGTCTCAGCTGGCTGGTCCACACCTTTAGGTCCGACAGACCATGCTCCTCCACAAAACCCTTAAGCGCTCCAGCAAACTGAGGATTAGAATAGGCATAGTAGGTTTAATAGTGTACGTAAGAGGGAGATGTCATATAGTGATTTAAGAACACCTTCCTAATATTGAGTTGCACCACCTTTTGCCCTAAGAACAGCCTAAATTTGTCAGGGCATGGACTCGACAAGGAGTTCCACAGGGATGCTAGTCCATGTTGACTCCAATGCTTCCCATAGTTGTGTCAAGTTGCTTGGATGCCCTTTGGGTGGTGGACAATTCTTGATACACACGGGAAACTGAAATCCAGCAGCGTTGCAGTTCTTGTCACAAACCGGTGCGCCTGGCACCTACTACCACACCCCATTCAAAGCCACTTCAATCTTTTGTCTTGCCCATTTACCCTCAATGGCACACATACACAGTCCATGTCTCAATTGCCCAAAGGCTTAAAAATCCTTCTTTAACCTGCCTCCAACCCTTCATCTACACTGATCGAAGTGGATTTAGCAGGTGACATCAATAAGGAATCATGGCTTTCGCCTGGTCAGTCTGTCATGGAAAGAGCAGGTGTTTCTAATGTTTTGTGCACTCAGTGTACATACAGTGCCTTGCGAAAGTATTCAGCCCCCTTGAACTTTGCGACCTTTTGCCACATTTCAGGCTTCAAACATAAAGATATAAAACTGTATTTTTTTATGAAGAATCAACAACAAGTGGGACACAATCATGAAGTGGAACGACATTTAGTGGATATTTCAAACTTTTTTAACAAATCAAAAACTGAAAAATTGGGCGTGCAAAATTATTCAGCCCCTTTACTTTCAGGGCAGCAAACTCTCTCCAGAAGTTCAGTGAGGATCTCTGAATGATCCAATGTTAACCTAAATGACTAATGATGATAAATACAATCCACCTGTGTGTAATCAAGTCTCCGTATAAATGCACCTGCACTGTGATAGTCTCAGAGGTCCGTTAAAAGCGCAGAGAGCATCATGAAGAACAAGGAACACACCAGGCATGTCCGAGAAACTGTTGTGAAGAAGTTTAAAGCCGGATTTGGATACAAAAAGATTTCCCAAGCTTTAAAACATCCCAAGGAGCACTGTGCAAGCGATAATATTGAAATGGAAGGAGTATCAGACCGTTGCAAATCTACCAAGACCTGGCCGTCCCTCTAAACTTTCAGCTCATACAAGGAGAAGACTGATCAGAGATGCAGCCAAGAGGCCCATGATCACTCTGGATGAACTGCAGAGATCTACAGCTGAGGTGGGAGACTCATAGGACAACAATCAGTCGTATATTGCACAAATCTGGCCTTTATGGAAGAGTGGCAAGAAGAAAGCCATTTCTTAAAGATATCCATAAAAAGTGTTGTTTAAAGTTTGCCACAAGCCACCTGGGAGACACACCAAACATGTGGAAGAAGGTGCTCTGGTCAGATGAAACCAAAATTGAACTTTTTGGCAACAATGCAAAACGTTATGTTTGGCGTAAAAGCAACACAGCTGAACACACCATCCCCACTGTCAAACATGGTGGTGGCAGCATCATGGTTTGGACCTGCTTTTCTTCAGCAGGGACAGGGAAGATGGTTAAAATTGATGGGAAGATGGATGGAGCCAAATACAGGACCATTCTGGAAGAAAACCTGATGGAGTCTGCAAAAGACCTGAGACTGGGACGGAGATTTGTCTTCCAACAAGACAATGATCCAAAACATAAAGCAAAATCTACAATGGAATGGTTCAAAAATAAACATATCCAGGTGTTAGAATGGCCAAGTCAAAGTCCAGACCTGAATCCAATCGAGAATCTGTGGAAAGAACTGAAAACTGCTGTTCACAAATGCTCTCCATCCAACCTCACTGAGCTCGAGCTGTTTTGCAAGGAGGAATGGGAAAACATTTCAGTCTCTCGATGTGCAAAACTGATAGAGACATACCCCAAGCGACTTACAGCTGTAATCGCAGCAAAAGGTGGCGCTACAAAGTATTAACTTAAGGGGGCTGAATAATTTTGCACGCCCACTTTTTCAGTTTTTGATTTGTTAAAAAAGTTTGAAATATCCAATAAATGTCGTTCCACTTCATGATTGTGTCCCACTTGTTGTTGATTCTTCACAAAAAAATACAGTTTTATATCTTTATGTTTGAAGCCTGAAATGTGGCAAAAGGTTGCAAAGTTCAAGGGGGCCGAATACTTTCGCAAGGCACTGTAGAATACAGAGCAACATAGCAAGAGCTAGCACAATTTGACTCTACTTGTATTGATGTACTTAAAGAGAAGTCGGGGTACCTTTTTCCCTTGAACAGACAGCATTGCGTCGCCCCCGATGCGTCCCTCCACGTTGTGGTCGCTCTCTCCGTGCCGACACAGGTAGATAGAGTGAGAGTGCACGTGGATGTTCATGAGGTAGTACACGATCTTGCTCTGGATGTAGTCCTGCACCCTGTTGACCAGGAAGCTCCGGCCCACATTGATGACCTGGATGAAGGACAGGTCCCTAGGGGTCAGAGGTTAGACTGGAGGTCAAGATGTGTGACCTGATAGCATCTTTATCCCATGCAGACTGATCATGAAGATATACTCATCTGTAAAATGAATTCTCAATAGTTGGGAGCAATCAAAGAAATTGAGACATACGAACATTCAATAAAATTATACTGAACATGTTTCATGAGCTGAAATGAAAGATCCCAGACATTTTCCATACCGCACAAAAACACATTTCTCTCAAATGTGCAAACATTGGTTTACATCCCTGTTAGTGAGTATTTCTTCTTTGCCAAGATAATCCACCACCTGACAGGTGTCGCATATCAAGAAGCTGATTAAACAGCATGATCATTGTCTATTGATCATATTATTTCAATGTAGAGCCTCTAGCCCTGCTCAATATACCTTATCCAACCCTTTAGTTCCACCTACCACACATGCGATGACATCACCTGGTTTAAATTATGTTTCTAGAGACAATATCTCTCTCATCATCACTCAATGCCTAGGTTTACCTCCACTGTGTCCACATACTACCATATCTTTGTCTGTACATTATGCCTTGAATCTATTCTATCGTGCCCAGAAACCTGCTCCTTTTACTCTCAGTTCCGGACGTACTAGACGACCAGTTCTTATAGCCTTTAGCCGTACCCTTATCCTACTCCTCCTCTGTTCCTGTAGAGGTTAATCCAGGCCCTGCAGTGCCTAGCTACACTCCTCTTCCCCAGGTGCTCTCCTTTGTTGACTTCTGTAACCGTAAATGCCTTGGTTTCATGCATGTTAACATTAGAAGCCTCCTCCCTAAGTTTGTTTTACTCACTGCTTTAGCACACTCTGCCAACCCGGATGTCCTAGCCGTGTCTGAATCCTGGCTTAGGAAGACCACCAAAACCCTGAAATTTCCATCCCTAACTATAACATTTTCCGACAAGATAGAACTGCCAAAGGGGGCGGCGTTGCAATCTACTGCAGAGATAGCCTGCAGAGTTCTGTCTTACTATCCAGGTCTGTACCCAAACAATTTGAGCTTCTACTTTTAAAAATCTCTCACCGTTGCTGCTTGCTATAGACCACCCTCTGCCCCCAGCTTTGCTCTGGACACCATATGTGAACTGATTGCCCACCCATCCATCTTCAGAGCTCGTGCTGCTAGGTGACCTAAACTGGGACATGCTTAACACCCCGGCCATCCTACAATCTAAGCTTGATGCCCTCAATCTCACACAAATTATCAATGAACCTGCCAGGTACAACCAAAGCAGTAAACACGGGCACCCTTATAGATATCATCCTAACCAACTTGCCCTCCAAATACACCTCTGCTGTTTTCAACCAAGATCTCAGCGATCACTGCCTCATTGCCTGCATCCGTAATGGGTCTGCGGTCAAACGACCACCCCTCATCACTGTCAAACGCTCCCTAAAACACTTCAGCGAGCAGGCCTTTCTAATCGACCTGGCCCGGTATCCTGGAAGAATATTGACCTCATCCCGTCAGTAGAGGATGCCTGGTTATTCTTTAAAAGTGCCTTCCTCACCATCTTAAATAAGCATGCCCCATTCCAAAAAATTTGAACCAGGAACAGATATAGCCCATGGTTCTCTCCAAACCTGACTGCCCTTGACCATCACAAAAACATCATGTGGCGTTCTGCATTAGCATCAAATAGCCCCCGTGATATGCAACTTTTCAGGGAAGTTAGGGACCAATGTACACAGGCAGTTAGGAAAGCTAAGGCTAGCTTTTTCAAACAGAAATGTGCATCCTGTAGCACAAACTCAAAAAAGTTCTGGGACACTAAAGTCCATGGAGAATAAGAGCACCTCCTCCCAGCTACCCACTGCACTGAGGCTAGGAAACACTGTCACCACTGATAAATCCACTATAATTGAGAATTCCAATAAGCATTTTTCTACAGCTGGCCATGCTTTCCACCTGGCTACCCCTACCCTGGTCAACAGCCCTGCACCCCGCACAGCAACTCACCCAAGCCTCCCCCATTTATCCTTCAGCCAAATCCAGATAGCTGATGTTCTGAAAGAGCTGCAAAATCTGGACGCCCTACAAATCAGCCAGGCTAGACAATCTGGACCCTCTCTTTCTAAAATGATCTGCTGAAATTGTTGCAACCCCTATTACTAGCCTGTTCAACCTCTTTCGTATCGTCTGAGATTCCCAAAGAATGGAAAGCAGCCGGGGTCATCCTTCTCTTCAAAGGGGGAGACACTCTAGACCCAAACTGCTACAGACCTATATCTATCCTACCCTGCCTTTCTAAGGTCTTCAAAAGCCATGTTAAACAGATCACAGACCATTTCGAATCCCACCATACCTTCTCCGCTATGCAATCTGGTTTCAGAGCTGATCATGGGTGCACCTCAGCCGCGCTCAAGGTCCTAAACGATATCATAACCGCCATCGATAAGAGACAATACTGTGCAGCCGTATTCGTCGACCTGACCAAGGCTTTCGACTCTGTCGCTCACCACATTCTTATTGGCAGACTCAACAGCCTTGGTTTCTCAAATGATTGCCTTGCCTGGTTCACCAACTACTTCTCTGATAGAGTTCAGTGTGTCAAATCGGAAGGCCTGTTGTCTGGACCTCTGGCAGTCTCTATGGGGGTGCCACAGGGTTCCATTCTCGGGCCGACTCTTCTCTGTATACATCAATGACGTCGCTCTTGCAGCTGGTGATTCTCTGATCCACCTCTATGCAGACGACACCATTCTGTATACCTCTGGCCCTTCTTTGGACACTGTGTTAACTAACCTCCAGACGAGCTTCAATGCCATACAACTCTCCTTCCGTGGCTTCCAACTGCTCTTAAATGCAAGTAAAACTAAATGCATGCTCTTCAATCGATTGCTGCCCGCACCAGCCCGCCCTTCCAGCATCACTACTCTAGACGGTTCTGACTTAGAACATGTGGACAACTACAAATACCTAGGTGTCTGGTTAGACTAAACTCTCCTTCCAGACTCACATTAAGCATCTCCAATCCAATATTAAATCTAGAACCGGCTTCTTATTTCGCAACAAAGCATCCTTCATTCATGCTTCCAAACATACCCTCGTAAAACTGACCATCCTACTGATCCTCGACTTCGGCGATGTCATTTACAAAATAGCCTCCAACACTCTACTCAACAAAATGGATGCAGTCTTTCACAGTGCCATCCGTTTTGTCACCAAAGCCACATATACTACCCACCACTGCAACCTGTACGTTCTTGTTGGCTGGCCCTCGCTTCATACTCGTTACCAAACCCACTGGCTCCAGGTCATCTACAAGTCTTTGCTAGAAGTCTACAAGTCTTTGCCCCGCCTTATCTCAGCTCACTGGTCACCATGGCAGCACCCACCCGTAGCACGTGCTCCAGCAGATATATCTCACTAGTCACCCCCAAAGCCACTTCCTCTTTTGGCCGCCTTTCCTTCCAGTTCTCTGCTGCCAATGACTGGAACGAACTGAAGAAAAAGAAATCACTGAAGCTGGAGACACATATCTCCCTCACTAGCTTTAAGCACCAGCTGTCAGAGCAGCTCACATATCACTGCACCTGTACATAGCCCATCCAACTACCTCATCCCCATTCTGTATTTATCTTGCTCCTTTGCACCCCAGTATTTCTACTTGCACATTCATCTTCTGCACATCTACCATTCCAGTGTTCAATTGCTATATTGTAATTACTTCACCACCATGGCCTATTTATTGCCTTTACCTCCCTTATCTTACCTCATTTGCACACAATGTATATATACTTTTTTCCCTGCTGTATTATTGACTGTATGTTTGTTTATTCCATGTGTAACTCTGTGTTGTTGTGTGTGTCGAACTGCTTTGCTTGATCTTGGCCAGGTCGCAGTTGTAAATGAGAACTTGTTCTCAACTAGCCTACCTGATTAAATAAAGGTGAAGAAAAAAAACAGGTGCACCTTGTACTGAGGACAATAAAAGGCCACTAAAATGTGCAGTTGTCTCACACAACACGTCTCAAGTTTTGGCAGTATGTACAACCCGGCCTCACAACCACGTGTAACTGGCTTTGCACAACCAACACCAACTGTCAAAAAACGTATCAGGAAAGCTCATCTGCGTGCTTGTCATCCTCACCAGGGTCTTGACCTGACTGCAGTTCGGCGTGGTAACCAACTTCAGTGGGCAAATGCTCACCTTCAATGGCCACTGGCACGCTGGAGAAGTGTGCTCTTCAGGGATGATTCCTGGTTTCAACTGTACTGGGCAGATGGCAGACAGAGTGTATGGCGCCATTATTTTGCTGCTTTTACTACACTGCTCAAAAAAATAAAGGGACCACTAAAATAACACATCCTAGATCTGAATGAATGTTCTTATTAAATACTTGTGCTGACAACAAAATCACACAAAAATTATCAATGGAAATCAAATTTATCAACCCATAGAGGTCTGGATTTGGAGTCACACTCAAAATTAAAGTGGAAAACCACACTACATGCTGATCCAACTTTGATGTAATGTCCTTAAAACAAGTCAAAATTAGGCTCAGTAGTGTGTGGCCTCCACGTGCCTGTATGACCTCCCTACAACGCCTGGGCATGCTCCTGATGAGGTGGCGGATGGTCTCCTGAGGGATCTCCTCCCAGACCTGGACTAAAGCATCCGCCAACTCCTGGACAGTCTGTGGTGCAATGTGGCGTTGGTGGATGGAGCGAGACATGATGTCCCAGATGTGCTCAATTGGATTCAGGTCTCGGGAATGGGCGGGCCAGTCCATAGCATCAATGCCTTCCTCTTGCAGGAACTGCTGACACACTCCAGCCACATGAGGTCTAGCATTGTCTTGCATTAGGAGGAACCCAGGGCCAACCGCACCAGCATATGGTCTCACAAGGGGTCTGAGGATCTCATCTCGGTACCTAATGGCAGTCAGGCTCCCTCTGGCGAGCACATGGAGGGCTGTGCGGCCCCCCAAAGAAATGCCACCCCACACCATGACTGACCCACCGCCAAACCGGTCATGCTGGAGGATGTTGCAGACAGCAGAACGTTCTCCACGGCGTCTCCAGACTCTGTCATGTCTGTCACGTGTGCTCAGTGTGAACCTGCTTTCATCTGTGAAGAGCACAGGGCGCCAGTGGCGAATTTGCCAATCCTTGGTGTTCTCTGGCAAATGCCAAACGTCCTGCACGGTGTTGGGCTGTAAGCACAACCCCCACCTGTGGATGTCGGGCCCTCATACCACCCTCATGGAGTCTGTTTCTGACCGTTTGAGCAGACACATGCACATTTGTGGCCTGCTGGAGGTCATTTTGCAGGGCTCTGGCAGTGCTCCTCCTGTTCCTCCTTGCACAAAGGCGGAGGTAGCGGTCCTGCTGCTGGGTTGTTGCCCTCCTACGACGGCCTCCACGTCTCCTGATGTACTGGCCTGTCTCCTGGTAGCACCTCCATGCTCTGGACACTACGCTGACAGACACAACAAACCTTCTTGCCACAGCTCGCATTGATGTGCCAACCTGGATGAGCTGCACTACCTGAGCCACTTGTGTGTGTTGTAGACTCCGTCTCATGCTACCACTAGAGTGAAAGCACCGCCAGCATTCAAAAGTGACCAAAACATCAGCCAGGAAGCATAGGAACTGAGAAGTGGTCTGTGGTCACCACCTGCAGAACCACTCCTTTATTGGGGGTGTCTTGCTAAATGCCTATACATTTCCACCTGTTGTCTATTCCATTTGCACAACAGCATGTGGAATCTATTGTCAATCAGTGTTGCTTCCTAAGTGGACAGTTTGATTTCACAGAAGTGTGCTTGACTTGGAGTTATATTGTGTTGTTTAAGTGTTTCCTTTATTTTTTTGAGCAGTGTATAAGGAAATGTGCAATTTAACCCAGGTCCTGACATTTCTACCCCATCTGACTTTAAAAAGTCAGAATTGTCTGAGGTTTCTGCTCATAAATGTAAGACATTTTCTTCAGGAACATGATTTTGTGAATATTTGGGTAAAACAGCAGACCCAGATGTATTTATGCTTTCCGGTCTGATCGTGGTGGTGTTGCTATATACACATAAAAGACACGTTTTCAGCTACCATTCTGACTACATTCACCAAAATATCCATCTTTTAATTTTAATCCTAGTGCATACTTAAATATTGTTCTCTTTTTACCGCCATCTGCTATTGCTGGCTCTCTGGACTGTATTTTAGAATTATTATCACGTCAAATCAGAATTTTTGCTTATGGATGACCTGAACCTAGACTGGTGGACATCCAACTGATCAACTCAATAATCTATGTAATACCTAGCTAGCTAACAAGCAGCTCATTAGCCTACACACAGTAGCTTGCTGTAACTAGCTAGCTAATAAAACAGAATAGTATACATTTTTTGAATGTACCTACGACAAGCTAGTTAAGAAGCTAAAATGAAGTTCTTGATGAAGGTTAATTTTAAATTAAAAACCTCACTACAAATGCATTGGAAGAGTGTTATAACAGAAGAGGGTGATAGGATGTTCTGCTCCAGCTGTCAGAAAAGAGAATAGGTGTACTAGTTAGATATGGCACGTTGTGGGATGACATTACGCAAATATTCTCCAGTTTTAGTCCCTAGAGAGGAACATTATGAAGACAGACAGAGATGATAGTCAGGGATCTTACTTTGTTATATCTGTTCTCAGATATGGAGAGCTGCAAAAGCCTGTCTGCAGATGAAGAGGTCCCAGTGAATGTCCCAAGAGACTGCTGTCACATTCTTGTATGCCATGGGTTGCATATGTGCTTAGATTAGCAAATGTTGTACACAACAATACAGCTAAAATGTCACACACAATGTAGGCTACAAACTTATTACAACTGTAGCAGGCCAATCCTTCTGCTGGAGGTATGCAGGCTTCTGTTACAGCCCAGCACTAACACACCTGATTCAAGTTATCACACCTAATGAGTTGATAATGTGTGTTATTGCTGGGCTGGAATAGAAGCCTGCTCACCCAGTAGATCAGGGAGTGGAGCAAGGTTGGCCACCTCTGGTATGGACTTTTGTTGTTCACCTGAAATTATGCTTTAATAATAAATTGCCTACAGAATTGTGATCTGTGATGAAAGAACTTTAACATTAGTTCATCTTGAATAATGTTTTTAAGATAACAAGTTTAAACACTTTACTTCAATGAATCAACATTGAATTCATCAAAATATAATTTCAAAATGTACAAACAATTAACCTGTTTGTAAATGTTTGTAACATTTACAAACAGGTTAATTGTTTGTACATTTTGAAATAAAAAGCAATAAAAAGGTGTGAAGGGGATCTGTCTCTAATTTGTCTGTGTTTCTGTTTTGCTTTCACAAATGAACATTATTTTGATGTCCAGTTGTGAGCTCTCCAATCTAAAATTACACCAGTATAAGCTAACCATAAACCAGATTTTCTACATTATTCTTCTGACATGAAATTGTTCAGTGCAAATCCAACCCTTGTATTCTTGGTACATTACTGTACATGAAAATAAGGAGCTGCAAATTTGTTGGCTAATAAAAATGTCAAATAATGTGGTGTGGGGAGCGTTTATTTGCTGAGAATTATTTTAGAACACAGAGACGAATTCTGAAGGGCAATGGCACGGAGGAGGATTGCAGAGATGTTGGTGGGTTGAAAGAGATTTGCACAACAATGTTTGCAAGTCAAAGCCACAATTTCCTTTACCCAAAGTACCCATTGGTGTATTTGACAGGAAGTGAGCTATCAACAATGTCATGACACCAGTATAATGAAGGAACCATAAGCTACAATGAGAATCATAAAGTTAAGATACTATAATCCAATGTGTAGCACATTACATGGAAATTCATGCCTAGTGTATCATTTACAATGTTACATTGCATGTTACTGGCGATTCCCATCTTTTGGTGGGGAAATTTCACAACTGCATCTTTGATCACAGTTCTGACTTCATCTGGTGAATTCGGAAGTGGTTGAAACCTTACGTAAAGGTCTAAGTCATGGAAAACAATATTTTGAGTGGTATGCAATTAGGTTTCAGGTCTGGCCACAGCACTATCACAGCAACTTTGAACGTTTTGAATTATGCTCACTGTGCCCTGGATGAGAAGTTGCATTTTAACATCATTCAACAGAATCTGTCAAATTTGAAGCTTGTTTTGAATTCCTTTAAAACAAAATGCATGGTATTTTCCAATACTAAACACTCTGAAAACCATGTAATTACAACCTTGGAAGGAAGTTATATAGAGCAAGTCAAAACGTACAAATATCTGAGAGTTTGGGTGGTTGAGAAGTTCAGCTTCACAAGCCATGTAGAAAACCTTGTCAGGAAACTCAAACTGTGTATTGGGTTTTATTACACAAAGCTTGCTTTTCCTTTGTCGCCAGAAAATAGTTGATCCATTGTACTTTTATTTCTGTATTGGACTATGGTGATACTATTTATGTGAAAGCCTCAAGCTCTACACTGAAGGCTCTCGACTATCATGAAGCCCTTCGTTTTGTCACCAATCAGAACCTTCTAACTCACCATTGTGATCTCTACAGTGCTGTCGGGTGGACAAGCATTTCGCTACACCCGCAATAACATCTGCTAAACGCGTGTATGTGACCAATACAATTTGATTACTAGCAACACGTAGTCTCAAACACGGGTACATTCTTATTTATAATGCCGTTTTATGAAAACTACCATTTTATCTACCCTCTTTTCTTGTTTGAAAAGAAAACATACAAGCTCAGATCTCAATCTTCTTGTTTTATGCTAAGAGTCCCAAAAATGTGAACTGAGCCTGGAAAAAAAGGACCTTTCATTAGGCCCCTCCAAGCCAACCTAAAACTCCAGGGCCTGGTGTCACAGGAAGAGTTCAAATGACAAATAGATGAACAGATTGTTGAAACATATTGTTTCTAGTTGTCACTAATTTGCTCTGAGTTGTTTAACTTTTCATGCACGCACACACCACATCCACCCACTGTTTGTCTGCTGTTGTACTTGCACTGTTGCCAGTGTCTTCTCTCTGTTGTCAGTTTTTATTCTATCACAGCCCCCGTCCCCACAGAAGGCCTTTTGCTTCTTGCCAGGCATCATTGTAAATAAGAATGTTCTTAATTTACTGGTTGGTTAAATTAAACATTGAAATTATAATAACATCGTATAGTCTCGAAATGAGAATTCTCTGGATCTGCGGGGGTTAGGAATTTTATGAATAGTGACTAAACAATATCTACATTTGAAATAGAACTATAACTAATTAAACTTATTCTCTGTTATCATATCTGATTAATAATGTTAATTCATAAGGAATGGATTGTGGGTTTTAAGTAAGCAGAAAGGATCGTTAATCTATGGTTGAACCGACTCAACTTAGCTCTGGGATGTTTAGATAAGGCAGCGAGTGTTTTCCTGGGTTTTCCATTATCTGGTACTGTCTTCTAAATAGTGATGGATGAAGGTGAAGATTCCAGAAGTTGATCTTGATAAGTGTGTGCCTGGAGTGAGCGAGCGAGGGGGTTGGAATAAACTTTTGAACCTGTTTTGCCCTGGTCGATAGGAGGAAGGACATTTTATAACCTATGACGTCATATTTTGTATATAAACTGTTGTTTTTGGTTCCATGGCAGGGAGCTCCGAGAATAAATACTATTATCTAATTTTGATAAGACTGGTGGTCCCTGTCCATTTTATACAAATAAGAATCTTACAAATTCTTAAAAATTATGAAATTCCTGTGACAAGTAGGAAGGTGAGAATAAACAAAATTATGGAGCTTGAAAAACAGCAGGAAATATTCATTTGAAGCAGATTATATTTAGCTAAAAATACATATTTGAAATATACTAAACCTCTCTCCTGCCACAAAACAAAAGTCTGGTCAAGCTTGGATGGTAAAAATGTATGGTTGTTTGTGTATTGTTTCAGAAGGGATCTAAAAGAAATACTATGGTGGAAAAGCAATAATGACCAACGAACAAGAAACGGTTTCTGTCAGGAGGATCAGAACTGGAAATCAGACCAATGATATGATGAGTCAATGTAGCCACCAAGCAGGCCATAACAGAAAAACAACCTTTGTCAATCTTGCGCGTCGTCTCCACCTACTGGACAAACTGGAACTCTTGAAAAATGTTTTTGAATGCAAATGCATGACTGACAAAATTAATAAATTAACCATTTAAAAGAGAGAACTAAGCAGAATGTCTTACCTGTCATTTTCATCTGGGTCTAATGGTTGGTACGTGACTTTATAACATTCTATTCTCTTCAGGAAGTCCTCCATCACACTCTCTCTGTGTCTCTCTGGGTAGTCTGGACTGGATACCTTCACATCCTGGGGAGGAGAGAGTGTGGTGCACAAGACTTAAAGTGTGGAAATACCTTGAAGATTATAAGAGAATGTTTTAACGAGAAGTAGTACTCATATTTTTTAACATTCTAGTTAATTTACCATAACATTAGCAGCAATGACATCAGGGTCGTCGCACAATGACTCCACAAAAAACACCTGCAAAAGAGACCAATCTATGAAGACCCACTTCAACAAACCATTGACAATAACAATTGAGAATAGTTTCTATACCCAACCCTAGTAACATGTATGAAACTGACTTTGTAAGCATGTTCCTTTGCAAAACTAAGGAGTAATTCTCTCCTCTCTCGGG
Organism: Oncorhynchus mykiss; assembly: GCF_013265735.2. Classification (NCBI taxonomy): domain Eukaryota; kingdom Metazoa; phylum Chordata; class Actinopteri; order Salmoniformes; family Salmonidae; genus Oncorhynchus; species Oncorhynchus mykiss. The sequence goes on along the minus strand of NC_048573.1, from coordinate 55,654,341 downwards.
TGGTGTTTGTGGCATCAAAGACCTGAAATACATAAGACAGTAAACACGTTAAATACATCAATCACATGTCACTGATCTCTAAAATTAAGCTTGTCTTTCAGTTTTATATCACTATTTTATCTCCAATTACTCAAAACAGAAAGAGCAAAGAGTAGATCCTCACAGCGATCTGGCCCCCCTCAGTCAGATAAGCTTTGACATCCCGCAGAGCTACCAGAGCACACCGCCTGCAGGAACACAGTGACCCACTTCAGTAATCCACATCAATAACAATTTAAATGAAAAATCTGTAACACTTCACTTAAAGCCAATAGATATTATGCACTATGTGGCTATAATGAATTGAAAGAGGACCCAATTACGCCTTAGTAACATTTATGTTCAATCTGTTAAAATGTACAGCATAGAAATACATAACATATTACAATCCCTATTATAATATATTATATGGTTCATATAAATGATTGTAACAGTTAGTCTAGCAGCCAGCACTAAATACTAAAATGAGAGACTAGGAAAATGACAGTCTGCCAGGTGACTAACAATGTGCACTACTTAAAACGTAATTACATAATTTTTTTTATATCAGGTCGGGGCCTTGTAAACCTCCGCAGGTTTTGTAAATACAGAAAACACCTGCCTGGAGCTGTGGAAAACATGGAGGGCATATTCTAGAAAAAAAGGGTTACTGCAATACTGTTTAACTCATCAAAACAAACAAATTATTCTGCCACAGGTCCCAAAAAACGGAGGGGAGGAGGACCACTCACTTCCTGATTTCCATGGCCTCCTCGTTGTCATGTCTGAAGAAGTCATAGGATTTGTAGGCTTTTACAGCCTCTCGCCTGTAGACCCCCAGGTTGAACACTGCAACACAATACAGGACCATCATCACAAGCCTCAGGTGATGAAAGGCACGACATGTTCTTGTAAATCATGTGACATTCTACTGAACAGTGGAAGGAAGACAAACAGGTTCTGCAGCATTGCAGTTCAATGACATCCTCCACTATAAATAGTTCTACACAAAATAAATCCTTTGTTAGTGGTCTACACAAATGAATTATTTTACACATCGTAGAGAGTAGTGGTTCCCAAACTGTTTATTTTTTTAACAGTGACACACCTTGATGGGATAACAAAAATATTGTGGCACACTTAAAATGTCCCTATTAATGTATTTAGTGGTCATGACCTCCATCTCATCTGATGCACACTGTAAATGATCCATTTCCCATAAAACATTATATTTATAGATTAATTAGGGTTTCCTTGAAGCATTTTCAGAGTTCCTTACTCATGATTAATTTGTGTGTATCCCTTTAAGAGCATTAAAATAGGTCTTTAGGTTTAAACGGTTTGGGATAGAGACAAGCTGTTTTCTGCATTTTAAAGGTTCAACCACGGACATAAAGCTATGCTCTGTTTGTTTCTATGCTAGAGCCTGTGGTAAAATTAAGCCTAGTCCGACTTGCCTGTGCTAATGGTTCTCACAGGCAAAGAAAAATGATACAAATGACTTTGCTCATGATGCGCGCTCCTCAAACTATACAAATGTATAAGCCTGTAACAGCCTGAGCGTACAGGCCTTGAAAGAATGATACAGATGTACTATTTGAGTGACACTGGTGCCCCCAATTCAAAAATCCATGTTCATTCCACAGGTCACACTTCTAAGTGAGTGTTTGAAACTGGAAAGTTCCTCACGGCACACCGGTTGAAAACCACTGGTATAGAGGATTATGATTGGATTGAATAGTGACATGAAGAATGAGGAAGGTGTTGCTTCAATGCATATCTTCCGGTTGGAAGGTTCTGGAACAAAATGTAAATACAGTGATGCCTTTATACTAACCCTTGGTTGGCACTCCTATCCAGTTGAGGTAGCGGGTTAGCTTCTTGGACATGTAGGTTTTCCCTCTGGCAGGAAGACCAATCATGACAATCACAGTGGGGGAGTTGGTCATATAAGAGGCCCATGCTGTTCACAAAGACACATCACTCACAACCAAACTACTTACTTTGAAATACCATTAGAATGTAGGCCAAGGTATAAACAATAAGTCCATCTTTAAAAATGAAAGTCAAACAGTTTATCCATTTTCAGTTATTCCTGTTCCCCCCCCCCCCCCCATTCAGATGTTATCACTAGTAGCTGCTTAGCAACTGACTGTCCACAGACACTGTTACATCCTTGCCCAGAAAAGTACAAATATAGCCTGGCGTTATGAGGGTTATTGTCTCTCTTCTTTAGTATGTTACTGTAGATTCAAGAAAGCCCACTAACACCCATCCTCAGTCCATTGCAAACAAACCCTTGCTATGCTTAACAAGGCCATGCATGACGGTCACATGTTACATTTCTAGAACCAGCAAGGCGGTTTAAAAATCTAGATGTTATCGAGCAGCCAATGAATATGTTTGTGTGAGTATGAAGTATGAGTCTCCAGATTGCGCAGAATGGACTGGAAAGTTAATGCAAGACTTGTTTAACTGGGGATGACATTTTGTTATTGCCAAAACACTCACTGGTGACAAAATACATCACATATAAATCTACAGGTAACTGCCAAAATAAAGGAAACACTTGAGTAAATGAGGGATAAAGTGTATTGAAAGCAGGTGCTTCCACACATACTTAGGGCCATGTATAAAAATGCCTATTTGCCCATTATTTTGACTACCATGGAGACAAGAAATATTAGTGACTTTGAAAGAGGGTTCCCAAAGGAGCATAGGGGGTTAAAGGTGTGTGTTTGTGTGTCCCAGTCACCAGATCTCAACCAAATTCAACACTTAAGCGACAGTGTTTTCCACCACCATAAATAAACCAAATGATGGAATTTCTCATGGAAGAATGGTGTCGCCTCCCTCCAATAGAGTTCCAGACACTTGCAGAATCTATGCCAATGCGCATTGATGCTGTGCTGACGGCTCGTGGTGGCCAAACGCACTATTAAGACACTGTTGGTGTTTCCTTTATTTTGGCAGTTAAGATATATCTATCGAGCACCTTTCACACGCTATAGAGGCAGGTAGGGAGACAAGAGATGCCTAGTGTCACGTTGCATCACAGGGGAGGGAGGTTAGTGACATACGATCGCACATGCACCTGCTTTCGCCTTTTGAAAGTCAGCGAGACAAAAGAATAGGACTGATTACTATCTAAAAAAGGGCACTTTGTATTCATTTCTAAATGTAAAATTTGCACAGCAGCCCAAGACCAATTCAATGCACTTAATCAACACAATTGCATTATATCGTGACAACAAAAAAAAGGTCTGAATGGTTCTGCATTTAGAGGAAGACAGCTTACACTGAATACCCAAAGATCAGATTGATGCATCTGGCAATGAGTTAACATTTAACCTAATTGGGTTAACACAGGAAAGAGACCAGACTAGAACATGATACTGGAAGACCCAGACACACAGTACTTACAGCATTTCTTCAGTACTTCATTGGCCCTGAGCTCTGTTCGCTTTCCCTCTGTTGAAGTTTCCAGCACTGCAGTGCCTTTCTGCTGGCTGGCAGCCATGATGCTAGTAGAAATTGAACACTGTCACTGTGGGACCACCCATACGTAAAATGTATGCACGGATGAGTGGCTTTGGATAAAAGCGTCTGCTAAATGGCATATATATTATACTATTGTGCTGTCCAATGACTGGTTCTGTCACGGCTGGGTTGCCTGGCTGAGGATGATCTGGGACTGGGAGGTCAGGTCACTAGCTGAGTGAGGTCATCATCATCTCTCTGCAGAGGATTTTACAGATAGTCGATGTTGAAGGTTTTACTTTTTAAAACAATGGTACACTGGGAGAGTACAATACGCTTTAGTAACGTACAGAGATGACAACACTTGGCTGACAAGGCTTGTAAAAGATCAGTAACGCTTAACATCTCAAACTTCTAGGCTAAATCAAATTACTTGAGAAATCCCTGCATCAGCATCTAGCTAGCTAGTTGTTTAGTTCATCTTCCCACATTAATTTGTTTACTTTCAATCATAGCTAGCTAGCTGAGTAGATATACACGACATGGTCAAAAGTATGTGGACACCCCTTCAAATTAGTGGATTCGGCTATTTCAGCCACACCCCTTGCTGACAGGTGTATGAAATTGAGCACACCTTCATGCAAACTCCATATACAAACATTGGCAGTAGAATGGCCTTACTGAAAAGCTCAGACTTTCAACATGGCAGCGTCATAGGATGACACATTCCCATCAAGTCAGTTCATCAAATTTCTGCCCTGCTAGAGCTTCCCCTGTCAACTGTAAGGGCTGTTATTGTGAAGTTGAAAAATGTCTAAGAGCAACAACGGCTCAGCCGTGAAGTGGTAGGCCACACAAGCTCACACAACAGGACTGCCGAGTGCAGAATTAATAAAACTAAATTAATTGCCTCTGGAAGCAAAGTCAACACAATAACTGTTCGCAGGGAGCTTCATGAAATGGGTTTCCATTGCCGAGCAGCCACACACAAGCCTAAGACCACCATGCGCAATACCAATTGTTGGCTTGAGTGGTGTAAAGCTCGCCACCATTGGACTCTGGAGCAGTGGAAACACGTTCTCTGTCAGTCCGACAGAATCTGGGTTTGGCGGATGCAAACCCTACTTACCCCAATGCATAGTGCCAACTGTAAAGTTTGGTGGAGGAGGAATAATGGTCTGGGGCTGTTTTTCATGGTTCAGGCTAGGCCCCTTAGCTCTGGTGAAGGTAAATCTTAACACTACAGCATTCAATTTAGACGATTCTGTGCTTCCAACTTTGTGGCTACAGTTTGGGGAAGGCCCTTTCCCGTTTCAGCATAACAATGCCCTGTGCACAAAGCGAGGTCCATACAGAAATAGTTTGTTGAGAACGGTGTGGAAGAACTTGACTGGCCTGCACAGAGCCCTGACCTCAACCCAATCGAACACCTTCGGGATGAGTTGGAACACCGACTGCGAGCCAGGCCTAACCGCCCAACATCAGTGCCCGACCACACTAATGCTCTTGTTGCTGAATGAAAGCAAGTCCCTGCAACAATGTTCCAACATCTAGTAGAAAGCCTTCCCAGAAGAGTAGAGGATGTTATAGCAGCATGATTTTTTTAAAACGAGATGTTCGACAAGCAGGTGTCCACATACCTTTGACCATGTAGTGTATTTCACAAGCAGTTTAGCTAGCTAGTTAACGTCAGCTTTAGCACTGTAACAGTAGGCAAATAGGCTAAGTAGCTAATGTTAGCTAGCTAAGCATGTTGAGTCCCACTTTACATCTGAAGAAAGTGACCGGTTGGTTTATTTTTTTTACATGTCCATAGCTATGACTTGTTTTATACAATAACTTGAGGACTTAGCTTTATTTTCACTGCAACAACATAGCGATTCACCTACGCAAGGCAGATAGTATTCAGCAGCACTTACCAAAATGACGATAGACGAGTCCACACAAATGTAGCTATCTCTTTGGTGAGTCACTTTTGATTCAGTACAGTATTTAATCAGTTCGCTCCGAGGTGTTCCTCATCCTCTTAATGTTTGGCTCCTCCCGGCGTCCGCAGGAAACGAATCAATATGCGCGCTGACAATGCACACACGAGTAATATGATATTATGGTCTCCATTTAGGAATGAGAAACGCTCTGTTTTATGTCACACACACATTTTATTGGTATATCTAAAAAAGAAAAGAAAATAGCCTTTAATTTTCTAGTTTGTCTACGGTCAGTTAGGCCTACCATCTTGAAGCCAGTAGGGGGAGCGCTATGATACGTTTCATTCATTTAGTTACTATACATTGTTTTGCTTACTCAACTGTATTCACACACTTGAAAACGAATAGGACATTTTACTGGTAATTACAATTCTTTATTCTTTCAAAATAACTAGTATACCATAACATATGAACAACCCCGTATCAGTAGAATATGTGCTTGATTTGTAAAATAATGACCGGTAGTTTCTTAATGGCCCTCTGTCTAATTTGTTTATGCATGTTTCACTATTTGCATCTCTCAAAGAGGAGTTGGCCAATGGGGATGGTGTAATCACCTGTGACAAGTCTAAGGAGGTATATCCACAGTCAGGTAGGTGAGATTTTCTACTACCATAGAAAAGTTCATCAGGGAATTTATTTAGTGTCCCATCATTACCCCAAAAGTGATGCATGGCAAAATGTTTTTGACATTATTGATACAATCCAGACCATTAGTTCAAAGAAATCCAAGCCAGATGGCTGAAGTGTTTTGTATTGTCCAAAGTCACTGTCTCAACAGGGTATATGACATCAGGGGTTGCCCCTTCATATGCCCATTATAGCCCTTTATAACACAAAACATACTGTATACAAACTGCCTGAATATCCCTGATCAGGCCATTTTCTCCTGAAGGTTCCATTCTTCCAGGCTCCTGATTCTGAAGGAAACAATGTTCTAATCTAGGTTCAGATCTAGATTCTATGCTATGCCAGTACCATGCAGAGACCAGTCTAACACTTCTGACTGTATGGTTGAAGAGGAGAACATGCAATCTGAGACCAATTCACCAACCCTGAATGACATGAGACTGAATACAGACTAGTCTTCATCCCCAGACAGACAACACATTGTGATTGGTGCTATGATCTCAGTAGGATCTTTGCATGACTCTTGTTCTAAGCTATGAGGAAGGCCATTCAAAAGAGAGATAACCTTAAAACATGAGCTAACATACAGCTAAATATCATTGAAGACAGCGATTTTATCTGTAATATTAACATCTCAGCTAATATTACATATAGCAATGAGTAGAATAATGTTGGTGACAAGGAGATGTAACAAAGGGATGTTTAATGATTTCTTTGGACAATGAAATGTACACGTCCATATGATGTATTACAAATAAACAATAATTAACATACTGGTGCCCCTGCATCAGCTGCTTTCCCAGTTCTACTAATTGCCATATTTTACATTATGAGATAAAAATACAAAACTGACTGTGGATCACACAAGCACTTTGAGGGCAGCCTTGTTGTGGCACAGGTGTTAGCCATTTAGGAGGAGAGCCAGCTCTTCAAGGGGACAAGTTGCATTGAGATCCTGAAATTGCAGATCTTTATCAAAATTCCAAATCAATCCCTCACATAGCTTTGCGCAAAAACGTAATCGCGGCACTTTGCCTTCTGATCAGAGGTTATTTGCTTCTGACAGAGTGGGTGGATTTTCTCCATACCTATCCAATCATTTCAGATCTAACAGGAGTGCCTAGGCTAGAGGGTTGATTTGGAATTCAGCGAATGAGTGGAACATGGCGAATCATGAGAAAAATAAATGCAAAGCTGAAAGCTCATATACACATGTATGCTGTAGCGTGATAGTGTGAATACACCTCTTTTTCAGTGATGCTGACATGTTTCTCTAGGAAGGCATTCAAACTCCACACCATCTCAGTACAATCCTATACAGCACCATCAATTCTCTCCAAATCCAGAAAAATACCAATATAACCTGTGGCAAAGGTCAAAACAGTCTAGTGTGTTTTGGCTGACTGCATGGTCAATTCAAACCAGTCACAGAAAATGTCTCATACAAAATGTTTTTAAAAATTATCTCCACAATGTGCCTCGATCTGTACACAGGAATAAGAGGTCAAACTGCCAGCCAGACACCATAATAAGAGTACATTAATTCAGCTTGAGCATAGTCTGAAATATTTAGATTCTTAGACCTTTTCAATGCACAGATAAGTGATACATAGCAAATGCATTTCTTAGTTTATAATGTATGCTATGTTGTCATTCTTTTGGATCATTATTCATTTGACAGTTGGTGGTAAGGCTTTGACCAATGAAGTAGTGGTTATTAATGGTGTATGACGACCAAAGCGCTGTTATGGTTCGTTTGACTGTTGGCTTGTTTAGTGACTGAGGGCTCACCTGGAGAAAACAGCTCATAGCCTAAGCATTAGACAGGAGGAAGAAGAATAGTTGAAGCTCCTCATGGAACATTGTAAGACAAGGTAGACTCATCACATATTGTTTGACTTTCACCTATCACTTCAGATCTGAGAACACTGAAAGTGTAGGGGCTAGGGGTTGTTGCTTTTTGACTGGGCATCGGAATCATTTTTACATTGCTAGTTCAAACTTGCCATTTTACTTATTGCTTATACGAGTTCTCTCCCAACACCACTGGCAGAGCTCTGGCATATGCCACTTAAAATAAACCAGTCTTGGTAATCAGGAAAAAAGGAGAGCTTATAGTTGATTCCACTTTATGATTCAAATGTACTGGAGGTTGAGTAGGAAACAGGGAATGTTGTAATTAAGTGGTGCACAATACCTCATGGTCCCCTGCAACAAATATGGGTTAAGTAACCAGGTAAACAAGTGGCATGACAGGTGCAGTTATCAAGTTAATTTCAATGCATGTTACATTCCTACCTTAGCGCACATCAACTGGCCCTGGTAATCTCTCTTCTTCCCTCAAAAGGGCATAGAAGATGTAAAACATGAGTCTGCACAGACACCGACAGACAGCATATTGCGTGTTTATGAGAGAGAATGATTGCATCATGTGCGAACATCATCACGACAGTACATGTACTTGGTCTATAGAAAAACTACCTTAGTACTGAACACTGGACCTTGTCTAACAATCTGGTAAAGAACATTTACAAAACTATTATGGTAACCACTTTGAGATAGATAGAATGCTACGGTCTTCCTTAGTACACGATAACACCATCTCATATATATTCCATACAGAGTAAAGCTTATCGTCCACAACCAATGGAGTGGCAGCCTAATACAAAGAGAAAATAGGAAGACTGTGTGGACAGTGAATGAGTACACCTGTGTGTATCCTGAGTGTGTGTGGTAAACGAGAGAGGCTGCCTGGACTAGCCCAACCCAGCTCGCAGACTCAGAAGAAGTGAGGGGATGAGAAGAGAGTAAACTTCTGGGATACCAAGATTCTTCAGCTGACAAGGAATAAGGATGTCCTTTTATCCCAGATGCACATTTAAGACAGTCTTGATGCATTTCAGGAGGAGATAATAATAATAATAATATTAATAGTAATAACAATAGTATTGAATGTCTGTTGAGGTCTCCATCTCCATGGCAGCCAGGAAGGAAGTGGTTTTGCATTGTTCTGTATTTTTAGCATGCCTGTGCTCTCCTGGGTTCTACTCTGATTGTATGCTGCGCTGCCATTAGGGGACCAGGCTCTGTACCCCGGGGTGTGTCTAGTGCATGTGTGAGGCTGTTCCTTCATGGGGAGCAGTGTGTATGTGTATGTGTGTGTGAGTGTATATGTGGGTGAGAGAGGCCGTTCCTTCATGGGGGAGCAGAATGCCGGTGGCGGTCTGTTCTCAGAGGCGTGTCTGGGCCTCGGGGACGTAAATCTCAATGCTGTCTGAGCTTTCCGTGGCAGAGTTCTGTCGTACCGACGCCGCGCGTTTGGCCGCCATCAGGCGTTTTCTGGCCTCCTGCCGCTGCTTGTCCACCACAGAGTCCACGCTCCGGTCCTTCCCAGGGGTCAGCTTAGGCGTCTTCTTTGGCACAGAGGGCGGAACAACCTTCCTCTCCACCTGAGGATGAGACAGAGATATTAGGATGAAGAGACATTGGAATTGTTGGACTCAAACCAATTAAGAATATGTAGGATGTGTTTGTGCGTAAAGTGTGTCTTTTTAAACATTAAATAGAAAGCTGTTTGGATGATAATAATAGTAATAAGTCATCAGGATCTATCAAGGTGATATGTGGTGTGAGTCCAATACCTTATTCTCTGGCAGCTGCCAGTTGTTGGCCTTGAGTTGCCAGAGCTCGTCAAACTTGACACTGATGTCCTCTACAGAGAGCTGCAGGAGGTCCCAGAACCCCGCCAGATCCTGGGCTGTGGGCCGAGGGTTGGCATTCACATTCTAACAGACAGGATGTGACAGGAAGGACAGTTCTAGTTGGCTTGTCTAGACACACTGACATTACAGAACATTATTCAGTCCTTTCCAGCCATGGCTCACTTTCAGAATACAGATTTAACATCAATATTAGCCATCCGTTACAGAGATGGATGTGTGTTGCCTCATTGCTTAGAAGAAGTATGCCTCCATTTGGTATGTATGTATTTTGACACCAGGGGGAGCTCTAAACCAACTCAACCTGCTGAGACTGAAAAAGGTGCATTGAAATGTGCCAGGCTAAGAGGGCATTGTAGGGTTAGTACTACTCACCAGGTTCTCATCACAGAGTCCTCTGAACTGCTGGAACTTCTGGGCTATGAGGAGCTGGGCACTGCCCACTGCACTGCGGACCGTTCCCATCACTACACACAGAAAACAACAGCCAGTCAGCCATCACAACAACATGCAGGTTCTCTAAATGGGCACAGAGCGCAATATTTTTTAATGGCAAAATAAAATGTCCTTAAAATTGTATGGTTATGTGGCATTTCTGACCTTTGTCCTTAATTACCATTGTCATTACAGCGTACAATTTACATTGCTGGTGACACACTTCATCCATAGAATAAATTACTAACCTTTATTCCCCCAAAAGTTATAAAAATGATTTTTTATACACTTTTATTTCATTATTAACATTTGCATGAGTAAGATCATACAATACAGGTCTGCTGAGGAATAACCTGATGTGGGAGTCAATACTGTTCATTACACATTCAATAACTGCAATGCAGAGGTAGATTATCTACCTGCCTGACGCAGAGGTAGATTATCTACCTGCCTGACACAGAGGTAGATTATCTACCTGCCTGACACAGAGGTAGATTATCTACCTGCCTGACACAGAGGTAGATTATCTACCTGCCTGACACAGAGGTAGATTATCTACCTGCCTGACACAGAGGTAGATTATCTACCTGCCTGACACAGAGGTAGATTATCTACCTGCCTGACACAGAGGTAGATTATCTACCTGCCTGACACAGAGGTAGATTATCTACATGCCTGACACAGAGGTAGATTATCTACCTGCCTGACACAGAGGTAGATTATCTACCTGCCTGACACAGAGGTAGATTATCTACCTGCCTGACACAGAGGTAGATTATCTACCTGCCTGACACAGAGGTAGATTATCTACCTGCCTGACACAGAGGTAGATTATCTACCTGCCTGACACAGAGGTAGATTATCTACCTGCCTGACACAGAGGTAGATTATCTACCTGCCTGACACAGAGGTAGATTATCTACCTGCCTGACACAGAGGTAGATTATCTACCTGCCTGCCTGAGCCAGATCTTGGAGGATCAAAGAGTCTGTCTGCAGTAGTGCCATTAAACTGAAGGAGGTAATGAGCAGCGTTTGCCGTTAACTATTAGCATTAAATGAGCCTGTCCTGCCTTCTCCAATCTCCACAACAGACAGGAGTTTATATGGACTGTATTGTCTTAGGGCTTCAGGGATGAGGACATCATCTCAATACCAATTCCACATGTCATAGAACTGACAAGACATTCACTGATAGGAGATTGTATCTCTGTCTAATGTATAGAGGTCTCCTGTTTAGAGTGAGTATGATAGACTGTCTCTTACTCCATGAAAAACCTCTATGCCTATCAGAATGAGTAGTCTACGGTCTTGTATACATTTAGCTGGTTAGTGTGAGTATGGTGTACTGTGTCATACCCTCCTCTGAGATGTCCTTGTCTTTGGTCTCCTGCTCCATCTGTTGACACCAGCCCTCCATACGTGCAGTCTCAGCCTGTAGTAGTTTGAGGAACCAGTTGCCATCCCGGAGGCAGGTGGGCGTGCCGGGCTGGGCTGCATCTCCCTGGACACTGCCATTGCCACTCTCCAAGCTGGGGTCTGGAGGGGGCAGGGAGGAGGGGTCCAGGGCCGGGTCCATTCTCTCTGGGAGGGAGGCAGACACTCTCGCCGGGACTGGGGCATGTTTGGGAGGATGCCATGCCATCGCGCTGTCCTCACCGTTGGAGGCAGTGAGGGCGGGATCTACCGGCTGGCTGTTGCAGTTGGCTCTACTGTTGTTTTCTGAGGGATGGGTGTCTTGTTGAGAGTCCTGAGGCTCTGTCTCTGTGTTCTGTCTGGAGGCCATGCTGCTGGCCCGGCTGAGTCTGGACGGACACACACAAATTAGTATTGGTGCAGTTCGGAAATCATTTACTGTGGATGTAATAAGGTTGACCTTGGGGCCTGACGACCACAAATCACTGCCCCAATCTCTGACTACTGTGGTCCAGAGATTACTGGAACACACTGTGTTAATACATAGACCAAGGACAGTTTGTATTCAGCCATTAGTGCTAGGTCAGACTTCCTCTCCCAACGACAGGCATACAGAAAGCCATCATTATGAAGTGCAGTTTGACTGATAGATCAAGGACATGAGTGCTGAGAGCACATTGCCTTTCTGTTTGCCTCTGCAGTAAAAGCAGAGACGGCATGATGAGAGGGTGACTGAGTAAGCATGCAGGAAAGCGAGAAAGATGAATCGAGAGTGTGAGGGGGAGAGAGCGAGGACAAGATTACAACTTTCAGTGATAGGGAGAACAGACGGAATGGGCATACTGTCCAACCAATGTGATTAGGGAGCATTACTATGTACTGGGCTGTTTAAATGGCCAGTTCTTCACAGCACTCTGCCTCCTCCACTGTAGCCAAAACAACAAAGGCCACCAATCAGACAGACCGAGAGAGAGAAAGACAGAGAGACGCTACACTAATACTGTACTGCTGCCAGCGCGAGCTCAGAGTGACTGCTGAGTGACCTTGGTAACTGCCTGGACCAAACAGGCTGAAGCCATGCCAGGGCAGGAGGGGAGGGACTAAGGGAGGAAATAGGGATGAGAGGGTGTGGATGGATGGATGAGTAACAGTTGAACACAGCGGGAGATGCACAAACACATGTGAAGCAGTTCAATTTAGAGATTGTGAAGGAAACATCAAGGTCTCCAATGTGAAAATGATAGGGATGTGCATCTTTCCCTTTCAAGACGATTCGATATGCATCTAGATACGATATGATACAGGAACGATGCGTTTTAGTTTGAAACGATTCGGTTTGATTAGAGAACGAATCGATGCGTTTCGGTTGGATGCAATACGATCGGTTATATAAACGCATTCATTTTCCATCCAAAACTCAAAAGGTGCTGCTGATGGAGCTCATGAGCTGGATCTGTCTGAGTGTTAGGGCTGTGACGATACCAGTATCGCAATATTCTTTCCATGGCAAAAATGAAAACACGAAGCGGCCCTAGTCAGTCCTTTAAGAACCTGCTGTATGTAAAATATTGTGTGCTATAGCTTGGAAACAATGATGTTAAATCCTCTTCGTGTTTTGTTTTCTTGCCACAACAGTAACGAGTATCGCGATACTGGTAACATCCCGGCCCTAGTGTGTGTGTGTATAAAATGATGTATGTACCATGTAGGCACCTGATCTGAGCCATAATGGAGACTAAGCATCTACCACCCCACTACTATCAGATTGGGGGGGGAGCGCAATGTTGCCCATGTTTTCTCTCTCCCCACGTTGGTTCTGATATCACCAGCACCACCTAATTAACTTGTAATTTCTGCAGATTATGTGTTTGGGTTAGTAATAGTGCTGAGCGATTAGTGCCTTTGGGCCCCCGAGTGGCGCAGCAGTCTAAGGCACTGCATCTCAGTGCTAGAGGCGTCACTACAGACACACTGGTTTGAATTCAGGCTGTATCACAACCGGACGTGATTGGGAGTCCCATAGGGCAGTGCACAATTGGCCCAGTGTCGTCCGGGTTTGGCCGGTGTAGGCCGTCATTATAAATAAGAATTTGTTCTTTACTGACTTGCCTGGTTAAATAAAAAGTTACACTTATTATTTTTAAACATTGAGGTTGGTTTGGTTTTGGTTCAATTATTTAAAATAAAAGTGGCAATCATTTGGGTTGAATGCTGTAACAGAATAAAACAATTAATAAAAGTCCCATGATGGTACTGACTGTCCATTACTGCTTATCACTTATTAACCATAATTTATTCACATCACTTTTATAAAATATTTCAATTGTTGTGTATATTACATTTGTTTATTTGATGACTATCATTTCATTCCAAGTCATCATCTCATCTCTACAGATCTGCTGCCTATTCGGTCTGACAAAATAACTATTTTGTAGTTCTTCAAAGTAAATAAGGCATACTTTTATGGACTGCTGAATACCAACTTTCAATCACAACAGCTGCTCTCTATATCCCCTCATGTTCATTCTTGTCTCTTCCGCATCAGGCACAAAAGAATGACCGGACAAGTAGATGCGCAATGGATTATGGTCATTGGAGTTAAAAAATAAAATGTAACCTGATCAAAATAAAATCTATCGTAAGCGCCGCTCAGCAGGTATAGCCAGATGATAGTTAACTAGCTCACTAACAAGCTTGTGTCTGCAGAGTGGCACCAGAATTCAAATAAATTGAACGATGAAGATGCCACGTAGATGTGCAATATCAGGAATAGGCAGCCTACTTCGCGTCGGTCAGCGGGTGAAACTGGGCACAGTGCAGTTTGACTAGACTACTGATTTTGCCTGGGGTTGTTCAGCATGCAAAATGACTTGTAGATCAATGACTGTCAATGCAGTTACATGCAGTTCGACACTAACAGAGGACGCATCAGTTGTCACCAGAAATGTGAGGTATTTTCAGAAGGTAGAAAGAACGTAATATGAGCAAAACATTTTAGGGAACCAGCGATTCGTAATGTTTGAAATCGGGTTTTCTGACCGACGCATGCCTAGCATGCTAAATTTGCATTGGTTTGGTGTCTGTGGACCGCTGCACTTGCATCTTAAACATTTGAATCAAGACCGATGCGTATAGGTGAATCATTACATCCCTATAAAATGAGAAATTACTATTACGCAAGTGACTGAACAGCTGATTGAGTGATCAGCTGATTGAGATTATCTTGTGTTGATAAGGATTTGACTTACGGCCTGCCGTTCTCCACCTGCACTCCAATAGACTGGAACTTGGTCGAGGGGGGCAGTTGAACCTCTCTCTGGATTGGCTGAACGCAGTCCACCTATGAGTTAACCATTACAACGAATGTCAGTCAATCTAAGCATCCTCCCAACAGATTACAGTGCATCACAGACATTAAAGCTGAACTAACAGTCAATTTCGAAAATTGATTCCTGTGCTCACCTGGATGCCGATAGACGAGAGCTTCCTCTTTGTGGGAACAGGCTCTGGAAGGGTTAGGGACTGGTCTGGAGTGAGGCTGGGGCCTGGGTTTAGAGTGTCATTCTGGGGCTCAACCTGGGTGCCGGTACTTGTGGTGGTGCTGAAGAAGGGAAGTGGGAAGGAGTCTCTTGGGGCAGGGATGGGGGCTGGGGCCCGGGGTTGAGAGCCCTTGGCCAGGCTGCCTGTACGCAGGCTGCAGAGGCTATCAGAGGAGTTGCTGCGGCCTGATTGGCTGTTGGCCTCACTGCGGTGGTCCTGTTGGTCCAGGTATGTGTCCTGGGCTGACTCTGTGCTGCTCTGCACCGTCACAGAGATGTGGGGCTTGGAGGTGCTGCGCGGTGGGACCGGTGGTGGGCCCTTCTTACAGGAGCGGCTTACACACCTAGGGAGTGCTGGGAAAGAGGAAGGAAGTGCCATTAGTTGAAACCTGAACCAGGACAAAGCAGGACGTTAATTAAAGTAGTGCCAACTGAACCACCACAACAGCTAAACTGAGTTGTAAAAGAACAGGGCAGATCAAAGACAGCCTGCTCTAAAGCAACTTCAAAAATACAATAAAAACATACCCAATTTTCAAAAACATATTTTCCCATGCCTAACACACACACACCTCCATGTTTCCTGTAAACCCGCTGTTTCAGTTCCATTGACGTCAGTCAATCTGTCCCTATGGGAGGCCCTTACCTGCCTAGTAGTGCCTACTGCCTACCCTCCCAATCGTCTTTCTCAAGGGACTATAAAGTGGGGAAAGTCAGACACATTCTGTGTCCAATGGAAATGCGCTATTCTTCATTATGGAAGTAGCAGTAGGATAGTTCAGGGAACCATTGACCATTGACTCCTGATAAACTGCACAGATAGATTGATTGTGTTGTTGAATGAATAGCATGAATTTTTCTGCCATAGAAACCCTTGGTTTCAAAACTGTACAAAAAAAACCCAGTCCAAACTACAACAAAAATGAAAAATGCTTTCAGTGTAAACTTAAATGACTAAAACCAGATAAAGCATGTATAAAATATATTATTCAAAAATTACAATAAAGTCTTTGTTAGTTCTCAATCACCAAAACAAAAGCTAGACAGTCAGGGGAATATAAAATTCCCAAGACAATGAATTTATCAGTATTGATTTTGATATTCAGTTTCAGCAAAATAACATAGCATTAGCCATGGCAAAATGCATAGAACTTCAGGAAATTATCTTTAAAACTGCACAATTCTCTCAGCCCCATAAATTTCTGGAAATTTGCTCTAGAACTGCAACATTTTCTATCAGCTCATGGCAAAATGTGTAGAATTGCACAGATTTAACTTTAAAACTGCAAAAAATGTATCTTGGCTCAATGGAGAAATTCAGAAAATTGCAGGAAAGTTGTGGGGGGGGGCTCTAAAACTCTCAAATTCAACTGTGCCGACCGTGCCCATTGCCACGCTCCCTGCCAAACCCACCACCTAAGCCCCTTTTTGATCCAGAAAACCCCTGAATAAGCCTCCTCATTTCCCCTGGAGATACCAATAACACACTGACAAACAATCATGACACTCCCCGGGCTGATCTTACTGCAAACATTTCCAAGAGGAGTCAAAGAGGGAATTACCAGCAAGAGAAATAATAGGTCTGACACAAGAGCAGGGGATTTCACTCTAGCCTAGTGCTTGAGGGTGGACCTGGCCCCTGTTCTTGTCATCAGTGACTGATTGGAGGGTTACTGAGTGAAACAGAGAGGTAATTACCATAATACAACTCAAAAGAGAACCCAGAAACTGGGTCAGGCAGGGCATATGCTGCTGCTAGATATAAAAATGCAAACTAAAGGAGAGGCTGGCCCTTTTTGTAAGAAATAAGTTGCCATTTAAACTAGGGCTGGGAACTGCCAGGGACCCGATAGTTATGTGCCGACACAATACGTATTGCGATTCAATGGTCCAAACATATTGCTCACCATGTGTCCACTGAAGAGGGACAAGAGAGCCATGAGAACGAGTTGATTGGTCATGGAAATTAAAGTGCGGAAAACAAATTGGCTCCCTATTTAAAAGAAGACGGAGAACAAGCTGTGAAAGAAAAATACTGCCGTTTTGGTCAGGTTCAAAAAACTAGCGCGGAAATAATATGCCGACATTGTTAAAACGATCGTCAAAAATAATATCCCGATATGTAACCGTATCGATTCACCCCCCACCCCATCTAATTTAAACAGTTGGCCGTGTGGCTTGGTGGGATCAACAGATCCTGGAAAGAGAGAGGACTGACAGGGCTGCCTGGGAAAATGGGAGAGGAAAGGAGAATTACACTGGTCTGGTCCAGTTACAACATTCACAAAGTCACATTGGCGCCAAGTATACTCCCACACATGACTAAACACACAGGCTGAATGAAAAAAAAGTTTGTAGCACTATTACCGGAAACTGTAGGGAATAACCTACATACTTTACTACAAGGACAGGGTTATTACATGGGTTTGTCTAGGTCCATTTCACAGTTGATACACCGGTATGAAAAGGGCAATGCCTGGCCTATATAGGTCAATGTTAGTGTGACCAAACATCCTTCAAGATCCTTTGTTTATAGCAACAGGGAAGTGTAGACATGAGATCTGTCATCAACAAATGACAGGCTGCTCCATTTCATTTAACACTCAAATGTCACCAACGCACACAAACATGCCTGTGGAATCCAGTGGCCACAGAGAGAAGAGCTGTCTCACACGTTGCTCTAACAGCAGCAACCGCCTCAGCCCTGGGCCTGGCGCCAGCCGAGGATAAAAGGACACCTTTATTCGCCGAGAACGGGACCCATTCCTCAAATGCCCAGCATAGACACACAAGAGTCCGACGAGTTAATTAATGTGGCGAGTTCGGTGTTGTCACGTTCTTCTTAGTACTACAAGCCTCTTGATCCCCATGTCTACGTGGCTGGTACACATTCGCTAGTGTACCACACAAACATGTGTACACAGTCCAGACAGCCTACTCCCTCACCAAACAACTGACAGAGAAAAGGCCATCATCTGGCCATAATCCATCAGTAACACCAATGACAGAGGAAGTGCTGTTTTTAAGCACTAACGCTGTAGAACTACCTATTATTCATACTATTGGCAGAAAGGCTCTGTCCAGTCCTGCTGTGATTTGTATTACTGAACTATGCTTGCTCTGCCCTTCACCATGGGCTGACTGCCCAGAGGTGATTATGGGGTAGATTAACTAAGCTGTCTGGAACCTCTTCTCCTGTGGGGCAGTGCCAACCCTACTACCCACCCACTGGTCTCATAGACAGCATCAGCTATCCAGGGCTGGCATCAGAAGGGACAAACATCAGAAAACACTGAGCACTTGGATATCTGATAAGTATTGCTAGTGAATGAGTCTGTGAATCACACCTCTACTTTGCATTCAATGCAAAACCAGTCTGGCCTAGGATATGTTAATGCACATGAGGCATGAGTGGATTACAGAACTGGACTTTGATCAGAAACAAAGTAGTTTTACAGTCTATTGTTGATTATAACTGACAGGGAGCAGTCCATGATGCACTGAAGAATGGTGCCGAAGGAGATGGCTGCCGTTTTACGATCGCCATAACCAACTGTGATATTGTGCATGTTTTTTT
The DNA here is from genome assembly GCF_013265735.2 of Oncorhynchus mykiss. NCBI lineage: Eukaryota > Metazoa > Chordata > Actinopteri > Salmoniformes > Salmonidae > Oncorhynchus > Oncorhynchus mykiss. The sequence continues at coordinate 55,635,540 of NC_048573.1, read as the reverse complement.
GCATTATTTGTAAGTTATTTTGTATATAATGTTTCTGCCAGCATGTTTTATGACTGAAAATAGCTTCTAGATATCAGGACAGCGATTACTCACCCCATACTGGAGGAATACTTTATCTTCAACGAGTCAGGCGGGTAGGAATTACTTCAGACGGCCGACAAGGCCCTCATCCCCACCATTCTTAGGAGAAAGAGATGGTGGTATCGTTGACGAAGATCCGGATGCCTTGTATCCGTCGCCGAGTGGGTAATCTACCTTTACCATCAGTCCTATTAGCCAACGTGCCGTGCCAATCAATCGCTAATAAAAAAAATAATTAAAAAAACACAAATTACGGTCACCTATATCCTACCAGTGGGACATTAAAAACTGTAATATCTTATGTTTCACCGAATCGTGGCTGAACGACGACATGAACAACATACAGCTGGCGGGTTCTAAGCTTTTTCGGGTGGATAGAACAGCAGCCTCTGGTAAGACAAGGGGTGACGGTCTATGTATATTGATAAACAACAGCTGGTGCACAAGATCTAAGGAAGTCTTGCCGTTTTGCTTGCCTGAGGTAGAGTATCTCATGATAAGCTGTAAATCACACTATTTACCAAGAGAGTTTTCATCTGTATTTCGTAGCTGTCTCCATACCACCACAAAACAGATGCTGGCACTAAGACCGCAGTCAATCAGCTGTATAAGGCCATAAGAAACTCAAATCCATTTTACCTCAAATCTACCAGCATGTTACACGTGCAACCAGAGGTGAAAAAAAAAAACTCTAGACAACCTTTACTCCACACAGAGACACGTACAAAGCTCTCACTCGCCCTCCAATTGGTAAATCTGACCATAATTATATCCTCCTGATTCCTACTTACAGACAAAAACTAAAGCAGAAAGCACCAGTAACTCTGTACCTCCTGTATATAGCCTCGCTATTGTTATTTTACTGCTGCTGTTTAATTATTTGTTACTTCTGTTTTCTTTTTTTACTGATCACGTTTTTCTTCTTAAAGTATTGTTGGTTAAGGGCTTGTAAGTACGCATTACACTAAGGTCTACTACACCTGTTGTATTCGGCTCATGTGACAAATAAAATCTGATTTGACTGATGAAAAAGGTGTTAGGAGAATAGACTAGCTAGGCAAAGGGTTCTCTCCCTGTGGGGCTCATGGGGTGTCTCCTGCTCTGAAAGCAGTTAACATCCATTATAGCAGTAACAGCACTGTCAACATGTTGATGATCATCACGTTAACCTACATTGGATCACTCGTTAAAAGCAATGCAGTGAATTCTCCAAGACACACTCTAGCTCTATAATCATGTGTGTGAGAAGTATCTGATTACCAGCAACCAGTTATATTATGGCCAGATAAATGACACTGAATAATGTGACCCAGTGTAATTTCATCCTCTCTGTCTTTGTGGTTTGTAACAGAGAGAGGCGAAACAGGAGGTTTTACATTGCCCAAAATCTGTCCACAAAAATAAGCCCATTTTTTGTATGAGATCAATGAGGGTTTGAATTTGGTCAACAAAAATTGTAAACTGAACAAAAATCTAAAATGCAACACGTAAAGTGTTTCAATTTTCTAGGCATATTTGTTCATATCCCTTTGCCGAGATAATCCATCCACCTGACAGGTGTGGCATATCAAGGATCTGATTAAACAGCATGATCATTACACAGGTGCACCAACCGCTCTTTTACGCTACTGCTACTCTCTGTTCATCATATATGCATAGTCACTTTAACCATATCTACATGTACATACTACCTCAATCAGCCTGACAAACAGGTGTCTTTATGTAGCCTCGCTACTGTATATAGCCTTGTCTGTTTACTGTTGTTTTATTTCTTTACTTACCTATTGTTCACCTAACACCTTTTTTGCACTATTGGTTAGAGCCTGTAAGTAAGCATTTCACTGTTGTATTCAGCGCACGTGACAAATAAACTTGGATTTGATTTGGAATAAAAGGCCACCATAAAATGTGCAGTTGTCACAAAACACAATGCCAGAGATGTCAAGTTGAGGGAGCGTGCAATTGGCATGCTGACTGCAGGTGTGTCCACCAGAGCTGCTGCTGGAGAATTGAATGTTAATTTCTCTACCACAAGCCACCTCCAACCAACATCATTTTAGAGAATTTAGCAATACCTGCAACTGGCCTCAACTGCAGACCACATGTAACCACATCAGCCCAGAAGCTCCACATCCGGCTTCTTCGTCTGAGACCAGCCACCCGGACAGCTGATGAAATTGAGGAGTATTTGCGTCTTCAATAAGGCTCATTTGTGGGAGAAAACATTCTGATTGGCTGGGCACCTGCCCAGTCATGAGAAATCGATAGATTGGGGACTAATGAATTGACTGATTTCCTTATATGAACAGTAACTCAGTGAAATTGTTGAATGTTGCGTTTATATTTCTGTTCAGTATAATTGCTCATTTGCTACGTGAGGATTATTTATTTGAATAGAAGTTTCGTAATGGTTAGGTTGTTACGAATGCTCCCTCAACTTTCAACAATTATCATAGTAACAGTAACAAACGTGATTGAGAGAAAAACAAGGCTTTTCGGCAAATAAAACCAAAAATTACTATCTGAGTTGCGTCCGTTGAGGACTCATCATGAATATAACCTGTTGTGGCATGGACGTTGCCCATGAGGCCTTCCACCATTTAAAAATAGTCAACTGGGTGGGAATTCTTATGAGTTGGGAGCAATCAGCCAATGAAGAAGAAAATGTACTACTTTTAAAATGGAGATTGCCTCAATGGCACTGCCCATGCTGTCACAGACACTATAATAGCACAGATACAAAGAGGAGTCCTTTATCCATCCCTCTCGATGGCCTGTTGTACACACGAGTATCTGCTCTCACATTGGCTAGAATGGTCCCACCTGACCTGCTTTACATCTGATGACATGTAAATCCATTGTTAGACCAGTCACTATCTTGTCAATATAATACACACTCTTTTCGTAACCATAGACTTAAAAAAATATATAAGTTCACTGTTCTCTACCATCTTGAAACATCAGTCTCTGAGATTGCAGTGGGATTTAACATGGTTTAATTACTGTTGGTCTTATTTTTGTGAAACCCTCATCCTACCAGTTGAGATGTGTGTTAATTAAGCAAACTAGCCTCAAGTGGGCAGATGAGACATGGTGCTGATTTGGCTGTTTCCCAACCTGGAGGGCACAATAAATTCTAAACACTGCAAATAGAAAAAAAGAAACATGCATGTTCTTTCTCTGAACCTGTATACCGTTGCACCCCACTGAATGGGACCTTGGTCTGATGACTCCAGAGCTGCTTCCTGCATCTCTTCCTGTCTGCACTAAAAGCATTTGCATGCTTCCCAGCCTAAACATTTCGGAAGAGTTTGTGCATATTAGACAACATTGCGCTGTTTTTTTTCTTTTTGGCCTATGGTAAGGGTTTTTTCGGCCACACAAAAATGTTTCTCCGGGCAAGCCGAAGTCTACGCCCCTTGGTCGGTGATTGGTAAAGAGTAGGGATTCTTCAATAAAGTATTGTCATTCAACGAGAGACGACTAGTTTTTCATGCAGATTTTTTCCACTTAGAAATAATTTATCAAATATATCTTAGTTAATGTAAAACTAAGATCCTCTGGACCAGAAAAAGTAGGGCCGAACAGGCCCCCATTCACATCGACGCGGCTGTAGTGGAGCAGGTTGAGTGCTTCAAGTTTCTTGGTGTCCACATCACCAACAAACTATCATGGTCCAAACACACCAAGACAGTCGTGAAGAGGGCAAGACAGAACCTTTTCCCCTGCAGGAGACTGAAGATTGGGCATGGGTCCCCAGATCATCAAAAGATGGTTCTACAGCGTCGAGAGCATCCTGACCGGTTGCATCACCGCCTGGTAAGGCAACTGCTCAGCATCCGACCGTAAGGCGCTAGAGAGGGTAGTACGTACTGCCCAGTACATCACTGGGGCCAAGCTTAATGCCACCCGGGACTTTCATACCAGGCGGTGTCAGAGGAAGGCCAAATAAATTGTCGAAGACTCCTGTCACCCAAGTCATTGACTGTTCTCTCTGCTTCCCCCCTGAAAGCGGTACCGGAGCGCCAAGTCTAGGTCCAAAAGGATTCTAAAAACAGCTTCTACCACCAAGCCATAAGACTGCTAAACAATTAATAAAACGGCACCCGGACTATTTACATTGTCACCCACCCTTTGTTTTTACAAAGCTGCTACTCACTTTACCCCTACCTACATGTACAAATTACCTCGACTAACCTGTACATTGACTCGGTACCAGTACCCCTTGTATATAACTTCGTAATTGTTATTTTATTGTGTTACTTTCTATTGTGTTTGTTTAGTTAGCAAATATTTTCTTAACTCTATTTCTGGAACTGCATTGTTGGTTAACTGCTTTGGGACTGGGGGGGGCAGTATTGAGTAGCTTGGATAAAAAGGTGCCTAGAGTAAACTGCCTGCTACTCAGGCCTAAAAGCTAGAATATGCATATAATTAGTAGATTTTGATAGAAATATGAGGTTTGTAGTTTAAGTCGTTGCCTATCGAATATAGTGTCTACGGCGTCATATTGCACTTCCTAAGGCTTCCACTAGATGTCAAAAGTCTTTAGAACCTTGTTTGATGCTTCTACTGTGAAGGAGGGGGGGAATGAGAGCTGATTGAGTCAGGTCTCTGGCAGAGTGCCATGAGCTCAGTCTCGCGCGTTCACGGGAGCGTTAGCTGCGTTCCATGGCATTTCTACTGACAAAGGAATTCTCAGGTTGAAACATTATTGAAGATTTATGATAAAAACATCCTAAAGATTGATTCTATACTTCGTTTGACATGTTTCTACAAACTGTAATATGACTTTTCTTCTGAACTTTCAGCTGGACTTGGCAGTGCGCGTGAGTTTGGATTTGTGTACTAAACGCACGAACAAAAGGAGGCATTTGGACATAAATGATGGACTTCATCAAACAAAACAAACAATTATTATGGAACTGGGATTCCTGGGAGATGCTTTGGGCAGACTGCACCACCCTCTGGAGAGCCCTGCGGATGTAGGTGGTGCAGTTGCCATACCAGGATGCTCTCAATTGTGCATCTCTAAAAGTTTGGGGGTTTTAGGTGCCACGCCAAATTTCTTCAGCCTCCTGAGGTTGAAGAGGCGATGTTGTGCCTTCACCACACGTTGTGTGTGTGTGGACCATTTCAGTTTGTTAGTGATGTGTACGCCGAGGAACTTGAAGCTTTCCACTGCGGTCCCGTTGATGTGGATAGGGGAAAGTCCATGATGAGCTCATCAGTTTTGTTGAAGTTGGGTGAGAGGTTATTTTCCTGGCACCACACTCCCAGAGCCCTCACCTCCTCCCTGTAGGCGGTCTTGCCATTGTTGTTAAATCAGGCCTACTACTGTTGTGTCGCCTGCAAACTTGATGATTGAGTTGGAGGTGTAGGTCAACAGGGAGGACAGGAGGGGGCTGAGCACGCATCCTTGTGGGGCCCCAATGTTGAGGATCAGCGAAGTGGTGATGTTGTTTCCTATCTTCACCACCTGGGGGCGGCCCTTCAGGAAGTCCTGGACTCAGTTGCAAGGAGCGGGGTTGGGACCCAGGGCCTCGAGCTTAATGATGAGTTTGGAGGGTACTATGGTGTTGAATGCTGAGCTATGGTCAAGAAACGGCATTCTTACATTAGGTATTCCTCATGTCCAGATGGGACAGGGCAGTGTGCATTGCGATGGCATCGTCTGTGGATCTATTGGGGCGGTAAGCACATTTAAGTGGGTCTAGGGAGTCAAGTAAGGTAGAGTTGATATGATCCTTGACTAGTCTCTCAAAGCACGTCACGATGACAAAAGTGAGAGCTACGGGGCGATAGTCATTTAGTTAAGTTACCTTTGCTTTCTTGGGTAAAGGAACAATGGTGGACATCTTGAAGCATCTGGGGACAACAGGCTGGGATAGGGAGAGATTAAATATGTCCGTAAACACTCCAGCCAGCTGGTCTGCACATGCTCTGAGGACGCGGCTATGGATGCCGTCTGGGCCAGCAGCCTTGCAAGGATTAACACATTTAAAATGTCTTACTCATGTCGGCCACGGAGAAGGAGAGCCCAGTCATTAGCAGCGGGTGGCATTGTGTTATCCTCAAAGCGGGTGAAGGTGTTTAAGCTTGTCCGGAAGCAAGACTGTGTCCTCGCGTAGCTGGTTTCCCCCTTTGTAGTCTGTGATTGTCTGTAGACCCTACAACATACGTCATGTCTGAGCAGTTGAATTGCAACTCCACTTTGTCTCTATACTGACGTTTTGCCTGTTTGATTTCCTTAAGGAGGGAATAACTACACTGTTTGTATTCGGCCATATTCCCAGTCACCTTGCCATGGTTAAATGTGGTGGTTCGCACTTTCAGTTTTGCGTGAATGCTGCCATGTATCCACGGTTTCTTGTTAGGGTAGGTTTTAATTGTCATAGTGGGTACAACATCTCCTTTACATTTCCTGATAAACTCAGTCATCGTTTCAGTGCATTCGTCAGAGGCTCCCCGGAACATGTTCTCAGAGGCTCCCCGGAACATATCCCAGTACGCGTGATCAAAACAATTTTGAAGCGTGGATTACGATAGTTCAGACCAGCATTGAATAGTCCTTAGCACGGTACTTCCTGTTTGAGCTTCGGACTATAGGAAGGGAGGAGCAAAATGGAGTCGTGATCAGAGTTACCAACGGGAGGGCATTAGAGGGCCTTGTAGGCATCTCGGAAGTTGGAGTAGCTGTGGTCGAGTGTTTTAGCAGCGCGAGTACTACAGTCAATGTGTTGATAGAACTTCGGTAATGTTTTCCTCAAATTTGCTTTGTTAAAATCCCTTGCTACAATAAATGCAGCCTCAGGATATGTGGTTTCCAGTTTGCATAAAGTCCAGTGAAGTTCTTTGAGGGCTGTCATGGTATTGGTTTGAGGAGGAATATACATGGCTGTGACTACAACCGAAGAGAAATTCTCTTGGGGGGGTAATACGGTTGGCATTTGATTGTGGTATTCTAGGTCGGGTGGACAAAATAATTTGAGTTCCTGTATGTTATCACACCATAAATAGTTAATCATGAAACATACACACCCGCCCTCCTTCTTCCCTGAGAGATATTTATTCCTGTCTGTGCAATGAACGGAGAACCCAACTGGCTGAACGGACTCAGACAGTATATCCCCGAGAGAGCCATGTTTCTGTGAAACAGAGTATGTTTACAATCCCCTGATGTCTCTCTGGAAGGAAATCTTCGCCCTGAGCTCGTCAACTTCATTATCCAGAGACTGAACATTAGCGAGTAATCTACTCGGAAGCGGTGGGTGGTATGCGCGCCTCCTAAATCAGACAAAGTCCACTCCAAGTACCTCTTTCCCACAGGCAGTGTTTTGGAACAGCCTCTGGAATCAGTTCAATTGCCCTGGAGGGTACGAGCAAAGGATCTGATTACTGGTCGTAATGCTGGTGAGTTACCGTCGCACTGATATCCAAAAGTTATTCCCGGCTGTATGTAATAACAAACAAAAAAATCCTGGCCTAATAATAATAATAACAACACGTGAAAACAAAATACTGCAAAGTTTCCTAAGAGCTAAAAGTACAGCAGCCCTGTCCGTCAGTTTCATTAGGTCTCTGACGAATCTGGATTTGGCGGATGCCAGGAGAAAGCTACCTGCCTAAATGCATAGTGCCAACTGTATAGTTCTTGACGGAGGTATAATGGTCTGGGGCTGTTTTTCATGGTTCGGGTTTTGCCCCTTAGCTCCAGTGAAGGGAAATCTTAACGCTACAGCATACAATGACATGCTAGACGATTCTGTGCTTCCAACTTTGAGAAAACAGTTCAGGGAAGGCCCTTTCCTGTTTCAGCTTAACAATGCCCCTGTGCACAAAGCGAGGTCCATACAGAAATGGTTTGTCAAGATCGGTGTGGAAGAACTTGACTGGCCTGCACAGAGTCCTGACCTCAACCCCATCGAACACCTTTGGGATGAATTGGAACACTAGGCCTGGCTCGCAATCAATCGCCCAACATCAGTGCCCGACCTCACAAATGATCGTGGCTGAAAGAAAGCAAGTCCCGACAGCAATGTTCCAACATCTAGTTGAAAGCCTTACCAGAAGAGTAGAGACTTTTATAGCAGCAAAGGGGGGGGCAACTTCATAGTAATGCCCATGATTTAGGAGATGATATGATTGACAAGCACAAGTCCATATACTTTTGGCCATGTTGTGTGTGTTCTAAACATCAAATCGCAATACATATTGTATCAGCACCTAAGTATAGTGATATTGTATTGTGAGGTCCCCATCCATTCCCAGCCCTATCTACAATGTGATGACACTATGTTGCTCCTTGCTGAACCAAGAAAGTTGTTGTAGCAAAGGAGACTTCTGCTTCAGCAGCACATGCAGTTAGGAGAAGAGAAAATGTGCACCTTAAAATTGATTATTTGAATTATTATTTTTCTATTCTAAAAATGGTACAACGGTGCCCATTTGGCTGACCTTATCAGTCATCCAAAATTCAATGACAGTCACAGCCCTACTTTTAATAGGTGCTCCTGAGAGTGTCTAAGTGCTACTAATCGGCACACGGCAAAGGGTTGGATCAGCCCCAGATTAACAGCATTATAGTGACTGTGTAGCAAGGTGACAGGCTGCTGGAGAACTAGGCTGGTGGTCCAAGACCAGAGGGGATAGACAGGGCTGGTGAGAAACAAAAATGTAGACAGGCTGGACAGGGCTAATGGTGAGTAGTGCTACTGAGAGACGGAGGCAGGCAGACTGGACAGGGCAGCCCAAGAACACACCAACAGGAAGACAAAAAACACAACACAGCAATGGTTTACAAAGAGAGTGGTTAGAATATAAACACCAATGGTAATTCTAGTTTATGATGAGTGCAACAACAAGCTACAGCCTCTATCCATACAAAGACTGGAAACAGCTGTCCAAAAACTAAGTAACCAGTCAAATCACTTAACTGGAAAAATACTTTGTAAAAATCTGCCCGCCCCACAAAAACAGGTTTAGAACAAACTAGTTCTACTCTCTTACAGCACAAGTGTTGGGGGCTGCTTGTAGTGGTCCGTCCAGTCAGTCATAGTGGCGTTACTCCAGGAAGGTATTAAAACGCTAATTATGTCCTGTGGAGTTTCCAGACCACCCTGTGGGGATTGGTGCCAGCTTGGTGGAAAGCCTAATTAGCTGATGTAAATACCCAGAATCAGTCCTGTCAGGTGTCAAGAGGAAGGGGCTCGGGTGGGACTGGAGCGGTGTGTTACCAGCCTACTACAGCAAGGCAAATCCTTCTCCAACACCAGACAGAATGTCTCTTTTGCTCAAGCACACACAAACACACACAAACACACTTCCTCTAACCCCTTTTAATCTTGTGTTCAACACATACTGTAGGATTAGGCGACCCTCATTTGTATGGCTGTGTGTGTCACGACCAGCTACATGAGCGGTATTACATTGTCAAGATTACACAGGCGGAGCTGTTGAGATTGAACTATGACACCATAGATGCAAGAGATCCTCCTTGTGACCCAATTCTTACAGATTGGTCACTTGAATACGACAGGATTCAGATTCTGCCAAACCAAATACCAAGGACTTACAGACTGAGGGGTTGCATCATTGTACTGTTCTCTATTAATTTCTCTGTAGCACAGTCATTTTACTACTCATCCCTTTAGAATGTCTGTTTGAAAATTGTCATGTAACTATAGTGACTTCACCCACTGACTCACCAATGACCTCATCAATGAGTCTGTACACAGCCAGACTGTGTGTATTGCCAGAGCATGTGACTCAATGTCTGTGTATTCATGTGCTGACCATGTGTTATCTGAAGCCTTTGAATGAATGGCCATCTGATCCCAGCCCTACAACAACTTTCAAGCTAAACAAAGTCAGGGTTGCTACCATGGTCCCTGGTATACAGAGCACATATTCAAGCCTCTCATAACAGGTCCAGCTGTTTGACTGCAAAGCACTTAAATTAGCACATTGTCCGGAAGCTGTTCAATTATTGATTGTATGCTCAGAAACCAGACAATAAATGGCCTTTAGAGACAAAATGCAATAAAATAAAAAAAGACATGGGATTCCTCTTGAAATAGTTGCTGGACTTCCAAGTGACATCTGAGGAAGAGTTATGAAAATGCACCATAACTAGAGGTCGACCGATTAATTAGGGCCGATTTCAAGTTTTCATAACAATCGGTAATCGGCATTTTTGGACACCGATTATGTCCGATTACATTGCACTCCACGAGGAGACTGCGTGGCAGGCTGCCTACCTGTTGTGCGAGTGCAGCAAGGAGCCAAGATAAGGTGGTAGCTAGCATTAAACTTATCTTATAAAAAACAACCAAACTACACATGGTTGATGATATTACTAGTTTATCTAGCTTGTCCAGCGTTGCATATAATCGATGCAGTGCCTGTTAATTTATAATTAAATCACAGCCTACTTCGCCAAACAGGTGATTTAACCACCACATTCCCGAAAAAAGCACTGTTGTTGCACCTATGTGTACCTAACCATAAACATCAATGCCTTTCTTAAAATCAATACACAAGTATATATTTTTAAACCTGCATATTTAGTTAATATTGCCTGCTAACATGAATTTCTTTTAACTACGGAAATTGTGTCACTTCTCTTGCGTTCTGTGCAAGCAGGGTCAGGGTATATGGAGCAGTTTGGGCAGCCTGGCTCGTTGCAAACTGTGAAGAGCATTTCTTCCTAGCAAAGACCGTAACTAATTTGTCAGAAATGTACATATTTATGACATAACATTGAAGGTTGTGCAATGTAACAGCAATATTTAGACTTAGGGATGCCACCTGTTAATACGGAACGGTTCCGTATTTCACTGAAAAAATAAACATTTTGTTTCCGGATATGACCATATTAATGACCTAAGGCTCGTATTTCTGTGTTATTATAATATAATTAAGTCTATGACTTGATAAAGCAGTCTGAGCGGTGGTAGGCAGCAGCAGGCTCGAAAGCATTCATTCAAACAGCACTTTCCTGCATTTGCCAGCAGCTCTTCGCTGTGCTTCAAGCATTGTGCAGTTTATGACTTCAAGCCTATCTACTCCCGAGATTAGGCTGGCAATACTAAAGTACCTATTTGAACATCCAATAGTCAAACGTATATGAAATACAAATGGTATAGAGAAATAGTGCTATAATAACTACAACCTAAAACTTCTTACCTGGGAATATTGAAGACTCATGTTAAAAGGAACCACCAGCTTTCATATGTTCTGAGCAAGGAACTTAAACGTTAGCTTTCTTACATGGCACATACTGCACTTTTACTTTCTTCTCCAATAATTTGTTTTTGCATTATTTAAACCAAATTGAACATGCTTCATAATTTATTTGAGACTAAATTGAGTTTATTGATATATTAAGTTAAAATAAGTGTTCAAATCAGTGTTGTTGTAATTGTCATTACTACAAATATATATATTTTTTAAATCGCTTTTTTTGGTCCTCCAATAATTAGTATCGGTATCGGCGTTGAAAAATCATAATTGGTCGACTTCTAACCATAGCAGTTTGTTTTGGTTGGCTCACAAATCGCTAACTATCCACCTTCGCTTTCACCATAGCAGTAAAAACAAACAAATGAATGCATTAAAACATTTGGCAAGGAGGTAGATCCTTGGCACGGGTGAGGTCGTACTACTTAGCAACCACACATATCTCTTATGATGCAACTTAAACAAACGGCAGAATAAACAAGATGGTAGGTTAAACAAGCTTTTTAGCTAACTTGACTGGATATGCAGCCACGGGAGATAACGTTAGCTGGATATTACTAGCTAGATCATATGATCATGGTCACAGTTTGGTGAGTTCGAAGCTGGAAAAATGACTGGTGGAAAAATGTCTGACCCGAAGCTAGTAATTTAAGTTTGCCAGTCTCTCTCAACTCACCAAATATTGTGATAGCTGCCTTTCTAATTTTTTGATTCAATCTGTGGTTGACAGCGCTACTAGCCAACTAACTATCCACTCTGCTTGCAAGGATGGGGTGCTGGTAGCTAGCTACAGTAACGTTAGCTCATTAATTAACAAGGCGGTTGCTGTCAGGCATCGCTAACATTAGCTATCTAACGTAGCTCAGGGCTGATTAAATTAATCAAAGCTTGATGATGAGTTGGCTATTTGAATCAGCTGTCTAGCGCTACGGCAACAAAACAAAAAAAATTACACCAGCGTGAGGCATGACCGAGTTTTGGAAACCCTGATCTAGCGAACATTAGCTACACCAAATACATTATCGGGTGCTGGATTGATTGTATAATGTTATTCGCTACACCTGCTAATAACGATAGCGAACTGATTACCACGACAAAAAAATAATTATAGCAGTGGAATGAAGCATTTGTACGAGTCGTGGAGATTTAGCTCCCTAACCTAGTCTAACATCGCTGCTAGCTAACGTTACCTACAATACGTGGATCCCAGAATCAGGGCGATTCCTCTCATCCACGTTAGACAGGGTAGTAAAGCTAGCGTTCGTCGCTAACCACGGTCAACACCAATCGATCCAAATCTCAGTTCAGACACGAGTACATTATAAAATATTTACGCTTACTTTGATAAAAGCGAGACAATATATCCGTATTTTCTGTTCATTCATTCGAGGTTGTTTTAATAGACAGATGCATAAGCTACTGTGCTATTTCTAACTGTTCACACAACGTTCCTTGAAGAAAGGAATCAAAAGGGACACGCCCTTGAAGTAAGGGATTGGAGTCCACCTTTTGCATACTGGCACACACTACAACGCCATTGGATGTCGATGGTCATCAATCTCACCATAGACGAACAGGATTGGTTTAAATCTCCAGTCAACAAAGGGCGTCACGTTTCCCCGCCTTTTTAGTCCACGACAACGGGTTTCTTAACGGCCATTGGATAATATCTGTGTCTGTTTTTTTGTGTCTACAATTTCCCCGGCTTGGTCGTGTACGTTCCAGCCTCTATATTTACGTTTAGGATTTATTCAGAGCAGTTATTGGTCATGGCTAGAAGGGATCCAGCGTTTGTTAAATTAACGTCACAAATGGAATTGTTTTGCATTTTAGTTAACCCTAAGCATTTTCCTAACCATGTATCCAACCTGCTACGGTAATTATCCTAATCTGCTGCGTAAAGTATCCTAACCTGCTACAAAAACCAAAAGTCTAATCTGATTTCACAAAACCTGGATCCCTTCTAGCCATGACCGCAGTGATTTGCAAGTAAAACGTTCCTCAGCAGTTATCAAAAGAAATCAGTGCTTGCAAGAAAAGACAAACGCGCAAAAGACAAACGCGCAAGATATGTTCGATGGAATGGAACATGTTACTTCGATTGGCTGAAAACTATGATATTGCAAGATAATTGCTGTCAAATTATACATGTATTTGAATGAACTACAGGTCTAATGTTCAGATTGACACTTTTGAATATTTATAATGGTCTACAAAAAAATTGAATGGCAGCAATAGTCTAACATTTCAATTAAGGGGTGCCCTGCCCTTGTAAAACATTTTGATCAGTAGGCCTACAAACACTTTGTTTCAGCATGATTCAGGAACAGAGCACTTTGCAGCCCTGGCTAGACCAACTCCATTGCCCCTGCTCGAAACCCACCACAGTCTTCCCTAAGGCAACTTCATCTGGGCAAGGGCTGCTTTTGTGCTGCAAACAGACTCCATCATATGACACAGTGATTCCTATGCTGATCAGACTCTGCCGGGGCTCCTCTAACCTTTTAAACCACCGCCTGTAATCGCTGACTGCATGCATGGCATTTTCATAGGCCTTGATGTGGTAACTGACAACAGCTGAGCCACAGAAGTGAATCTGATGCAAAAATGAAAACAGCGATTGATGGGGGGAAACAATTATGTGTTTTATTAATACTCTACCTATGATTGTCATGCTTTGGGCTTTTTGTTTTTGAGGCATCAAAAAACATTTTGATATGTTTGTATGTTCACAGACTCCAGTAGTGGACAGACCACTATCTGAGACCACCCACATCTGTGAACTGGCTTGACATTTGAGAAGTTTTGTTCTCATGCATGGAAAACATCCGCAGCAGCTCCAGTGCATGTGTGTGTGAGAAACAGGTGTGCAAACTCACCATGATGTATCGCCAGACAGCATATCCCCCTGCTCACTGTTGTGTAATGGCTATGGATGAGTTAGCTGGCACCAGTCCAGTCTTGCCGCATCACCTCCCTCTACAATGTCTACTTTCACACTGGGCTGATAGGCCATTCAGTGCCACCAGCCAGAGACCAAAGACCAAGACAGCTTTTGTGTGTGTGTGTGTGTGTGTGTGTGTGTGTGTGTGTGTGTGTGTGTGTGTGTGTGTGTGTGTGTGTGTGTACGCGCCCGCGCGTGCCACTGAGTTCATACCCCTTACAGCGGAATAAGTACAGTCCCTCACACCCTTCATATACATTTTCCCTGCTGGATTTGAAAATACATCAATGCATGTGGGAATCTTACATCATAGTCCTTATCTTAGAGATACTACTACCCTTTTCAAACAAAACTATTATGCCTACAGTAAAGGCATAAAACCTTTGTCTGTCCAATCCCCAGTGCCCAGCCCACGCCCATCCTGAACAGTACAGTATACTCACTGGTGCTGGAGATATGGGTGCAGCCGGTGGTGGTGGGTGGAGGTGAATCAGAGTCCACTGAGGCGGTGTCCTCATCCTGGGAGCAGCCAGCCTGGATGGCCCGCAGGTAGCTGTGGCTGCGGGAGCGGAAGTACGTCGGTGTGGGCAGGTCCAGAGCCTCCACCGCCTGGGACTCCGCCTCGCAGTACAGCGAGCGCCCACAGCCCTGCCCACACACCTGAAAGGACACGTGCAGGTTGACAAGTTGGGGGCGGGGACTTAGGCGACCACTAGATCTCCGCCGCCTGTGAGGCGAAAGCAGTGCCAGTCTCGGGTGGCGGGGCATGCTGCTGGAGTAAGGTGGTGGTGTATGGTCAGAGAGTGTGAAGGATCCTGTTCGTCTCAGCTCACGAGAGCCCAATCAAAAGGACTGTTAGATTTACCAAAGAAACTCATGCACTGATAATGGACATTTTTACTATCTCTAGAGGAAAATGGGTACAGGAGTTATCATGCACGTTCACGATTTTACTTAATGAAATCAATTGATCAAAAAGTAAATCTGCAGTGACCTTGTTGAAAACATCTCATTATTTAAATATTCTGTTTGAGCTTTGCGTCCCCTGATAATCAGTATACTCACTGTACTGTATCTAATGTGAAATACCACACAGAATGTTTAATCAGTGATGATAAGCCAGCAGCGTCAGATTTCACTTAACTCCTCATGCCAGGAGCTAATACAATCACTGCTACTGAGGCACCAGCAGCCTCCCACTACAAGCTGTTCACTCTCTCCACATCATAGTCGTAGTGGTAGGGGTGGTGTCTGGTTTTGCTCAGTTCAGCGGTGCTAATGATCTACAAGACGTTTATTGGTGTAGGACATTTCCAGTCTCTGGCGTTGACAACATGACATGTTCACATAACAGCAGATTCATCAGCAGGAATATATCATAGTACATCTACGTAGCCCAGGGCCAGGGATAGGTTGAACAGGGACAAGGTATTGTCAGACCAGCTGAGTCAACTTCACCAGTCCGTCCTGGGATAAAGGCTTGTTTCAGTTCAAACAGTGCTAGAGTGGAGAAGGAGGAACAATGATAGCTTATTACACCCCAGTCTTCTATGCCAGGCTCCTGTGATGTTTACCGTTTTAATGATGTTGGTAGCAGGTGGAGTCTCTATTTGTTCATCCTGCTTTTCATTGCAGTGTGAGAGGAGGAGACTGGTGCCAGAGTTGGCACATGGTCATCATTGTGTCCCCCAAGAAAGAAAGAGGATGTAACATGGATGCTCAGTATTCAAAATCCATTCTGAAACTTCATGTAAATCAAATGATGAAACTTCATGCCATTCCATGATTTTTACAATAAGAGCCTATTCCTTGGTTGCTGCTTATCCGTTATTTGATCCGTTTGAATCTTGCAATACTTTTTATCATGGTTTTGGAATGATTATTACCATCTTGAAACCATCTTTCCGGTCTATCATTTTAGCATGTAAACTGATAATGTCTGTACTTCTTTGTATACCCAGTGAAAATACTTGAAGGAAAAGGCATCAATGTGTTACAACCTTTCCTATATTTGATTTTATGCGCATTTACCTCCATGTACAACAATGCAGATCATTTGAAGCCTGTTCTCCTGCTATGGCAGCCATCATAATCCATCAGATATCAATCCTGATAAAACGTTGCAGTTCATTTAGAAAATACTTGCTTTTGTCCCAAAACAGATTTTACTGTCATCTCCCAAATTCAATTACTGAAATATGATAATAAAAAAAGCTTCCTGTTAGGTAAAGAGCGCAATTCCATTGTTGTCATCTGTAATATTATGCCATTTTAACTCCATGAGCAAAAGTGGCTCCGGATGTTCCATCTGAAAGGAGTCTGCTGGTTTTGATAAAAACAGAATGTCCTCAGGATTAGAAGGAGGCGCATGTCCCAGTCTTAACTTCTGAAAATTACTTTCAAGCATCATTCCTGTTCTTGTCTCTTCTGGCTTACTGGATGTTTAACCAATCAGCGTCTCACACATAATCTGAAATGTTCTATCCCTGCCTGCAGTCATAGAAATAGAGGATTCGGCTGTCAACATCCCACTCATTTCTGGTTGTTGTTTCAGGCTTGAGGCTTGTCTTTGCACTGTCTGAGGGCATTCTTTATGAATAATTCATTTAATACAGTTGTACTTTTATTAGTTAATTATGCCTACATGTATCTGTCAAACTGTTATGATGTGTTTGTTGTATGGGGGTACTATTCCTACACACACTGACAGGCCTGTTTGAGACCCTGATTGATAAAGAGTGTAATGAGTGAATAGGGAGAATGGATTTACAGTACATACCTGAGCACTGCTCATCATGGCCCTGCCCAGGGTAGCATAACCTTGGTGGTAGTCTCTGCGATCGTCCCAGTGCCGCATGGCCATCGGGGGCTCGCACGGGCTCACCAGGCAGTCCAGGCTCCGATTGGTGGAGAGTTCTCTCAGGGAGGGGAGACAACTACAGGGGTAGAGGGGAGAATTAGTTGCTGAAAGAACCCCTCAACCATAAGGAAAAGACCTGGATGAAGGGTGGGGAGGATACGGGACATCTTGGGTTGATGAGAACCGCATCCATTTTCAGCGGATGCTTTGAACGTCCCCAAATTTCTTGTGATTTTGTGAGATCAAATACCAGCGAGATGAGAGGATAGCAGAGTGGAGAATAGTTGGGTATCAAAATGACAGCACAGAGGACACATTGAGTCGTCAGCAAACATCAAAACAAAAGGGAGAGAATTTGAGTTATTCTTTTGCTTTGTAATCATCGATGGAATTTGCTGAGACAGAGTGGTTGTTTCCTTTGTTCTGAGTTGCCTGACGAGGAGGCACCTGTTAGTGGGAATGTGTGTGCAGGTGCGGAGGGTGGGGGTGGAAAGGGTTTGTATGGGGGATCAGTGGTTTATGATGAGAGACGTGACAGGAGTGGCTGTGGCTGGGATACTAACACACCACTCAGAGCAATTGGTAATATATGGGGTGTGGGCAGGGGAACAGGACAAAGCACTGGGTTGGTTAGAGAAGTGGCAGCAGAGGTGGGCATGTGTGAGTGGAGGGCCGTGCTGCCTCCCTCCCTAAGACACTGACCTGGGCAAATGCTGCATTGAGCATGCACTCTGTAGTGGAGACCACAGTATCCCATTATCCTCCAGCATGGGTGCATAGCCGCGAGGCCTGCCGGTGCGAGCGGTGGGGAACATGACAAAACATTTCAAATTTTTGACCTTAAATGGAAACGTTTGGTTACCTGTTGTTGGTAGGTGATTTCCTTTTTCTATAATTGAACAGCCCATAAGAACATGTTACGCTGATATAGTTGTATCTAGTCATGAGCAGGAGTCTGCTGCAGCCTGCAGGTTTTACCCTGCACACATTATGTAGTAAATGTTCAATGTCAGTGTCAGGATGCTGCCCTCTGCTGTCCATTTGTGGTGTTCACTTTCATTTCATTCTATTATATTATATTCACTCTCCATGCAGGGTGTGTGTAGCTACTCCTCTGTATAAGAATAAGTTCCCCCAGACATCCCATGTTATCTGTTCTGTCATGACATAGATTGCTAAGGAAAATTAACTCCTCTTCAGAAACATACAGTATCTAAACAGTATTAACTACAGTATGATCTACATGCATATTTCCTCTTGTATCTAGCTCTCTCACTTGTGTGGTGGTGGAGGCTGATGCTCGCTCAAGGACTGATGGGTGGCCTTCAGGTAGCTCTGGCGGCGGGCGGCTGTTTTGGGCGAGGGTTTAGGACTTCCCTCTGAGTCCTCGCTGTCCTGGTCCACGTCCCCCATGGCCTTGACGTAGCTGCCACTACGCATCCTCCGGCAGGGGATCTCAAGGCCCCTGGATCGGCCCCGGCCCCCCAGCGTAGCACTCCAGTCACCCAGTGGAACCTACAGACAGTATGGGGCCACACACCATCCCACTGTGACTCACTGAGCCACCACACCTTCATCTCTACTTTATCATCTCCACTTTAACTACTTTAAAGACCCAGTGCAGTCAAAAACGTGATTTTTCTGTGGTTTATATATATTTATACACTATGAAATAATAATGTGAAATTCTGAAAATTATGATAATGCCCTTTTAGTGAAATGTCAGCCTGTTTTGGTGGGATGGAGTTTTGGCTAATAAGGCATTTAATTGTTACCCAGAAATAGTTTGATATTGAGGTAAAAATGGCTGCATTGGACCTTTAATGCGACAGACCTTGAATGTGTAATTTCCTTTCATTTGAATGTATTGTGTGGGTATTTGTAATGAATTTGAATAATGGGATTATAGACCGTAAATGTCACGATGCTGCTGAAGTAGTTAAAAGGGATTCAAATGAATTAGGTTTTAAAACAAATCTCCTAATTTCCGAGATTTAGTGGCTGTGGCTGCTAGTGCCTAATGTGAATAATACTCACTGGGCCTCCTACCTGGAGGTACTGACAGGTCAGGTCCTGGTGACACGACTTAGATTTAAGCAGCGTCCTGTTGACAGTGGCTGAACCCTTCTGGAGCACCTGCCTGGCCTGGCTGAGGGTCAGTGTGGACCAGGAGCCTCGCTTCACCAGGGTGCTCTCTCTGCCTCCTCCTCCCACCAGCTCCCCTCCCCTAGTCCCTGTCATTGCTTGCGGGCAGGCCAGGTATTTGAGGTCGCTGCTGCTCTTGGAGGCCTTGAGTGTGTGGGCAGAGATGGTGTTGTAGCCATGTGGGAGGTGCCTGGGAGGAGCCTGGCTGTCTGACACCGCCCTGCCCAGCGTCATCATGCTAAGTGGGTTACGGTAGCCCACGGCGATAGTGCCAACTTTGGTGGTTGTGTCACTATCCAGGGCATCATCTGAGCTCCAAAGCCCCAGTGCATTTTGCCTGCTAGGTCGCTGCTTCAGCGTTTCAGTCTTAGCACTGTCTTTACTCTTACTCCTGCAGGTCTGCCTTGTCCCCTCCTCACCTCCCCCTGTAGTGCTGTTCATGTTGCCCTTGACCACCGAGCCCTCCAGCGACTGGGACTTGTTGAATAGCTTCTGGACAGAGTGCATGATGTGGCGGATCCGTCCGGGACTCTCGCTGCGCTGCTTGGCCACCCTGCCCCGGTGGAACTGGAGGGTACTGAAGCCATCCCTCTGCAGGGGCAGGTGCTTCTCCAGCTGGTCTAGCAGGTTAGATGGCAGCCGGTTCATCTTGGCCGCTGCCGCAGAAGAGATGGTAGCTGATCCACTTGTGATCATGGGAGCCCCACTGAGACCCAGACCCATGCCCATTGACATGGAGGTGGACAGGGTGCCCACCCGGCTGCCACCAGGCCTACCTCCGCCCCCAGCAGGGACCATGCAGCCCTGGGAGTAGTCAGACTGTTCCGGTTGGGAGGTGACGTGGAGTCGGGGGAAAGTGCTGCTGTTGGACATCTGGTTCAGGGGCAGTAGGCACTCCGGAGGCAGGGGTTGGGGGTTGGAGGCCTGGTAGTGGTGGAGTTGGTGGGGGTCCAAGGTGCCGTAGTGGTTAATGGTGGGGCTCAGGAGGAAGGGACCATGGGGGTCAGAGGTCAAGGGGTACAGGGCCTTCTGGGGGCCCCCCGATGGCTCACAGGAGTCCGACAGGTGACGGCTGCGATTGGCACCTAACCCTTTCATGGTGGCCACAGTGCAGGTCTGCTGCTGCTCTTAGAACATGTCTCCAGCTGGGGCGCGTCTACAGCCCTGGAGGGCTCATCCTGGAACAGAGGGGAATAGGATATCTATTAGAATATACAGTATAAGAAAGAGGAATTGATTGTTACAGTATGAATACGACTCATAGTACGACTCAGTATGAGTGCGACTCATACATTACACTTTCCCCTCTGCTGTGATGATGCTGGAGCAGTAAAGAACAACCTTTAGTGTTTATAGTACGAGGCTCTACAAATCCACTTAAGCTCATAAACACAGAGTTGGAGCTCATGAAGCTCTTTTAAGTACTGTAGTGGAGCACTAACTTAAGAGACATATTGAGAGCTTGGGACTATAAGGTTGTGTCTGCAAAAAGATGATTCAGAGATAATTGGCTTTAAAGTTCAGTAACATTTCAACTAACTATCTACTAACCCTAACCCTCATCCTAACCCTAAACTTAACCCTTACCCTAACCCTTACTCTAACGTTAATCCTTACACTAACTCTTATTCTAAACCTTACCCTAACATCAACCGTAACCTTAGCAAGCAGTTGCTTATCAACAGTTAGTCAGTTGCTTATCAGCAGATACTTTGTTGATAGTATGACCATCTGTAGACTATATGGACTCTCCAAATATAGTAGGACCTGAAGTTCCGAACCCTCATTGGTTTGAATTGTGTCAGCAATTTTTTTTAAATCTTGTATTCTTTTGAACTTAACAACTTGAATTGGGGTATTTAGAGATCTATATAGGTAGAGAACATTGAACAGAACAAGACTATGTCAATAATTACATTTTGACAAAAACACAGATAGAACCTTATAGAACCTTATAAGCTCTTAATATGTGTCACACAGCACTTCTTCAGCCATGTTTTTGATAAAGCTAGACCAAAATGTGCTGTAAAACACAGAGGAGTTGCCCTCTGCCAGCAGATTTTTTGATCTTCTCCGAAACACTGGCCCACACACATCACCATGTCCGCACGGTTCTCCAACTAAGCAGCAGGTGGAGCTACAGAACAAACCAACAGCATGCAGGAGTCAAGGGTAGGCCAGGGATTAGAAAACATCAGTGCGTCCCAACTGAGCTCAGGACAGAGAATTTCTAAGTACATACCGGTATATGCTCTGTTCATAAAAATTACATGACTATCTTTATATGCAGACTACATCAAGTGGGAAATTCAAATTTACCATCTGTGCTTGTAAGTATTTTAACGGTCACTGCCTATTTTCTTATGGCTTTGATACCGCTAACGGAATCGATATGACAACAGCCAGTGGAAGTGCAGGGCGCCAAATTCAAAACAACATAAATCTCGTAATTAAAATTCCTCAAACATGGAGGTATTTCACACCATTTTAAAGATAAAGTTGTTGTTAATCCCACCACAGTGTCCGATTTCAAAAAGGCTTTACAACGAAAGCACACCGAACGATTATGTTAGGTCTGCACCTAGTCACAGAAAAACACAGCCATTTTTCCAGCCAAAGAGAGGAGCCACAAAAATCAGAACTAGAGATAAAATGAATCACTAACCTTTGAGGATCTTCTTTAGATGACACTCATAGGACATCATGTTACACAATACATGTATGTTTTGTTCAATAAAGTTCATATTTATATCCAAAAATCTCAGTTTACATTGGCGCGTTACGTTCAGTAATGTTTTGCTTCCAAAACATCCGGTGATTTTGTAGAGAGCCACATCAATTTACAGAAATACTCATAATAAACATTGATAAAAGATACAACTGTTATGTATGGAACTTTAGATAAACTTCTCCTTAATGTAACCGCTGTGTCAGATTTCAAAAAAGCTTTACCAAAAAAGCACACCATGCAATAATCTGAGTACTGCGCTTAGACAATAAAACAAGCCATACAGATATCCGCCATGTTGTGGAGTCAACAAAGTCAGAAATGGCATTATAAATATTCACTTACCTTTGATGATCTTCATCAGAATGCACTCCCAGGAATCCCAGTTCCACAATAAATGTTTGATTTGTTCGATAAAGTCCATAATTTATGTTTGTGCGTTTAGTACACAATCCAAAATCATGACGCGCAGGCAAGTCCAGGCGAAAGTTCAGAAGAAAAGTCATATTACAGTTCGTAGAAACATGTCAAACGAAGTACAGAATCAATCTTTAGGATGTTTTTATCATAAATCTTCAATAATGTTCCAACCAGAGATTTCCTTTGTCTGTAGAAATGCAATGGAACGCAAGCTAACTCTCACGTGAGCGCGCAAACAGCTCATGCCACTCTGGCAGACCTCTGACTCATTCAGCTCCCATTCCCCCTCCTTCACAGTAGAAGCATCAAACAAGGTTCTAAAGACTGTTGACATCTAGTGGAAACCTTAGGAAGTGCAATATGACCCCATAGACACTGTATATTCGATAGGCAATGACTTGAAAAACTACAAACCTCAGATTTCCCACTTCCTGGTTGGAGTTTTTCTCAGGTTTTTGCCTGCCATATGAGTTCTGTTATATTCACAGACATCATTCAAACCGTTTTAGAAACTTCAGAGTGTTTTCTATCCAAATCTACTAATAATATGCATATATTAGCAACTGGGCCTGAGTAGCAGGCAGTTTACTCTGGGCACCTTATTCATCCAAGCTACTCAATACTGCCCCCAGCCATAAGAAGTTATTAAAGCACCAAATTAATATCTGACTGAAATTCAAAGGCGATTAACTTATTTTTATGATTTTATCAAGCTTATTTAGCAATACAAATATAAACTGTGTGTGCATTTCACTGCTGAGAGTGTAACCCTGTCTTCCACTCTGTCTGCCCATATGTTCTGGGTTTGGTGCGTAGGAATGCAGACCTTGCTGCCGCAACCACCCTGTACAAGTGGAAGGTGAACTGCAGGTAGAAACAGATTCAGGTTCACAGAGGTTAACATGGGGAATAAAGGAAACATCTACAGAAGTCCGACACGGGTTGTTTTTTTGCTAACCCTAACCCTTTTAGCAAACCCTTCCCTTAACCCTAAACCTTACTTTACCATAATCTTAACCCTAACCCCTAGCCTAGCTAACATTAGCTAACTAGCTAGAATTTGAAACATATCATACGTTGGGCAAATTGGTAACATATTGTACGTTCTGCAAATTCGTAACATATCATACAAATTGTAATTCGTAACATATCATACGAAATGGGTGATGGACATCCACAAATTAATACATACCATATGAAACTTAACATATCATACTAAATGGTGTGTGTCGGATTTACGTACAGAATAATACGAAATGCTCTGAGACCAGGTTGGATGGCTCCTCTCTCTCTCACTGCTGAATGGCTGTTGTGACATCACCTCTCTAAGACAGGAGACAAGGGGTCCTAAAGCTCTGATGAATGTGGGCCGTATTGTCCTGCCATGGAATTAAAGTCCCATGTGGCCTGTCTGTCAACACGGATAGTGGTTTCCACAGCAACAGGCAGTGCTGGCAAGGTTAGTCAGTCTAGACACGTCTCTCAGTATGTTCGTTGGTTCTCTCTTGCTGGTGCTTCTGACATCCCAGCGCTGCCTGGCAAAAAAAATGATCTCCGGTACAATGACTCAGGTTACATGCAGCTGGAAGCCTAAAGCATGCTGAGGAAATTGATGATGGAACTGTATGTGGTCACAAGAAAACTAGTGGTAGCCTAGGAATGATTTTTGGAATCAGGAGGGTGCCATGTTTTCCTAGTAGCTCAGAGTAATCGGTTCTTCCTTAAAGCTCTGTAAACATTACATTAAAAAATATTTTTAAAAAGCCCATATTTATTTGAGACTACTGCTTACCATGCAAGTTGCTTCCTAAAGGAGTAATAACTGTATCATTGAACACACTGCATGGTCATTCAGCATCTCCCTCTACAGCATAGTTGGAAATAAATCCTGCCTCGGAGTTGAGCATGTAGCGCTCACATTTCATTACCACAACATTAGTTTGGGGTTTGTTTCCTTTATCTAACCTTGTGCACCCCATCTGCTGTATGAGAGCTCCCACTTATCTCAGTCTGTGTCAGCTGAAGCAGAGCAGCGTCGTGACAAATACAGCAAGCTTTACAGCAATATATGCTTTTGTAATTTATCTGCCTAAGCCACACACACACACACAAACGGACGCACAGGAGCCCACACGCACACTAACACATGCACGCACACACATGCATACACATACTCAAATACACAGATACATAGACACCCGTACCCATACACACAGCACTCTATAGAGAGATGGTGAGAAGTGCTGCAGCGTAAAGGAATCCATGCATTCCTTGTTCCCAGGGTCAGCCTGACTTGTCTATGGAACCTGGACCACAGGCTCAGAGTTAATTATCAAGTAGAGGGAGGATCCCCTGGGCCCAGGCTGTAAATGCCTGTCACCAGTTCACACACACACAATGGGGAAGCACAGGCTTAGCGTTAGTGTCATGGGAGCTGTGGCCTGCCTGCCATGGTAAAAGAGATGTACACTGAGTCAAGGGCAAAACGTTGGTGTGGGTCCTCCTCCATTTATTTTTTTACATTTTAAATATATTTCCTGCAATTCTACACAGTTTGACTTATTATGCCTCTCTTGACGAGTATTTTGAGGGTTATATGGAGATGTATTTTGAAGGCTATTTTGAGGGGTATTTTGATAGATATTTTGAAGGGTATATGGAGGGATATTTTGAGGGTTATATGGAGATGTATTTTGAAGGCTATTTTGAGGGGTATTTTGATAGATATTTTGAAGGTTATATGGAGGGATATTTTGAGGGTTATATGGAGGGGTATTTTGAGAGGTATGTGGAGGGATATTTTGAGGGGTATATGGTGTATTTTGAGGGGTATATGGAGGGGTATTTTGAAGGGTATTTTGAGGGATATTTTGAGGAGTATATTCCTGCATATTTTGAGGGGTATACAGTATTGAGGGATATTTTGAGTGGTATTTTGAAGGACTTCTACAGGGGAATTTTGAGGGTTATATTGAGAGATATTTTGAAGGACATCTGGTATTGTGCTGTGTGACAAAACTGCACATTTTAGAGTGGTTTTTTATTGTCCCCAGCACAAGCTGCACCTGTGTAATGATCATACTGTTTAATCAGCGTCTTGATATGCCATACCTGTCAGGTGGATGGATTAGCTTGTCAAAGGAGAAATGCTCACTAACAGGGATGTAAACAAATATGTGTACACAATTTGAGAGAAATAAGATTTTGTGCATATGGAACATTTCTGGGATCTTTTATTTCAGCTCATGAAACACTGGACCAACACTTAACATGTTGTGTTTATATTTCTGTTGAGTATATAATGCTATTCTACACATTTTGTCATGAGGCTGAGAGAAACATTATACGTTTTAAAGCTAATTTCCTGCAATTCTACACATACTTATGACGTGTTCATATGCTATCTGGGGGGCCACTGACCTCCAGGGTAATCCCAACCCCCCAAAATATTTATATATAAAAAATAAATAAAAAATATTTTAAATAAATTATTGTGGGGGACGAATAGACCTGTCCACCCATCCCATGTGACAATTTCGCCCATGCCCTGAGTGACAAGACTGCTGGGTCTGTTTAAGCAGCAAGCTGTTTGCCTCTGTGTGTGTGTGTGTGTGTGTGTGTGTGTGTGTGTGTGTGTGTGTGTGTGTGTGTGTGTGTGTGTGTGTGTGTGTAAACATGTAGATGACAATCATTTGTTAGTGTACTTTATGTGATATGCATATTTGTGAGGAGGAAAAGGAGGGGTATTGGGGAGTATCACTATTGAATGTGTATAGCCCTATTCAGTGGTGGGGTTTTCAACAATGAGCAGAGCACAGAGACACTTCCAAGCCTAATCAGCAGCCTTCAAGCCACAGCTGGCTGACATTAACCTGTGTTAGTGAACCCCCAGTGTCAGACACTGTTTATCATATTCCACACTGGGAGCAGAGCATACTTCTGCTCTCATGTCTCCCTCCTATGGATCTTTGATACTATAGGACTCCCCGTTGATAGAAATGATGCTACTATTTGAAAGCTGCTCCGGACGTTCCTACATACCGTGAAGTGTCAGTGAATTTCAGAATGCCATATTTTCTTGGTTTAAGTAAATGGCATGGTGTTTGATGCATTGTGTAAGGGTTGATTTTTGGTTGTTTGGAGACTGAAATCCAGCAGGTCTGTGAACTACTAGTGTGTGAAGTGTTTGGTATAAGCCAAGGGCACAAAAATCAATATAAAATACTATAGAAATTAGATTGGACATGTGTGGTGCAGTGTGCACCCACACAGAGGACGCCAGTGATCAAGGTGTTTTGGTGCCATTCAAGTAAATGGAAATTCTTCAGGCTGTGCATTGCTTGCTGGATGCAGATTAAAAGGTAAAACAGCAAACCTGCATAACCTAGAAAGTACAAACACCCTTTACTAACACCTACCAGGTAGAGGAGTATGTGTCATTTGATGTTGCTGATTTGGTGCAGAACAATTCTAAGAAGAAACATGTGACAGCAAAAAAGCAAGGGACATTTGTGTTGTTTTGGCACACATATCATCTACAGAGGCATATGAAATCAAAGAGACAGAGATCTCTTTTAATTCACATTCCTGCATATAATACTGTTTGATGTTTGACATTGACTCATATCTCTGTCATCAATAATTATTTAACAGACAAAAAATTGAAATGATCCTTTAATAGCCTCCCCCCCACCATATCTAACAGAATCACATTGCAGAGATGAGATGGTAGGAAACCTATCACCTGTCACCGATGAGCATATTTATTAGTATTATTTACTATTTGATGAAAAAAGATGAGGAAATTATCCAGGTCCGTAAGGAATGAATAATTCCAAAACTGCAATTTTAGTGGTCGAATGATTATGAGGCAAAGGTACACAAGATTTCAATTGATTTCCATTGTTCAAAATGTTCTAACTCTGACCACTGCACTTCAAGTGATTTTGTCCTGCAGTAGGCTGAAAACACTGTCACTGTTTCTAATCATAGATAGACAGCACATGAAGGAGACTGGACGGGACGGTTAAGCTAACGTAGCCTAATGTGATTAGCATGAGGTTGTAAGTAACATAAACATTTCCCAGGACATGATATATCTGATTTGGGCAGAAAGCTTAAATTCTTGTTAACGTAACTGCACTGTCCAATTTACAGTAGCTATTACAGTGAAATAATTCCACGCTATTGTTCGAGGAGAGTGCACAATTATGAACTTGAAAATGTATTAATAAATAAATTAGGCACATGTGGGCAGTCCTGATACAATATTTTGAACAGATATGCAATGGTTCATTGGATCAGTCTAAAACGTTGCACATACACTGCTGCCACCTAGTGGACAAAATCTAAATTGTGCCTGGGCTGGAATAATACATTATGGCCTTTCTCTTGCATTTCAAATATAATGGTACAAACCCCCTCCCAAAAAACTTGTTTTTTTCTTTGTATTATTTTTTACCAGATCTAATGTGTTATAGTCTACTACATTCATTTCACATTCCACAAAGTTCAAAGTGTTTCCTTTCAAATGGTATCAAGAATATGCATAACCTTGCTTCAGGTCCTGAGCAACAGGCAGTTAGATTTGGGTACATTTTAGGCAAAAAATGAAAAAAATTGGTTTTAAGATACAAGCTCTCACAGTCTCAAGTCAGAATTAGACGTTCATCCATGTTTCTCAAAAGTCAAATTTCAAAGTGTTTAAGATTAAGTTTAGACATTAACGGCTAATGGTTAAGGTTTGGGATAGTCTTAAAACCAAAATATTAAAAACAACTTCTATTGTTGGATTCAAACATGAAACCTTTGAAATCAGAGGTAGATGCTTACACCTATTCACCATCCACGTCCACAATGCACTATCCAAACTGAAACCTATGTGAAGGTAACAGTGCTCAATGCTGCACCTAGTGGCCGGTTTCCACATCATCTCCCGACGCCCTCAGACATGGTGAATACTGACACACACACACACACACACACACACACACACACACACACACACACACACACACACACACACACACACACAGTCTTTTTAAACACAGTCTGAGGCTGATTGTGACACAAATCAAGCTTTGCATCACACAAAATATATTCTGTAAAGGCTTAGTTTGGAAGCACATTTTTTGGTGACTGCCTCTCTGCTTGGCCTTAAAGAGCTTTAATTTGCGTAACACTGAGTTTATTAGGTGCAAATAAGATACAAGAGAGCGGGGGACAGACTGTCAAAAATGAGCAATGTGCCTTCTTTGATGAAGCTTCTGATCTGAAGAGTACAAAAGAGAGTCAGAGAGGGTTTCGTCTTCCAGCATCAGATCAGTCTATTTAGTTTAGCGCTGTAAGATTTGCACACTAGGCCCAGTGCAATCAAAATGTTCCTGTGTTTTGTATCATATTGTACAACAGCTGTAAAAGTGTGTAGAAATTGGATCAGCATTATTTCCTAATAGTTGATGTTTGAAAATATAATCTACACAGGACCTTCTAATTAGCGGGCGGGAGTTTTGGCTTTCCATGGTGACATTACCATGCGGTAAATTGGTTAATAGACCAATAACAAAAATATTTCCATACCTCTCTGCCAATTTCAGCTTGTTTTCAGTTAACCCTCACAACTCAGATCAGTCCCAGCAAAATTCTTGCTTGAGAAATGTTTGCCCATTTTAATGGAAATCTATTACAGTAAGGTACTTCTTTGTTACCCAGAAATTATTTGATATTGATATAAAATGAGAATTCTGAAGATTTGATCTGGCTCTGGTTAATGCAGCAAGCAGCTACACAAATAGTGACGACAAGCCAGTATTGAACTTTATTTTCCAGACCTGAACCCGGTTAGGCAGTGGAGCCAGGGATTTATTACCAAGCCAAACCCCACAGTGTCCTGCCACTAACCAGGCCTGTAATGAATGTGCAAAGTAGCAGTGCATTTCCCCTTCAGTCTGTGGTGAGGAGGAGGACAGAGGTATTGATCCAGGCCAGGGACAGCTCCTTGTTCAGGGGTGAATATATAGCTGCCTGCTGGGCATCGGCTTTAGAAAACACTCCTTAAATAATCACCTCCCTTTCTCTTTCCTTCACTCTCTCTTTCTCATGCGCTCTCTCTCTCTCACTCTCAGACCTTGGCATCAAGGTTGTGTATATCACCCAAATGCTTTGGGATTTTGTTATGTGTGGTCTAATAGTTTTTTATGAACATATGGACTGAATCAGTAATACATTTTAAGGGCATTCATGGCCAATGCCTGGGTCTCAAAGATAGCAAATCATAAGGACTGACATTTACACATTCACATGGCACTTAAAAATTCATAATCCTTCCAAAATTCATGAAGCCCCTGTTCACCCAGGATTGACACTTTACATAAGAGCACACACGTCATTAGTCCCATTGTCTGCCAAGTAGCTCCCAGTCGCCTGTTTCTGTCACAAGTGGCTCTTTTTGTTAGAGCCAGTCCCAGCTGTATTCCCTTGGGGGATGGGGGGGGGGGGGGGGGGGGGGGGGGGGCTGTCTGAGCAGCAGAGACCCAGATAAGGCTGAGGATGACAAGGCTAATCAAAGGACAACCATTAGCATTGTGTTGTTTATTCAAGAGCCTCACTTCCAGCTCAGATATGATTATGATTAGAGAAGGACACATCTCAGACTGGAGCTGTAAACAAGCAAGACTTTACTATTTATCCTCCACAGAGTCTGCATTATTAGATACAAGAAGTAATGTAGGCTAGCCTTGGATTTGTGTCCCAGAATGGGCAATTACAGTGGGTTGTGAAAGTATTTACCCCCCTTGGCATTTTCCTATTTTTTTACATTACAACCTGTAATTTAAATTGATTTTTATTTGGATTTCATGTCATTGGACATACACAAAATAGTCAAAATCGTTGAAGTGAAATGAAAAAAAAAACTTGTTTAAAAATATACAAATAAAAAACCCTGGAAAAGTGGTGCATGCATATGTATTCCCCCCCTTTGCTATGAAGCCCCTAA
Organism: Oncorhynchus mykiss; assembly: GCF_013265735.2. Taxonomy (NCBI): domain Eukaryota; kingdom Metazoa; phylum Chordata; class Actinopteri; order Salmoniformes; family Salmonidae; genus Oncorhynchus; species Oncorhynchus mykiss. The sequence continues at coordinate 55,605,125 of NC_048573.1, read as the reverse complement.
ATAAGATCTGGTGCAACCAAATACCGTCACATAATTAGTTAAATAAGTTAAATAAGCAATCTAAGTGTCACAAGATCTGTCACATGATCTCAGGATATACAGTGCCTTGCGAAAGTATTCGGCCCCCTTCAACTTTGCGACCTTTTGCCACATTTCAGGCTTCAAACATAAAGATATAAAACTGTATTTTTTTGTGAAGAATCAACAACAAGTGGGACACAATCATGAAGTGGAACGACATTTATTGGATATTTAAAACTTTTTTAACAAATCAAAAACTGAAAAATTGGGCGTGCAAAATTATTCAGCCCCCTTAAGTTAATACTTTGTAGCGCCACCTTTTGCTGCGATTACAGCTGTAAGTCGCTTGGGGTATGTCTCTATCAGTTTTGCACATCGAGAGACTGAAATTTTTTCCCATTCCTCCTTGCAAAACAGCTCGAGCTCAGTGAGGTTGGATGGAGAGCTTTTGTGAACAGCAGTTTTCAGTTCTTTCCACAGATTCTCGATTGGATTCAGGTCTGGACTTTGACTTGGCCATTCTAACACCTGGATATGTTTATTTTTGAACCATTCCTTTGTAGATTTTGCTTTATGTTTTGGATCCTTGTCTTGTTGGAAGACAAATCTCCGTCCCAGTCTCAGGTCTTTTGCAGACTCCATCAGGTTTTCTTCCAGAATGGTCCTGTATTTGGCTCCATCCATCTTCCCATCAATCTTAACCGTCTTCCCTGTCCCTGCTGAAGAAAAGCAGGCCCAAACCATGATGCTGCCACCACCATGTTTGACAGTGGGGATGGTGTGATGAGCTGTGTTGCTTTTACGCCAAACATAACGTTTTGCATTGTTGCCAAAAAGTTCAATTTTGGTTTCATCTCACCAGAGCACCTTCTTCCACATGTTTGGTGTGTCTCCCAGGTGGATTGTGGCAAACTTTAAACAACACTTTTTATGGATATCTTTAAGAAATGGCTTTCTTTTTGCCACTCTTCCATAAAGGCCAGATTTGTGCAATATACGACTGATTGTTGTCCTATGGACAGAGTCTCCCACCTCAGCTGTAGATCTCTGCAGTTCATCCAGAGTGATCATGGGCCTCTTGGCTGCATCTCTGATCAGTCTTCTCCTTGTATGAGCTGAAAGTTTAGAGGGACGGCCAGGTCTTGGTAGATTTGCAGTGGTCTGATACTCCTTCCATTTCAATATTATCGCTTGCACAGTGCTCCTTGGGATGTTTAAAGCTTGGGAAATCTTTTTGTATCCAAATCCGGCTTTAAACTTCTTCACAACAGTATCTCGGACCTGCCTGGTGTGTTCCTTGTTCTTCATGATGCTCTCTGCGCTTTTAACGGACCTCTGAGACTATCACAGTGCAGGTGCATTTATACGGAGACTTGATTACACACAGGTGGATTGTATTTATCATCATTAGTCATTTAGGTCAACATTGGATCATTCAGAGATCCTCACTGAACTTCTGGAGAGAGTTTGCTGCACTGAAAGTAAAGGGGCTGAATAATTTTGCACGCCCAATTTTTCAGTTTTTGATTTGTTAAAAAAGTTTGAAATATCCAATAAATGTCGTTCCACTTCATGATTGTGTCCCACTTGTTGTTGATTCTTCACAAAAAATACAGTTTTATATCTTTATGTTTGAAGCCTGAAATGTGGCAAAAGGTCGCAAAGTTCAAGGGGGCCGAATACTTTCGCAAGGCACTGTATACACCTGTTCTGAAAGGCCCCAGAGTCTGCAACACCACTAAGCAAGGGGCACCACCAAGCAAGCGTCACCATGAAGACCAAGGAGCTCTCCAAACAGGTCAGGGACAAAGTTGTGGAGAAGTACAGATCAGGGATGGGTTATAAAAAATATCAGAAACTTTGAACATCCCACGGAGCACCATTAAATCAATTATTAAAAATTTGAAAGAATATGGCACCACAACAAACCTGCCAAGAGAGGGCCGCCCACCAAAGCTCACAGACCAGGCAAGGAGGGCATTAATCAGAGAGGCAACAAAGAGACTAAAGATAACCCTGAAGGAGCTGCAAAGCTCCACAGCGGAGATTGGATTATCTGTCCATAGGACCACTTTAAGCCGTACACTCCACAAAACTGGGCTTTGCAGAAGAATGGCCAGAAAAAAAGCCATTGCATAAGGAAAAAAATAAGCAAACACGTTTGTTGTTCGCCAAAAGGCATGTGGGAGACTCCCCAAATATATGAAGAAGGTACTTTGGTCAGATGAGACTAAAATTGAGCTTTTTGGCCATCAAGGAAAACCATGTCTGGCGCAAACCCAACACCTCTCATCACCCCGAGAACATCATCCCCACAGTGAAGCATGGTGGTGGCAGCATCATGCTGTGGGGATGTTTTTAACCGGCAGGGACTGGGAAACTGGTCAGAATTGAAGGAATGAAGGATTGCACTAAATACAGGGAAATTCTTGAGGCAAAGCTGTTTCAGTCTTCCAGAGATTTGAGACTGGGAAAGAGGTTCACCTTCCAGCAGGACAATGACCCTAAGCATACTGCTAAAGCAACAGTTGAGTGGTTTAAGGGGAAACATTTAAATGTCTTGGAATGACCTAGTCAAAGCACAGACCTCAAATCCTGCAGTGCCAGACGTGTCCCCCTGCTTAAGCCAGTACATGGCCAGGCCCGTCTGACGTTTGCTAGAGAGCATTTGGATGATCCAGAAGAAGATTGGGAGAATGTCATATGGTCAGATGAAACCAAAATATAACTTTTTGGTAAAAACTCAACTCGTCGTGTTTGGAAGACAAAGAATGCTGAGTTGCATCCAAAGAACACCATACCTACTGTGAAGCATTGGGGTGGAAACATCATGCTTTGGGGCTGTTCTTCTGCAAAGGGACCAGGACGACTGATCCGTGTAAAGGAAAGAATGAATGTATCGTGAGATTTTGAGTGAAAACCTCCTTCCATCAGCAAGGGTATTGAATATGAAACGTGGCTGGGTCTTTCAGCATGACAATGATCCCAAACACACCGCCCGGGCAACGAAGGAGTGGCTTCGTAAGAAGCATTTCAAGGTCCTGGAGTGGCCTAGCCAGTCTCCAGATCTCAACCCCATAGAAAATCTTTGGAGGGAGTTGAAAGTCCGTGTTGCCCAGCAACAGCCCCAAAACATCACTGCTCTAGAGGAGATCTGCATGGAAGAATGGGCCAAAATAGCAGCAACAGTGTGTGAAAACCTTGTGAAGATTTACAGAAAATGTTTGACCTCTGTCATTGCCAACAAAGGCTATATAACAAAGTACTGAGATAAACTTTTGTTAATGACCAAATACTTATTTTCCACCATAATTCGCAAATAAATTCATTAAAAATCCTACAATGTGATTTTCTGGATTTTTTTTCTCATTTTGTCTGTCATAGTTGAAGTGTACCTATTATGAAAATTACAGGCCTCTCTCATCTTTTTAAGTTGGAGAACTTGCACAATTGGTGGCTGACTAAATACTTTTTTGCCCCACTGTATGTATTGATTGGACATAGTTACAAAGTTCATACAGTCTGGCTCTGATAAGGTGACTGTAGTGAGAGCATAATTGTATGACAGCCTGCTGCTGCATGCCTGCCTTAAGGGTCTATTATATTCCAAAACGTGTGCGCATACGCACAGCAGTGTTCTAGAACATTGGACCGTTGGCTTCCATACTTTTCAAATTCTCTGTGCAGCTCAAGCAATTTCTCTAACTGTCAACACATTCAAATTAATAGAGGACGTGTACCAGAGCCGCGTTGGTTGGTAATTGGTGCGCGTTCGGGCTGTTCGTCTCCTGTGGATGGTGGTCTCAGAGCCACATAGCTCTGTCACAATAGCTCGCAGGACTATCGCGTCTCAGCGTCTGTGGACTTTGATTTACGCTTTACCCAGCAGAACACTCCATTGCCCATGCATACAACATAGCCTAATGTCAACTTCTATCAATAGAATGATTTCCCCAGTAAGGCTGGTACATTGGAACTTGAAGCATATGGTACAGATGTTCCATGAAGACAATGGTGGCTGATGTTTTGTACAGAGTGAGTGTTAAAAGGCTTCAAGGCACATTTTGATTGGGCATCATGGATAGCTAGAGAGTTTCTAGAGAGAGTCAGTTAGAGAATGACAAAAGGCACAGGGATATCCAGCCAGGGGAACCTACTCACCTGCATGGGTTATAGCAAGCACTACAGTCATACAACCCTGGCTTTGAGTTACCAGGCAGAAGCCTTTGAAACAGTTGCCTTCAGGTTTAAAGACACTTGCCTGCATAGGAACTGTGGAGACTGTGTGGTGGCATGCACGTCTCTATCCAAAGCCAACGACTCTCATTGTTACGGCATGGGAGACATTTTAAAATGCTAAGTCATGTTGAAACATTCAGAGCGAGTAGCATTTGGCATTTATAGGACGCTCATCAACGCTTTGCCCATTAAGGCAATCCCCATGCACATGCAGCTCTCCCCTCTCCTTCATTTAGTACTGCATGTACTTTAGTGGAATTAGGGGAAAGGCTGTGTGTTTGTTTCCTCACAGCATTTAACTTACCATCCTCACTGTACTGCTGTTGGCTTCTTTTTCCTTCTTCTCCTGCTTGCTACTATATGAACACCATGTAAAGTCACAATCAATCTCCAGAGATCTAAGCTTACAGTACTGTGGCCAAGCATGCGAGTTGCTGTTAGCTAGTTGACATGCTGATCCCACCGTCACCAATTTGTAACGAACCTGTAAGGCCACAGAAACTCGCACGCTTGGCACTAATTGTCCATGAAATAATCAAGTTGTGTTTTCTTTGGATGAACAGACAGAGCACCCCAAAACTGACCCGCTGCACAAAAAGCCTTCTGAAAAACTCTCTCAACATGCCTCCCACATTCTCACGCACAACCACTCATTTGCATAACATTGTGCGATAGGCTTTCGAATGTGTAAACATTACAGTACTAACAGTTATCTATTACAAATGTGAGGAAACATTTAAACTACTAGGTGAAAAGCTCTACTCTCTGTGTCTTCAATAGTCTCAGTGATAAGACTCTTAACATCTTAACTGTCATATTGTGGACCAACAGCAGAGTATTTCCATTTTAGTCATTGTTATCCAGAGCAACTTACCATAGTGAGTGCATTTTTGTGCTGGTCCCCTGTGGGAATCAAACCCACAACCCTGGCATTGCAAGGGCCAAGCTCTCCCAACTGAGCCACACAGGAGCAGACAAGGCAACAGTGACTAAGTGTGTTGAAACACCACTTTCTGACTCAATGACTTTGACAGTGTAATGGTCTCAAGGCGAAATGAGATTCACATAATTTAATAAAGAAGGCACATGCATTAACTTATGTGCTGCTGTGAGAGGCATGCTAAGCAACACTGCTAAGGGTCTACAGATCTGAAACATGTTAGCCTTACAGTGTACCCGCTTGGCCTACGGGATCTATTGCATGATATTGGGTAGTAGCTGGCAGGGCATTCATTTACAATGTCGTCAGTGCTTTAGAGTTGAAAAGTCATTCTCCTCTGGAAGAAAAATTTGGGAGAAAAATTAGGAAGGAGGACATAGAACAGGACACATAGGAAGCAAAGGGCAAAGCAAAACTGTTTCCACTGTAACAATGGGTTCAGTTTGAGAGTTAATCAGAGTTAAACTTAATCTGCTGCTGTCTGGCACCATCTTAATGGAGTCCCTATGCAACCCTAACCCATTTTACCAAACAGTTTAGGTTAATTCTTCGCTGGGGTGATTAGATTTGTCCATTTGATTGTCATGCCATACCGTCTTATCTCGACCAATTCTGACTGACCCGTCCCTCTGGATTGGAGGAAAACAATGACCTTCAGTTATGTAATCAGAATAATGTACTACGAATCCGGTTCGAAAGCTAACTTTGGTCAACTCTGAGATAAACTCGGGATAGCCGGTGACACGAAAGTGGCTCACCTTTTAGCCAAATACATTTCTATGGCAAAAAAACCTTCAGAACTAACCTGAGGGGTATACTACAAAGCCAGCTAACTTTGACAAACCCAAAATAACTATTGATTTTCTGGTTTATTAAGAAATCTAAACTTAGATATATGTTTTTAATTGTTGAGTCAATTTTACCTTTATTTACCAAGGCAAATTCAAATTCTTATTTACAATGACAGCCTACCCCAGCAGCACTGGGCCAATTGTGCGCCGCCCTATGGGACTCCCAATCACGGCCAGATGTGATGCAGCCTGGATTTGAACCGAGTACTGCAATGACGCCTCTTGCACTGAGATGCAGCGTCTTAGACCACTGCACCACTCGGGAGCCAAATGCTGCTTTGTAGTATACCGCTCTGCTCCGGGGCAGGCTAACTCAGGGCTAACTCCATTTATCCTGAAGGAAGTGTCTGAGCCGCAAGTTGAGGACCAATAAAATCAGATTCCTATCACATTACACATTTAGTAATAATAGGATACATTTGCAACTTCCCGCACAATAAAACTTTTGTATGACTTAATACAATTATTTTATCCATGGGAGTGGGAAAAATGGTGCTTGTGGATTGATAAAGCACACCAAAGACAGCATTAACTGTCTTTGGTGACAGCCTACCCCAACGGTAAGAAAAGAAAGATGGCACTTCCCATAGCCTATTTCACAACATAGCTTGCTTACTTTGCTATTTAATAACTTCTTAATTTTGATTTCAGCAAAAATCTGACCCTGACTCGCCCATGGATTGATGTTTTAGCATTGTTTCAATGAAGAGTTTGGCATTAAATTAGCCATGTGCAACATGAATGTGCAATGTCAAGCCTGGTTCGAGCTCGAGTAAGTGACGGGTGCACAATCAATATCCACCTTTGTAACATGGATGAAGCCTGGGCTGGAATGTGAAGCTAACTGAAGCTAGCTAACTTCAGAAATGTCTGAGTACATCTAGCTAGATTCGAAGTAAACCACTCTGGTCTCATTAGCAAGGTGAATATAACCACGAGCACACCATTTACTTAGAAGACTGAAATAGGATAATTAGGCCTCAGGTCCAAGTCTAACCAATAAGCACCTATTTGCTATTGCTAACTAAAGGCATACTATCCTGAGAGAGCTCTGTACAGTAACAGTGTAATAACCTAGCTCTCTCTGCCCAGGGTCTCACATTGAGTGGATTGCCCAGCAGCAGTAGCAGCAGTAGCAGCAGTAGCAGTAGCAGCAGTAGCAGCAGTAGCAGTAGCAGCAGTAGCAGCAGTAGCAGTAGCAGTAGCAGCAGTAGCAGTAGCAGCAGTAGCAGTAGCAGCAGTAGCAGCAGTAGCAGTAGCAGCAGTAGCAGCAGTAGCAGTAGCAGCAGTAGCAGCAGTAGCAGTAGCAGCAGCAGCAGTAGCAGCAGTAGCAGTAGCAGCAGTAGCAGTAGCAGAAGCAGCAGCCTGGCTAGACCTCTGTAAATACCAGAGGAACACAGATCAGGGACGACCACACAGCGTCTGTCCCACCACTGTCCAATTGGCCCGGGCAGATGAAATGAATATGGAGTTTTGCTTCCCCCTTGTGTAAAGGGATTAGTCTCATATGTGTATCCAGGCAGAGAGGGAGGGAGGGGACAGGGACCTCTCTGACAGAACAGTCCCTCAATAACACTGGTCAGACAGAGGAGCAACATCAGAAGTGTGGTGTGGTGGCTGTCCTGCCTGTCTGTGTATTCAGGCAAAGCCTCTTGTTGTGACAGGACACTGAAGACGATTTGGGAAGATTACATCAGGGTCACACAGACATAATACACATACATAACAAGCTGCAATCTAATCAATCTTATCATCGATATTACAGCATTTGTAACATGATATATAATACCTTGCTGCTGCTTACTGTGACAATCAAACAATGTTGCATGACAAGGGCAAAGTGTACAGCATTGTATACAAAAGCAGGGGGATGACAATGTTCCAACACCTGATTTTAACAGTCTGTTAGCAAAGCATACACAGTGCCATTTCTCCCCTCAGTGAAGGTAAACAGCAGCCTACGCTCTCTGTGAGCTCACAGCAGACCTCAGAGTAAATAAAGCTCAGAGATTTCGATCAAGGAAGGCGCTGGAGCAGGCAGGGGGGAAAGAGCAGCTAGGCTGAAAGGAGGAGAGTAGCTTTTAGAGACACAACAATTACTGGGAGTCCACCAGCAGCCTTTCAATACAGAACATGATGCAGTGAAAGGACTAGTAAGTCGTAGGAACTCGGAGCCTTGGACGGATATTGATTTAACCCAGCATAGATGACAAACCATGACGAGAACTATTCGTGTCCCATGGTTGTATGGTCGTAGTACTACATGAGGTGGGTGTGTAGGCAGAGGTAAGACACACAAACCAAACAGTTGAGTATGACAACTTTTTACACTCGTTAGATATAAAAAAGACACACTTGTTTAGTTTGAAGGTAGCAAGCACCAAGCATCCTCCTCTGTCATCATTTGCATTAGAATGTGTTCCATAATGAATGCCTCACTGGAGACATGTATCAGTAGCACCAGCAGGAAGGAGAACGTGCCTGCCGACATAATCCTCACCACTAGTAATTCCCATAGACATAATTACTGTGCTTAGCCCTGCTGTACCAAAGCATTCCCTAACAATATACCAGCTTGACTCCTCTTTTATCCCCATTAAAGTCACAACGTGCCTGCCAACACAGTGCATGTAGGGTACAGTGGAGGACTTGCATAATTTTGCACAAGAGGAGGAACTCTCTGTAAATGAACACCAAACAACAATTCAATCTACCGATACTGTGTGTTGAATGTTGAGGATGCATCTGATTCACTTAACAAACGTTTTAAATGACCTGAAATCGCCCTATCAAAATTAAGAGCTGATGTCAAAATTGTAATGCATACTAAAATGTATGTGTCTCTCCCAGTGAAGTCCCTTGGACTTTAGAGAGCATTAGTCACTTGGGAAACTAAGAGTCACGGCAGTGATACTGACGGATAATTACAGCCTCTGTCTTCTGTTCTCTCCAACTGATACTGTAAGAACTCTGACGGGACGTCAGGGAAACATGTGCTTTGTCCTGCTTCCGTCTGGCCAGCCAGACTTTCGAAGAACACAGCATTGAGACACAGGCAGCTCTGAGAGAGCTTGAGGAGCAGTCCCTGTGGTCTGAGAGAGCTTGAGGAGCGGTCCCTGTGGTCTGAGAGAGCTTGAGGAGCGGTCCCTGTGGTCTGAGAGAGCTTGAGGAGCGGTCCCTGTGGTCTGAGAGAGCTTGAGGAGCGGTCCCTGTGGTCTGAGAGAGCTTGAGGAGCGGTCCCTGTGGTCTGAGAGAGCTTGAGGAGCGGTCCTTGTGGGGTTGAACGTACACACCGCACACCGCAAAGTTGAGCCGGTTCCAGAGACGCTGAGAGGACTTGTCATCCTGGCTGCAACAGTAAGCTACAGACAGAGACAATATTATTAGTAGCTAGGTAGACTACACACACTGGCAGAGAACGTCTTCATCTGTGTGGGTGCAGCCTCTGTTACAGCATACAGCTGACTTCAAAAGAGTGAGCAGCATCACACAGCAGCATTTCCTTTGCTGGCTAATGGCTTTTCTTTAAGAGGTTCTTCCTTTCCTCTACCTGACAAGGCAGAGAACACCATATTTTCAGCCTACTGTACCTAATTCGTGAAATAAAAAGAGGAAACTGCCATGACTGCTGATATGTAGGGGGATATTACGTTGACTTCTGCACGAGAGAAAAAGTGAGATGTCAAAAATGATTTCATTTTACGGCACAGTAACACGTGCACGACTCAGAATGTGCACAAATAACTGCACTTGGTTAGATGAAAGGAAACGGAAGATCTTTTCAAGAGCCCTCATAGAGGAAATAGTCAAGGACATTTGATAGAGTTTTGAGTATTCTTCCTTTTCAAACCCAGGACACTTTAGTACAGGGGTGTCAAATATACGGCCCTTGTGTGAATATGTAGGTCCAATCTGGCCTGCCAGTGTTTTCAGTCAAATAAAAAAATAAAACAACAAACAATGAATCACAATCTCTCCCTCGCTCTCTCTTTCTCTCTCCCCCTCTCTCTCTTTCTCTCTCTCTCCCTCTCTCTCTCTATCTCTCTCTCTCTCTTTCTCTCTCCCTCTCTCTCTTTATCTCTCTCTCTCTCTCTCTCTCTCTCTTTCTCTCTCCCTCTCTCTCTTTATCTATCTCTCTCTCTCTCTCTTTCTATCTCTCTCCCCCAAAGAGCATGCACTTTTACTCAACCATCTATTTTAGACAAAGAACACCATGTCATTGCTCAACAACAATAGTCATCACAAAATATGTCTAAGGAAAGGTCACAGAGTAAACTGTCACTTCAGCTCTTCAACATTGCAGCATTCCATCATACACTGAACCCCAACACATCGTTATACTGCAGTCTCAATCAGTGCAAACTGCCCACACTGTAAGTACTATCTCCTGTATAATGAGAAAAACCAGGTATTACATTTGTTTTGAGGCGCCTGCTGAAATTACAATGACAGCTCCCATTCAATTCAAACCTATGGCGAACATAAACCCTTTGTCCTTGAGTGACACTAATCCGAAACTCAGTTCCAAATATCCATTCTACTGTCATTGAGTGTCTATTGCAATGTCAATTGTTATATCCAATCCGAGCCACTTTATAACGATGTGATTGTGTTACAGTGTAACATAGCCACAATCCTTTATCACAACAAAGAAAACTCTTGGCTCACCACACCATGCCATTAGTACACGATCATACAACAATATAAACATGTTTTCACTTCAAAGATTTTCAAAATCCCAAAACCAGCTCACTGTAGTATTGTTTTCCTCAAAACCAAATTTGATTGGTTCCGCAAAAGATCTACCTTTTTCTTTCAGTCTGACATAGAAATATAATTATTTACAAAGCATAATGTGAATCAGCACTTCAATGAGTGAATAAGTAGTGGGACTAACTGACAGAAGGACATAAATATCTATCATTTGACTAACCCCATAACAGGATAAGGAAATGAAGGGACGAGGAGATGGACAGACTGGATGAGTGCAGAAGGGCCTTCTATGAGTGATGAACGTGGAGCATGCAGCGTTTCCCAGAGTCCCCTCTGCTAGGAAGGAAACTAATTTACCAGATTGATGGGGTGTATTATAGCCCGCCACCCTCTCTCTCTCTCTCTCTCTCTCTCTCTCTCTATATATATATATATATATATATGTTCCCCATCTCTCTCTCTCTCTCTCCCCCTCTCTCTCTATGTTCCCTCTCTCTCTCTATGTTCTCTCTCTCTCTCCCTCTATGTTCCCTCTCTCTCTCTCTATGTTCCCTCTCTCGTTCTCTCTCGTTCTCTCTCTCTCTCTCTCTCTCTCTCTCTCTCTATGTTCCCTCTCTCTCTCTCTCTCTCCCTCTCTCTATGTTCCCTCTCTCTCTCTCTCTCTCTCTCTCTCTCTCTCTCTCGCTCTCTCTCTCTCTCTCTATGTTCCCCATCTCTCTCTCTCTCCCTCTCTCTCTATGTTCCCTCTCTCTCTCCCTATGTTCCCTCTCTCGCTCTCTATGTTCTCTCTCTCTCTCCCTCTCTCTCTATGTTCCCTCTCTCTCTCTCTATGTTCCCTCTCTCTCTCTCTATGTTCCCTCTCTCGTTCTCTCTCTCTCTCTCTCTCTCTCTCTCTCCCTCTCTCTCTATGTTCTCTCTCTCTCTCTCTATGTTCCCTCTCTCTCTCTCGTTCTCTCTCTCTCTCTCTATGTTCCCCCTCTCTCTCTCTCTATGTTCCCTCTCTCGTTCTCTCTCTCTCTCTATGTTCCCCCTCTCTCTCTATATTCCCTCTCTCGTTCTCTCTCCCGCTCTCTCTCTCTCTCTATGTTCCCCCCCTCTCGTTCTCTCTCTCTCTCTCTCTATGTTCCCTCTCTCGTTCTCTCTCCCGCTCTCTCTCTCCCTCTCTCTCTATGTTCCCTCTCTCGTTCTCTCTCCCACTCTCTCTCTCTCTCCCTCTCTCTCTATGTTCCCCCCCTCTCTCGTTCTCTCTCTCCATCTCTACTGTCATTGAGTGTCTATTGTAAGGACTGACAGGGTGAAGCATGGCACATTCATTTCTTAAATTCAATGTCAATTGTTATATCCAATCCCAGCCACTTTATAACGATGTGATTGTGTAACAGTGTAACATAGCCACAATACTTCATTACCACAAAGAAAACTCTTGGCTCACCACACCATGTCATTATTACACGATCATGTATGTATATGTATGATATGTATGTATATGCATGATATGTATTTTCTCTCTCTCTCTCTCAATGCGCTTGTGAATGCTTTCAGTAGGACTCATGGCTCTTGACTTGCACCTAACCCCCATGCTCAGACTCAGGCACTGAGCCCTGCTCATCAGCAAGCAAACCAGCCAAAGATGGGACATGCACACCACTGCTAAGGGAAGTTAGACATTTGAAATTGTAATGACTCTTTTTTTGTTGTTTAAAAAAAAAAAAAAAAACATTTTTAATTTACCCCTTTTTCTCCCCAATTTCGTGGTATCCAATTGTTTTTAGTAGCTACTATCTTGTCTCATCGCTACAACTCCCGTACGGGCTCGGGAGAGACGAAGGTTGAAAGTCATGCGTCCTCCGATACACAACCCAACCAAGCCACACTGCTTCTTAACACAGCGCGCATCCAAACCGGAAGTCAGCCACACCAATGTGTCGGAGGAAACACCGTGCACCTGGCAACCTTGGTTAGCGCGCACTGCGCCCGGCCCGCCACAGGTGTTGCTGGTGCACGATGAGTCAAGGATATCCCTACCGGCCAAGCACTCCCTAACCCGGACGACGCTGGGCCAATTGTGCATCGCCCCACGGACCTCGGGGTCGCGCCCGGTTGCGACAGAGCCTGGGCAGGAACCCAGAGTCTCTGGTGGCACAACAGTACAGTGCTCTTAACCACTGCGCCACCCGGGAGGCTGTCACTTGATTCTTGACTAATCTTTGTATTTACACTCAAAACAGTAGAGGAACAGACTGATACAAAGAAAGATACTAAGAGACAGATGGACAAAAATATCAAATACAGTACAAACATTCATGCATACAAATGTTTTAATTTCAAACAGCCCTTTCATCAGGAAGTTAGCGCTCTCTGCAGCCAAAATGAAAACAGAGATCAGCTGGAATTGTGTCACTCCATGCATAATTAAAGACCACCTTGGTGTCGTCCTGTCACACCTGATCGCCCTCCTACACAAACACACACGCACTATGCAGTGTTCACACACACAAAATGACTTATTCATGCGATAACGCCACCCGTAGCTGAACATGAATTGCCAGTGACATATGCATTTAATCCCCAGGAGATGTGAGTGGTGAGGGGGGAGAAAACACATGGCTACCAGTGAGATGGCAGTCAATGCCATGGAGCTCTCTGCCTCCTTGACCTTTTGGGGGGTGACAGGGCTAAGGGTAAGAGGTGACAGGGCTAAGGGTAAGAGGTGACAGGGCTAAGGGTAAGAGGTGACAGGTGACAGACAAGTACAATGTTGACCTCAGGGGCTGGGTGTCATAATGTATACATTCTAGTACAATTACATGTACTGTAATATGTCGTTCTCTCTATGGTACAATTACATGTACTGTAATATGTAGGTCACTCAATGTACAATTACATGTACTGTAATATGTACAGTGCCTTGCGAAAGTATTCGGCCCCCTTGAACTTTGCGACCTTTTGCCACATTTAAGGCTTCAAACATAAAGATATAAAACTGTATTTTTTTGTGAAGAATCAACAACAAGTGGGACACAATCATGAAGTGGAACGACATTTATTGGATATTTCAAACTTTTTTAACAAATCAAAAACTGAAAAATTGGGCGTGCAAAATTATTCAGCCCCTTTACTTTCAGTGCAGCAAACTCTCTCCAGAAGTTCAGTGAGGATCTCTGACTGATAAAATGTTGACCTAAATGACTAATGATGATAAATACAATCCACCTGTGTGTAATCAAGTCTCCGTATAAATGCACCTGCACTGTGATAGTCTCAGAGGTCCATTAAAAGCGCAGAGAGCATCATGAAGAACAAGGAACACACCAGTTAGGTCCGAGATACTGTTGTGAAGAAGTTTAAAGCCGGATTTGGATACAAAAAGATTTCCCAAGCTTTAAACATCCCAAGGAGCACTGTGCAAGCGATAATATTGAAATGGAAGGAGTATCAGACCACTGCAAATCTACCAAGACCTGGCCATCCCTCTAAACTTTCAGCTCATACAAGGAGAAGACTGATCAGAGATGCAGCCAAGAGGCCCATGATCACTCTGGATGAACTGCAGAGATCTACAGCTGAGGTGGGAGACTCTGTCCATAGGACAACCATCAGTCGTATATTGCACAAATCTGGCCTTTATGTAAGAGTGGCAAGAAGAAAGCCATTTCTTAAAGATATCCATAAAAAGTGTCGTTTAAAGTTTGCCACAAGCCACCTGGGAGACACACCAAACATGTGGAAGAAGGTGCTCTGGTCAGATGAAACCAAAATTGAACTTTTTGGCAACAATGCAAAACGTTATGTTTGGCGGAGATTTGTCTTCCAACAAGACAATGATCCAAAACATAAAGCAAAATCTACAATGGAATGGTTCAAAAATAAACATATCCAGGTGTTAGAATGGCCAAGTCAAAGTCCAGACCTGAATCCAATCGAGAATCTGTGGAAAGAACTGAAAACTGCTGTTCACAAATGCTCTCCATTCAACCTCACTGAGCTCGAGCTGTTTTGCAAGGAGGAATGGGAAAAAAATTCAGTCTCTCGATGTGCAAAACTGATAGAGACATACCCCAAGCGACTTACAGCTGTAATCGCAGCAAAAGGTGGCACTACAAAGTATTAACTTAAGGGGGCTGAATAATTTAGCACGCCCAATTTTTCAGTTTTTGATTTGTTAAAAAAGTTTGAAATATCCAATAAATGTCGTTCCACTTCATTATTGTGTCCCACTTGTTGTTGATTCTTCACAAAAAACTACAGTTTTATATCTTTATGTTTGAAGCCTGAAATGTGGCAAAAGGTTGCAAAGTTCAAGGGGGCCGAATACTTTCGCAAGGCACTGTAGATCTCTATATGGTACAATTACATGTACTGTAATATGTAGGTCACTCTATGGTACAATTACATGTACTGTAATATGTAGGTCACTCTATGGCACACTGTATGTAGGGCAGGGTGACTCATCAACCACTCACATTAAAAATAAATTAATAGTCATATTCACTGTATGATAAATTAATGTATGATTTGAGTTTCTGCTTGCTAATGTCACCTAGTAGGAGATAAACAGGAAGAGGCAGGACCATCATAACAAATAAACAATTAGAAAAAGGCTGCTTTAACTTCCCTTTCCCCCTCCCTGGTGATTAAATTAATTAATGTGAATCATCTGACACTAGGTTAGTCTTAAATTAGTCCTAGTATCCTGCCAGTGAGGCTTGTCTTGCCAGACCTCTACATCGATGGATGCTCCTTCTGCAGTGGGACCATTAAAAGTGAGGCGATCATCACCGATTTCTCTTTGGTAATTATCATTTATCACGTTTTAGACATTGGAGGGTTTAATGCAGCATCACAAATGGCTTTCTGATTAATCTGAGCTGCTGGTGCTCAGCTCTCCTCTCCTCTCCTCTCCTCTCCTCTCCTCTCCTCTCCTCTCCATCTGTACTATAGCACTGCGGATCTCCTCTCCTCTCCTCTCCTCTCCTCTCCTCTCCTCTCCTCTCCTCTCCTCTCCATCTGTACTATAGCACTGCGGATCTCCTCTCCTCTCCTCTCCTCTCCTCTCCTCTCCTCTCCTCTCCTCTCCTCTCCTCTCATCTCCTCTCCTCTCCTCTCCATCTGTACTATAGCACTGTGGCTCCCCTCTTCCATGACTTTCTCTCTTCCTTTCCTTTACCCCCTGCCTCAAATTAATTAAACATTTCCAGAAATACTTTGAGTCGCTAGAGTCGAGCCATTGACCCAGAGCCATAGCACCAGGCTCTAAGCAGCACAAAGAGAGATCCCAGCTGTCTATTGAGCAGCACCAGAGGGCAGGACCTAGGACAGCGCTCTGAACACACTGCTGATCAATATTTATCTGCCTTACTGACGATCAAATCCAGAAGAATCTGCAATTCAATCTAAATGGCAGCATAGCAGAAGGGCTTTTGGGGTTTAACATTAGAGGGCAGAGATCCACAAACCTATATGGGGCCTGCCCTCATCTTATGGCCTGGAATAAATGTGCCGTTCATCTTTTGCTGTAATATCTATTTCATCTGTTTCTGTGGGTCAGAGGTCATGATCTCCCTGTTAGCACTTCATCACACTAAACACAGTACCTTTTTTACTGACGGAAATAAAAGCAAATACGGTACTTAAGCTGTCTGGGTTAAAGCCCACCCAAACACCTAATCTAACATATGGTACATCATTACCTTTTATGCCCTTAGCTCTTCAGATGTGAATCTCTATGACGACATGTATTAAAAAATCAGTGCTAATAGAATCAGTATGATTAAAATCAGCAGTAACAAGGGAAGTTTGTCTGTGTAGCAACGAAGGAAGTACATTGTGTCCACTCAGAGTCCATTATCTATTTAAAATAGATTCACTAACAAACAATAATGAGTATATTGATTTAGCTAATGAACTAATGGGCTCCTTGCACCACACAGAAAAGTCCTTCAATAATGAGGTCTTCTCTGCTGATGATACTACACCATCTAATAAACAACAAGCTTTCCTTGTGATGAGCTTGGTGCTCTGAATTGCAATATTTGCTGTAAGAACAGTTAGGGCTCTGTGATAAATCCTCAACCGCTCTCGAAATGATTGTTCAACAAATAAAAGGACTGGTATTGGCACTTCTGCTGCTGTTTTTATATATCTCCATAACTGTTATATACATACATAACTGTTATATACCTCCATAACTGTTATATACCTCCATAACTGTTATATACATACATAACTGTTATATACCTCCATAACTGTTATATACCTCCATAACTGTTATATGCCTCCATAACTGTTATATACCTCCATAACTGTTATATACCCCCATAACTGTTATATACCTCCATAACTGTTATATACCTCCATAACTGTTATATACATACATAACTGTTATATACATACATAACTGTTATATACCTCCATAACTGTTATATACCTCCATAACTGTTATATACCTCCATAACTGTTACATACCTCCATAACTGTTATATACCTCCATAACTGTTATATACATACATAACTGTTATATACCTCCATAACTGTTATATACCCCCATAACTGTTATATACATACATAACTGTTATATACCTACATAACTGTTATATACCTCCATAACTGTTATATACCTCCATAACTGTTACATACCTCCATAACTGTTATATACCTCCATAACTGTTATATACCTCCATAACTGTTATATACATACATAACTGTTATATACCTCCATAACTGTTATATACATACATAACTGTTATATACCTCCATAACTGTTATATACCTCCATAACTGTTATATACCTCCATAACTGTTATATACATACATAACTGTTATATACCTCCATAACTGTTATATACCTCCATAACTGTTATATACCTCCATAACTGTTATATACATACATAACTGTTATATACCTCCATAACTGTTATATACATACATAACTGTTATATACCTCCATAACTGTTATATACCTCCATAACTGTTATATACCTCCATAACTGTTATATACCTCCATAACTGTTATATACATACATAACTGTTATATGCCTCCATAACTGTTATATACATACATAACTGTTATATACCTCCATAACTGTTATATACCTCCATAACTGTTATATACCTCCATAACTGTTATATACATACATAACTGTTATATACCTCCATAACTGTTATATACATACATAACTGATATATACCTCCATAACTGTTATATACATACATAACTGTTATATATCTCCATAACTGTTATATACATACATAACTGTTATATACCTCCATAACTGTTATATACATACATAACTGTTATATATCTCCATAACTGTTATATACCTCCATAACTGTTATATACCTCCATAACTGTTATATACCTCCATAACTGTTATATACCTCCATAACTGTTATATACCTCCATAACTGTTATATACATACATAACTGTTATATATCTCCATAACTGTTATATACATACATAACTGTTATATACCTCCATAACTGTTATATACCTCCATAACTGTTATATATCTCCATAACTGTTATATACCTCCATAACTGTTATATACCTCCATAACTGTTATATACCTCCATAACTGTTATATACATACATAACTGTTATATACCTCCATAACTGTTATATACCTCCATAACTGTTATATACATACATAACTGTTATATACCTCCATAACTGTTATATACCTCCATAACTGTTATATACATACATAACTGTTATATACCTCCATAACTGTTATATACCTCCATAACTGTTATATATCTCCATAACTGTTATATACCTCCATAACTGTTATATACCTCCATAACTGTTATATACATACATAACTGTTATATACATACATAACTGTTATATACCTCCATAACTGTTATATACCTCCATAACTGTTATATACCTACATAACTGTTATCCAGAGTGACAGAGATCAGAGAAATACGTTAGAGTGTGCAGTACAGGCATGGCTGTCTATTGTTGTTTTCACTGTAGGATATACGCTGTAAGATATACAGTATCATAAATTGATCATATGACACTGTTCAGTTGAATGGTGTTTCAACCAGCAGACAGTGTAAAAAAAAAGAGCTTGTTTGTCTCCATGAACTTCCTGTCCTTAACACTTCATAAATAGCTCCACAAAGGTCCTCATCGACCTGCCTGACTTTAATGCCAAAAAATCTCACTCAGGGGGGAACGATTACCTTCAAAACAACAGAGAGGAGAGAGAGAGAGAGAGTGTGCGCGAGAGAAATTGAATGAAGACAGAAAATGAAAACATGTCCTGTATAATATGAGATTTAAAAATAATAAAAGCAGGGACATGACACATGAGGTTGTGGCATAGTCAAATCTGTTTCCAATACAAGCTTCAAATAACTACAAATAATTTATAAAAGGAGAGATGCATTTTAAAGATACTTTTGGCAGTTGGGTATTCTCATTCATATTTACTGCACATCAAACACATCACAAAACATGAGGCAAAATGTCTCCGTACACCTCCAACCCCAAGCCCTCTCCAGCTCTGTTGCTCTTCTCATATCTCCAACCAACCTAGAATGAATTATTCATGCCAGTTGAGATAAGGAATTATGTAAAAGAAGCAGCACACAAATCTCTATGCACAACCTAGCAATAGTTCAACATAAACCATAGGGAGGGAGGAGGAGACGAGAGGGGGTATGCTAGTGGACAATGATTATAGCCTACTACTGTGTATTAAAAGTAGCTATTCGGCATTGCAGTGCTTATTGCTTTTCTCTGGGTGAGAGAGTTTGAAAGGCCTCACTGAAATGGGGGCCATTCTCATTTGAGCACGTTTTAAAGAACCGATCTGGGCAATAGCAACTCAGAGAAACTCACTAAGGAATTTAAAAGTTTACTTCACTCAATTCTAGAGAAAAAGTGAAATGATAAATCCCACAGACAGGTGGAGGGAAATAATCAATTTCCCAGGTAGGTTTGTATTGCACTGATTTGAGAAAGAACCTGGAAAAATAACAACACTGATTGTGACCAGTGGTGTAAATTACTTAAGTCAAAATACCTTTAAAGTAATACTTAAGTAGTTTTTTTGGGTATCTGTACTTTACTATTTATATTTTTGACAATTTTGACTTTTACTTCACTACATTCCTAAAGAAAATAATGTACTTTTTACTCCATACATTTTCGCCTGACAACCAAAAGTTACATTTTGAAAGCTTAGCAGGGCAGGAAAATTGTCAAATTCAAGCACTTATCAAAAGAACACGTGCCTATCCCTACTGCCTATGTTCAGGCGGACTCACTAAACACAAATGCATCTTTTGTAAATCATGTCTGAGTGTTGGTGTGTGCCCCTGGCAGTGTCGGTGTGTGCCCCTGGCTATCCATACATTTTAAAAACAAGAACATGGTGCTGTCTGTTTTGCTTAATAGAAGGAATTTTAAATGAGTTATAATTTTACTTTTGATACTTAAGTATATTTGAGCATTTACAATTACTTTTGATACTCAAGTATATTTAAAACCAAATACTTTGACTCAAGTAGTATTTTACTAGAGGACTTTTACTTGAGCAACTTTCTACTAAGGTACAGTATCTATACTTTTACTCAAGTATGAGAATTGGGTACTTTTTCCACAACTGATTGTGACTAACACAGCAGGTCAGTGGGTCCCGGCATAAAAGTAGTTCAACAACTGTAGCAGTTAGCCTAATCATAAAGAGCTATTGTTGCAAGGAAGCGACAGTGCTCTATGGGTTTAAACATCATGCCTCTGGGTGATAATAGAGACTAAGGTAAGGCACCCAATTAGAGAAACTAAAGATGTGGGAGGAGGAACAACAGACAAAAGAAGTGTGATTGCATTGAATTATAACTGATTCGTGAGTGGGAGGGTGATACAATCTGTTGGTTATGCATGAGACTGCAAAACCCAAATGAATTATCTATAAACAATAGGGAGCTTTATCACAAACAAATATCAAACATTTGTTTCCATCCAGCCTGTACTTTATGTAGCCTTTTTTATGACACATTATACAATAGTTTCTGTAAACTACAGAATACATAAGGTACTTCTATAAGCAGGACATTTTTATGTAGCCTATAGTATATAAGCACTCTGATAGTAATATATAGGAACTAGCTGGCTGTTATTTATTTTAACAACACTCAACACTACAGGTAACTGCCAAAATAATGGAAACCCTTGAGTAAATGAGGGATACAAAATATATTGAAAGCAGGTGCTTCCACACTGGTGTAGTTTCTGAGTTAATTAAGCAATTAACATTCCATCATGTTTAGGGCCATGTATAAAAATGCTGGGCATGCCATTATTTTGGCTACCATGGCTATGCCCCCATAGGATGATAATGCCCCCATCCATAAGGCACGAGCGGTCACAGAATGGTTTGATGAGCATGAAAACAACGTAAACCATATGCCATGGCCGTCTCAGCCAGCAGATCTTAAACCAATTGAACACTTATGGGAGATTCTGGAGCGGCGCCCGAGACAGTGTTTTCTACCACCATCAACAAAACACCAAATTATGGAATTTCTCGTGGAAGAATGGTGTTGCATCCCTCCAACAGAGAATCTATGCCAAAGTGCATTGAAGCTGTTCTGGCACTTAGACCCAGGGTGGCATGTTAACTTGAGCATGGCAGGTGTTGAAGTGTCATAGTGCATACATCAAATCTTAAAGAGGCGTGAGTGCTGCTGAGCCAGAGAATGCTTGCTTCCTCCTCCTCCACACCCAGTCAGTGACACACTGACAGAGAAAGTGGTAGTGGTAGGAATTGTGGGTAATTGAATGACACTACGGCTGGCTGGGGAAGGAGTAGTGTAGAGGCTGCTGGGAAACCATGTACTGCTCTCTTGCCTGTAAGAGACTCAACTCAGAACCATCGTACATGGCATCATATGTCCTCTTGATATTGATCAACTGCTACTGCTGGTACTACCAACATTGAAACAGCCGATACAGTAATAAGTATTATGACAGCATTAATGGTAATACTGTTAAAACTCATATCTGTCATATATTTTTTGTAATCGTCATACAGCATGACTACTGCTTTCTAGTGAGTGTGCCAGAACCCTGGTGGCAGCCCTGTGTGTAGCATGGCCAGAGGTCACTCAGTCAAACAGCCCAGGCTGACTACTAGTGAGAGATAGCAGATGGGTTTGAATGAAGATCTGGCCTGACACACCAGCCTTGATGTTTAGCGGGCACTGAGTGGCTGGTTGGCTGAGCTGTGTGGACAGGGTTAGAGATGTGACGATTATGGGCATTTGGATAACGATTAATTGTCAATGAAATGGACACGGTTATTGTCATGATTGTCATTTTTGTTTAAAAATGTTTTGAGCTTGTAATGCTCGATAATGCATTTTTTGAAATGAGCTACATCATACCTAATGAATACAACAAAGCTTTGGTGAAACCCCTGTCTCAAAAACGAATAGTTTTGACCACTTTGAACTGTCATTCTCCTACCGACTGTGCCGTTCTGCTTGTAAAATGAATACCAACTTTACCCACTTCATGCAAAAATGAAAAACTGCTATTGGGTAAACTATACCTACTTGAAAATAAAGTTGAATGAATACTCCCTTCTTCTAAAATAAATGCATTATGATGATTATTAAGACATAGTTATTGTCCATAATTGTCGGTTACATGATTATACAATAATCGTGCCAGCCCTAGACAGGGTCAGGTCTGGAAGGTCAGAGCCAGAGCTGGGCTTCATCAATTAGGCTCCTGTTATAATTATAGGGCCAAGGGTGGTGGTGCCAGTAAGATCCCTCTGTTATGACATGTGTGCTGTGGCAGAGGCCATCCTGAACACTGCTGAGAGACAGACAGCTTCAATCTGATCCAACATGCACAGGGAGCAGCAACAGTGAGGGAGAGAAACGTTGCAGTAAATATGCTGTGATAATCCCTTGCTCCTTAGACATTTCAGCCCAGCATGCTTTGGACTATTTCTGTTGTCTGACAAACTAAACCATCCTCAGTTTGTCATCCATAATTCAGATGTGCTTTCACTTTGCATACAGTATGTTTGTTTCCGTAAATGATGGCAGTCTGGAAGACTGACCTGAGAGAAAAGCTGAATTAGAGTGGTGAGAGCAACAACACAGAGCACAGCACACATCACAGAAGTACAGTTGAAGTCGGAAGTTTACATACACTTAGGTTGGAGTCATTAAAACTATTTTTTAACCACCCCACAAAATTCTTGTTAACAAACTATAGTTTTGGCAAGTCGGTTAGGACATCTACTTTGTGCATGACACAAGTAATTTTTCCAACAATTGTTAACAGACATATTATTTCACTTATAATTTACTGTATCACAATTCCAGTGGGTCAGAGGTTTACATACACTAAGTTGACTGTGCCTTTAAACAGCTTGGAAAATTCCAGAAAATGATGTCATGGCTTTAGAAGCTTCTGATAGGCTAATTGGTGTAATTTGAGTCAATTGGAGGTTACCTGTGGATGTATTTCAAGGCCTACCTTCAAAATCAGTGCCTCTTTGCTTGACATCATGGGAAAA
Organism: Oncorhynchus mykiss; assembly: GCF_013265735.2. Taxonomy (NCBI): domain Eukaryota; kingdom Metazoa; phylum Chordata; class Actinopteri; order Salmoniformes; family Salmonidae; genus Oncorhynchus; species Oncorhynchus mykiss. Next base: position 55,581,806 of record NC_048573.1, on the reverse strand, counting down.
TCAAAAGAAATCAGCCAAGACCTCAGAAAAAAAACTGTATACCTTCACAAGTCTGGTTCATCCTTGGGAGCAATTTCCAAACGCCTGAAGGTACCATGTTCATCTGTACAAACAATAGTACGCAAGTATAAACACCATGGGACCACGCAGCCGTCATTCTGCTCAGGAAGGAGACGCGTTCTGTCTCCTTGAGATGAACGTACTTTGTTGCGAAAAGTGCAAATCAATCCCAGAACAACAGCAAAGGACCTTGTGAAGATGCTGGAGGAAACAGGTACAAAAGTATCTATATCCACAGTAAAACGAGTCCTATATTGACATTACCTGAAAGGCCGCTCAGCAAGGAAGAAGCCACTGCTCCAAAACCTCCATAAAAAAAGCCAGACTACAGTTTGTAACTGCACATGGGGACAAAGATCGCACTTTTTGGAGAAATGTCCTCTGGTCTGATGAAACAAAAATAGAACTGTTTGGCCATAATGACCATTGTTATGTTTGGTGGAAAAAGGGGGAGGCTTGCAAGCCGAAGAACACCATCCCAACCGTGAAGCACAGGGGTGGCAGCATCATGTTGTGAGGATGCTTTGCTGCAGGAGGGACTGGTGCACTTCACAACATAGATGGCATCATGAGGATGGGAAATTATGTGGATATATTGAAGCAACATCTCAAGACATCAGTCGGGAAGTTAAAGCTTGGTCGCAAATGGGTCTTCCAAATGGACAATGACCCCAAGCATACTTCCAAAGTGACCCCAAGCATACTTCCAAACTTGTGGCAAAATGGCTTAAGGACAACAAAGTCAAGGTATTGGAGTGGCCATCACAAAGTCCTGACCTCAATCCTATAGAAAACACCAGCTCTGTCAGGAGGAATGGGCCAAAATTCCCCCAACTTATTGTGGGAAGCTTGTGGAAGGCTGCCCGAAATGTTTGGCCCAAGTTAAACAATTTAAAGGCAATGCTACCAAATACTAACTGAGTGTATGTAAACTTCTGACCCACTGGGAATGTGATGAAAGAAATAAAAGTTGAAATAAATCATTCTGGGGGGCGCTAGAGAGCGTGCTATGGTGTAGACGTGCTTTGCTAGAGCTCTGCTCTATTTTGAAACAAATTAGTATTTATCTTAACCTCTCACAACCTATAACTTCAAACAAATATGACAAAGGGAAAAGGCACAAAAAAAGGGAGCGCTAAACAAGATCATTTGAATGAGATAGACAACGAACCAATTTCAACGTCGCCGACCCACGAGGAGTTGGCTGAAGAGGCTAGCTTCCAAGAGTTCCCCACAGATCCTACTCAAAGTGACATACTGGCTGCCATAAACTCACTAAGCAAGAAGGTGGACACAAGGTTGGCTGATATCTCAAAGAGTATTGGGACTCTGGCCGAAACTGTGAAGGCAACTAAGGGAAGGGTGCATGAGGTTGAGCAGACGACAGTCAATCACGAGGCCAGGCTACAGGACATAGAGAAACAGTGCACAACGTAAAAAAATTACAACAAAACCCTGAAAGTCCGACTGGAAATGCTCGAGTCGCATTCAAGACACCAGAACATCTGAATATGTGGGATCCAGGAGGACACTGAGAAAGGGAAACCCACTGAATTTGTTTCGGAGCTGATACTGGCATTGCTGGGGAGTGAACACTTCAAAACGGCCATCCTGATCGACCGCGCACACAGATCTCAGGCAACGAAGCCGGCCAAGGGCGGGCCACCAAGGCCAGGCCACCAAGGCCATTCATTGTACGGCTGCACTATCCCCAGACCAGGGATCTCATCCTCAAGCTGGCTAGTCAAAAGTTCCCCCTTAACTACAACGGAGCCAGGGTGTCTTTCTACCCAGATCTTACCTAGGAGGTGAGGAACCAATGGAAAGAGTATGATGAGGTACGCAACAAATGCAGGGGGGCCAACATCTGACATGGATTTCTCTTCCCAGCCTGGTTTAAGGTGACAGTCGAGGGATCAACACGTACGTTTGACAACCAAAAAAGAGGCCGATCTGTTCTTGACAAGCAAGCTCCCTGGCTGAGGATACAGAATGGCTGTGTCAGCCGGCTAAATGGCCAAATACAGGCCATGAATGTGTCTGAATTTCCGGCCTATGTCTTTTCGATCAGAAATGGGGACTTATATGATAGGTGAGATGTTGTGGCTAATATAGCATTGTTTAGCATATCATGTATTAGCGCCACTCACCCCCTAACGTGAGAGTTAAGTGTTAAGTGTTATTTAATATTAGTTTATATGCAGAGCATCTATAGACGAGTTAGTTCAAGCTGTATGTCTAGACACCCTAAGGTTTGTGTGTTAGCCAAGGAGTGCTTAGTTTGGGGAAGTCACTCAATAAAGGGAGGGGGGATGGGGTCTGTGTTTTATGTTCATGTTTATTAATACAGGTGGCATGACAAGCTCCCGCACGGCGGGCGTTTTTCTACTGGGTTTTGTATGACAGCAACAATTTGCTCTAAAATAAGAAATGCCACATAGTGACAGAGCACAGAGTAGACCAGGTGGAATAAAGATAGTCAGCTGGAACTGTAATGGCTTAGGGCATGTGGTGAAACGAGCTAAGGTTTTCTCTCATCTTAAATCACTGGGTGCTGACATAGTGTTTCTTCAAGAAACTCATATTAAACGCTCCGCTCAGGCCAAGCTACGAGTCGGCTGGATCGGTCAGATATACCAGTCTAACTTTGATGCAAAAGCGAGAGGGGTAGCAATCCCGATAAGGAAAAACATTCCTTTTGTTTACTCATCCTCGATTTCAGATCCTAATGGTCGGTATATTATTGTGACTGGTACACTGAAATCGAAACCAATAACCTTCGTCAATTTATATGGACCCAACATCAATGATCCATTATTTTTTCAAAGGGTATTTAAGGCCATACCAAATGGATACGAGTGTTATTGTGGGAGGTGACTTTAACTGTACGTTAGATCCTCTTTTAGATAAACAGCTATCAAGGTCACTTCAACAATCAAATGCCAGTGTCTGTCTAAATACATTGATGACAAACCTTAACATTGTCGATATTTGGAGACTGACGCACCCAACACACAGGGATTATTCTTTCTTTTCATCAGTTCATAAATCATATTCCAGAATTGACTATTTTTTGTTGGACTCCAAACTAATTTCAGCAGCTGAGTCGGTTACCTATCACCCTATTCTAATTGCGGACTACTCTCCTCTGTCCATGGTGCTGAAACCCGACAATATGTCGACAGGTCGGCGACCGTGGTGCTTAGACGCATACCTGTTGAAAGATGAGGCTTTTTGTCAGTATTTGAAGGAGCAGATTGCCTTTTTCCTCGGAACTAACGACACGGGGGATGTTGACGACTCCACCCTTTGGGAATCTCTAAAGGCTGTGATTAGAGGTTACATTATTTATTATACATCAGAGAGGAAGAAACGTGCCAATACTAGGCTGAGAGAAATTGAAAGAGAGTTAGGGGAACAGGAGAACGTTTTTAGGACGAATTCCTCGTATACAGTCCTTGAGAAGATCAAAGTTAAAATATGAATACAATAACATCCTTTCGAAACGGGTGGGCTCTTTACTTGCTAGAACGCAATAAAGTTATTTTGAACTGGGTGACAAACATAAATTATTAGAAAGACAGCTAAGGCATGTACAGGCATCTAGAGCTATTCACAAAATAAAAGACAAGAAGGGTAAAATAGTAACAGATCCGCAGGATATTAATAAATGCTTTGCACAGTTTTACTCAGAGCTATACCAATCAAAATGCGATGCTACTGATCCACAAACTATGGAACGCTTTCTCGCTGAATGTGAACTTCCTAAACTAGACAGGGGGGCAGCTGCTGCACTTGATGCAGGGATAACTTTGGAGGAAATTAACACAGCGATAGCACAATTTACAAACAGCAAGGCCCCTGGGCCCGATGGATATGTAATAGAATTCTATAAGAAGTACTGCGCCAGTCTAGCTCCACTTATGTTGCAAATGTTTAAACAATCCAAAGAAAATGCCAAACTCCCGCAAACACTGTATGAGCTACAATAGCTCTGATCTTGAAAAAAGATAGAGATTCCATGGAGATGTCGTCTTATCGCCCCGTGTCGTTACTCCCCATAGAAAACAAGGTGTTGACAAAGATATTGGCAAACCGATTGAAAAAATATATTTCCGACATCATACACCCTGACAAGACAGGTTTTATCCCGGGCCGACATATATACTACAATTTGAGACTTCTTATCACGATCATAAGGTTGAAGCAGTGGTAATAGCTCTTGATGCAGGGAAGGCATTTGATCAGATTGAGTGGAAGTATATGATGTTGGTTCTGGAGCATTTCGGGTTTGGAAAGGAAGTTATTAATTGGATAAGAATTATTTATGCACACCCAATGGCGTCCGTGGTAACCAATCAGGAAATGTCGCAGTCATTCCGCCTGTTCAAGGGGTGCCGACAGGGGTGCCCTATTTCCCCTGCTCTCTTCGCTATAGCCATGGAACGCCTTGCTACTCGCATTCGGGCATGTGTCGATATAGCTTCTGTTAAAATAAAAGACACACAGCACAAAAGGTCCCTATATGCAGACGATGTTCTTTTGTTTTTGTCCAAGCCTAAAACTTTATTCCACCCTTACTTAACTTGATAAACACATTCGGCTCCTTCTCTGGCTACAAGATAAACTGGCAAAAAAAGTGAGTTGATGCCAATATCACGGCCTGTGGATATGCAATTTCTGCAATCTACCCCGTTTAGAACAGTGAAGGACAAGTTCACAAGCCTTGGCATTGTAGTGACAAGAGACCTTGATCAGCTTTTTAAAGTGAATTGGGACATGAAAATATATCAGCTTAAACAAAATATATATTTTTGGAAAACTCTGCCAATCTCCTTGGTTGGTCGTATAAACGCTGGTTGTCCTACCCAGGTTTCTCTACCTCTTCCAATGTCTACCCAATTTCATACCACAAAGCTATTTTAAGAAACTGGATTCAATAGTAACTCCATTTTTATGGGATAACAAGGCAGACAGAATTTCAAAGAAGCAGTTATGCAAGTACAATATAGAGGGGGGCTTTGGCCTTCCTCACTTCAAACTGTATTATTGGGCTGCTAATCTGAACATTGTGTCTTTCTGGAGGGAAAGCTTACCTGCGATGAGACAGAAGGATATGCCTTCAATGGCTTTTGATTGAGCAGGCCTCCTGCCAACGTTCCTCACTCCCTGGACTTGTTAATAGTCCATCATATGTGAAAAAAGACACTTATGACTCTAATCCAGTGATTTGTCATACGCTTAGGATCTGGAAACAGATGAGGTATTTTCCTAACATACCCACTGTTTACATTGACAGCCCAATTTGCCTGAATCATGCTTTCCACCCTGCATTGGATGATGTGGTGTTTTCACAGTGGAGGAAGAAGGGGCTCACAACAATTGGTAATCTATACATAGATTGTCAGTTAGCTTCGTTTCAACAATTACAGGGAAAAGTTCAACATGCCAACAACACGTTTTTTCAGATACCTCCAAATCAGGAATTTCTTAAGGACACATCCCACAGTATGGCATGAAGCCAAATAGTCCTACATTAGATAGCTTGATCCTTGTCAAACCCCATTCAAAAGGGTCAGTCTCTAGACTGTATGATGTGCTACAGGCCCACATAGAGGTATCCACAGACACCATTACAAGGGCTTGGGAACAATAACTTGGTTAGGAAATCTCAGATGAGGACTGGGTAGAAGCTCTCAGGAGTATAAACCACAGTTCAGTGAATGCCAGACACAACCCTGTACAGTTTAAGGTGATACACAGGTTACATTACTCAAAAGTAAAACTGCATAAAATATTCCCGGACACCTCACCACTATGTGAGAGGTGCAAGCAGGATGAGGGGACGTTGACCCACTTATTCTGAACATGCCCTAAGTTACATGCTTACTGGGCTCTCATTTTTGATTACTTATCTAAAGCCTTTGATAGAGTTCTAGCCCCAGACCCATTGATCGCTCTGTTGGGTACAGTTGATGGGAATAACCAGGAAGGGAAGGCTGTCTCTCTTTGTACTCTATTAGCCAAAAGGCTCATATTGCAATTTTGGAAATTGGAGACTGTACCTACCTTTGAAATGTGGTTACGGGATTTAGGGAATGTAATACATATGGAAAAGATACGATACAATACCTTTCTACTAGGATTAAATGTCAGGAATTGTGAAAAACTGAGTTTAAATGTATTTGGCTAAGGTGTATGCAAACTTCCGACTCAATTGTATATTTGGCCTAAAAGTGCCTTTTTATGGGCTTTGCGTCATCATTGTTAGATTTTTTCCCAAAAGGTTTGCTTTGAGTCTCCCAAACATCCTTAACTTAAGGGGTTAAATAGTTCAGTCCACAGGACCAGAAATATAGCCCCAAAAGAGCCACAATGTTCTCTCATCATGTCAGCATCCAGAAATACATCAGGCTTGACTGTGGATCACGTAAGGGCTGGTGGGTTAGTCTCCCGTGCTTTTGTAGGATCATCAACTGTAGTAAAGATGACCTGCCTTCCTGAATATTGTGAGGAAATGAACACCGCACCTGCTGGTTTAATGGATGCACAGTAACTCAGGACCATCAGTGTGATCATGGTGAATTAACACTACAGAAACCAGGATTAATGTCGTCATCTACTTGTCTGATAGATAGATATGATAGACATGGAGGGAGCTGTGTTTCTGGGTAATTAGAGCTTTGAAGTTGAATCTGAGGCTGATGTGTGTCCTGCAGAGTGAGGTGAATGCTCACAGGAGCGGAAGTCCCCCTCCACTGTCTGTCTGTCTGGCTCCTCTCTATACACACTTAGAAAAAAAGGTGCTATCTATAACCTAAAAGGTTTTTTTGGCTGTCCCCATAGGATAATCATTTGAAGAACCATTTCTGGTTCCAGGTAGAACCCTTTTGGGTTCTATGTAGAACCCTTTCCACTGAAGGTTCTACCTGGAACCAAAAAGGGTTCTACCTGGAACCAAAAAGGGTTATCTTATGGGGACAGCTGAAGAACCCTTTTGGAACCCTTTTTTCTAAGAGTGTAGTCCTAGTGCTTGGCCTGCCCAGTCCATCCCTTTAATGTTCAGCCTGTTCCTCGTAAGCACCGAGTCAAATTTCACTTGTCTATAGATTTCCATCAATGCCAGAATGTCTTAAAACAACCCTCTCTCCCAAGAGAAAGACTAGCACTACCAGATATTGACCAATAGCAGCTTAGGTATCTCTCCAACATAGGTTCAAATTAGCGGCAATAACATGGTTGTGTGGTTCCTTCAAATTACCATAATCATATTAAATGACAACCTGCACTAATTCAACATCACCCTGATGTAAGTGATAATGATAATGCTCTGGAGGTGTTTTTCATGGTTCGGACTAGGCCCCTTAGTTCCAGTGAAGGGAAATCTTAATACCACAGCATACAATGACTTTCTAGACAATTCTGAGCCTCCAACTTAGTGGAAACAGTTTGGGGAAGGCCCAAATGACAATGCCCCTGTGCACAAAGCGAGGTCCATAGAGAAATAGTTTGTCGATCAGTGTGGAAGAATTTGACTGTCCTGCACATAGCCCTGACCTCAACCCAATCGAACAGATTTGGGATGAATTGGAATGTCGACTGCAAGCCAGGCCTAATCCCCCAACATCAGTGCCCGACCTCACTAATGCTCTCATCTAGTGGAGTCTGTTATAGCAGCAAAGGGGGGAAACTCCATATTAATGCCCAATTCATTTTTTTAATGAGATGTTCGACGAGCAGGTGTCCACATACTTTTGGTTATGTGGTGTAACTCAGACTGAACAGATAGGTGTAATTAATGGTCTAGTTGAGGGTGGGTGACCCTAGGAATTATACAGAGCCAGTCACAATCACACTGCAACATGTGGGTCCAGGAGATGAGGTGAGGAGGAAATAACATGTTATGGTAATCATGTACAATGAGGAGTGTGGAGATTGCAGCAGTTTCATCATTTGGGGGAAAATGTTTTTGTCAACTTTGCCACACCTCTGCGTGTTCATTTGCATATTACTGATGCTACTGAGGGAGACGTGCTAGAACGATATACTATACGTGGGTAGAAATAAAAAGGGCTGCTGCTGCACACACACACACACACACACACACACACACACACGCACACACACACATTCACAGACATACACACAAACACTGCTAGTCATTCACACACTCTCTCCCTTTTCAAATGCTAAATAAAAAAATGTGCTGACTGAGAAAGGGATGACACAGTAAGAATAGCTGCTCTGAATATCTAAATTAAAAGTAGTCTTGTGTATTGTCTGAATAATTCATGAAGAGGGTAAACTGTAGCTACGCTGCTGGAACGCAGGCGCAGCTCTCTGAACTGTGTTCGACGGACAGCTTCATTTGACTTGCTAAGTTGTTCACTGATAATTACTGAATTACAGGCCACTCATGAACACATTTTAGATGTAGACTTGTATAAAACGTGGTGTTGGGAGACATGATAGGCTAATGTAAGAGACATGATAGGCTAATGTAAGCTTTGCCAAAACTACCACATAATTAGACACAAGATATGTGCTTCTGTGTTCTAAAACAAATAGAAAATGCCAGAAACTAAAGGCCAAGGCCTCAAAATGCAAGCAAAGGATTACAGGTTACATTAAATAAATCACATTATGAATATATTTTACACAGCTTATCCACAAATGGCATAAGTCATTTATTCTGTCAATAAACTCCTGGAAACAGACTGAACTCATCCTGTATGTTCTCATACATTCTGGAGAACATTCCCAGAGAGAGTAAATGTTGCATGTTACAGTAGGCTACTGACATATGGTTAATTTGCATAAGTAGTGAGTGACAGGTTGATGGCAGTCCTCAGAAGATAGAGAGATAAAGATACAATGAAAAGAGAGGGGGAGAGAGACAAAGAGAGAGAGATAAACTCATGACACAATGAGGCATGAACAAAACCTTTCAGAGGTAAATGTGCAAGACTAAAGAGTAATTTGTGCCTCTGTTTGAATGTGGGGGCCGTCGTTTTATCAGTCCTCCTGCTGAGCCTTTGAATCTCATCCACTTCATGAGAGGCACGTCTTCGCCTAGATAATGAATTATGGATCCCAGCCTGCCTCTGTGATATTCAATATTAGATTAAATGCACATCCCTATTTGGTGACAACGATTGTGCTGCCATGAGGGACAATCCTCTTCCTCATTTCAACAGCAGCCCTGAACCCAGCAATACAGAGAAAAAGCTCATTACCATCCATATTCATGATGGGAATGCGTATTGAGCATGTGGGGTTGTGCATGTTTGTACTTAATGTGCTGCTTACCATGCATTAATAAGTCAGCCACTGTGCAGTGTGTGTGTGTGTGTGCGTGCGCGTGCGTGCGTGCTAGCTTGCACATAAAGTTAATGAATTATTGCTTTGGCTGCCTCTTTGGAGCAGGCCAGTTAATTCTGCATGGTATTTATAAACGGGGAGAGAAGGATAGAAGTCCCGTCACTACATAACGCACTGTGCTGTCGTTCCTTCTGCCTGAATACACTTGAGTGGCGAGACAGATGTTTCCCCATGTCTCAATTTGGCGAAAAAGACAGACAGAACACACACATATACAGTACCAGTCAAAAGTTTGGACACACCTACTCATTCAATGTTTTTTCTTTATTTTTACTATTTTCTACATTGTAAAATAATAGTGAAGACATTAAAACTAGGAAATCACACATGGAATCGTGTAGTAACTCAAATCAAAATATATTTGAGATACTTCAAAGTAGCCACCCTTTGCTTTGATGACAGCTTTGCACACTCTTGGCATTCTCTCAACCCGCTTCATGAGGTAGTCACCTGGAATGCATTTCAATTAACAGGTGTGCCTTGTTAAAGTTAATTTGTGGAATTTCTTTCTTTCTTACTGCATTTGAGCCAATCAGTTGTGTTGTGACACGGTAGGGGGGGTATACAAAAGATAGCCCTATTTGGTAAAAAAACAAGTCCATATTATGGCAAGAACAGCTCATATAAGCAAAGAGAAACGACAGTCCATCATTACTTTAAGACATGAAGGTCAGCCACTCCGGAAATTTTCAAAAACGTTGAAAGTTTCTTCAAGTGCAGTCACAAAAACCATCAAGCCTATGATGAAACTGCCTCTCATGAGAACCACCACAGGAAGGGAAGACCCAGAGTTACTTCTGCTGCAGAGGATAAGTTCATTAGAGTTACCAGCCTCAGAAAATGCAGCCCAAAATGCTTCACAGAGTTCAACTAACAGACACATCTCAACAACTGTTCAGAGGAGACTGTGTGAATCAGGCCTTCATGGTTGAATTCCTGCAAATGAACCACTACTAAAGGACACCAATAAGAAGAAGTGACTTGCTTGGGCCAAGAAACACGTGCAATGGACAATAGGCCGGTGGAAATCTGTCCTTTGGTCTGATGAGTCCAAATTTGAGATTTTTGGTTCCAACCGCCGTGTCTTTGTGAGACACAGAGTAGGTGAACGGACGATCTATGCATGTGTGGTTCCCACCATGAAGCATGGAGGAAGAGGTATGATGGTATGGGGGTGCTTTGTTGGTGATTTATTTACAATTGAAGGCACACTTAACCAGCATGGCTAGCACAGAATTCTGCAGCGATACGCCATTCCATCTGGTTTACGCTTAGTGGGACTATCATTTGGTTTTCAACAGGACAATGACCCAAAACACCCCCAGGCTGTGTAAGGGCTATTTGACCAAGAAGGAGAGCGATGGAGTGCTGCATCAGATGAGCTGGCCTCCACAGATGGTTTGGGATGAATTGGACAGCAGAGGGAAGGAAAAGCAGCCAACAAGTGCTCAGCATATGTGGGAACTCCTTCAAGACGGTTGAAAAAACATTCCAGGTGAAGCTGGTTGAGAGAATGCCAAGGGTGTGCAAAGCTGTCATCAAGGCAAAAGGAGGCTACTTTGAAGAATGAACAATATATTTTCATTTGTTTAACACTTTTTTGGTTACTACATGATTCCACACAGAAGCGTACAGTCGTACACTTAAAACAGCATGGACCAACAGACCATCTCAAAGTTCAGTGGTGCGTTACATTAGACAAGTACAGGAAAATGTATAGTGACGCTTGAATCTCTGTAAACCAACATCAGTCTGGGAAAAATCTCCACTGCATATTCATCTCAGGCAAATCATATTTTCATATGATCATCTTAATTTTGTATTTGGAAATATCAATGCTACTTTTCATAAGCAGCTTAATTGTCTTTCTGAGCTGTAAAATGTTACTCTGAAAATAAAATAATTGTACAGTCTTCAACATGTGACAAAAATGAGTGGGATTAAAGCTACACAAAATAAGCTGCATAATTTGCTTAATAAGACAGAAACTTTTAAATCTCCAGTTTTAAAAGTATACATCAGAGAAACTAGAGAGATTCCAAGAACACAGGATGAGATGTTTCTATCCTTTGTGCAAGCACTTCCAAGAGTTCATGAACAGTGAGCCTGGTGAAATTTGGGGAGCGCATCATCAGTAGTGTACCTTTGGTTCCTAGGGTGTTTCGGCCTTTCACACTATACACCCTCCCCAAAGGCGGCCAGCGACAGGGTGATCAATCCTACGCTTGCGTCCCATTCCCAATTAGTCATAGGAGTTGCCTTGTTGTTGATAGCCAACATCCCATGGGAGCGTCCTCCTCCCTGAGTCAAGCATTGTTGACCACATACCTCCTGGCCCTCTCACTTCGGGGCCCAGCTGGGGTCTTTCCTCTTCATCCAGAGCCACTGACTGCTGCCTTCTGCCGCCTCCGATACAGCTTTGATTGCCGAACGCTGGCTCTGGCCCTTAATTCCCAGGTCTCTAAGCAGTCAGGGTTGTAGATGTTGCCACAAAACCTCTGCAGCCCACCTCCACTGGTCGGACTTCTGTGTTCCAGCCATGATGCCGTGCTTCAGCAGCTAGATCGGCATAGCACAGATGTTTTCGCTCATAAGCCTCATCTACTGAGTCCTCCCAGGGTATTGTGAGCTCAATGATGAAGACCTTCTTGAGTGAACGGGACCAGAGCACCATGTCAGGTCTTAGGGTGGTGGTTGCGATCTCCGGAGGAAACACAAGTTGCCGGCCAATGTCAGCTAGTATTTTCCAGTCGCGGGCCAAAGAGCGGCTCTAATGGTGTAGAGCCGCTCTTCGGTGGTTTAGCCCCTTAGCGGACAAAGATCGTCCGTAAGAGGTGTGATGCTGCTAGGGGTGGTAGGGAGTTGGAGTCACAGTAAGAGCTGCAGTTCTGCTCTGATTCCATGGCTGGACCGAGTCTGTCAAGTGTAGCATCCTTGGGTGAGGCTTGTTTTACACCCTGTGAGAATGTGCCTGAGGTTGGCTGGCATGGAACAGAGGGCACAGTCCGGATCTTCATCATACCATTGGTGAAGATTAACTGGTGTTGGAAGGACGTCATACTCTGGCTGTGAGTAGGAAGTGCAGAGTCATCTAGAAGTGGATTATTGCACTCCTTTGCACTGCAAAATAATTCAAGACTGGAGACATTTTCCTGTTGTTAATCATGATTATGTGCATCCAGTTGTTTGCTTATTAAGTTAATAACATTAAAAGAACATAATAAAGACAAACGTTTCCTCCAGTTGTTTCAGGAAGTATATAATGACAAAATTTGTCCAGGCGTGATGTCCCAGGACTGAATGAGTGTTGGTTGATAGTGTTGTTCTGATATTACAGTCTCGGTCGGAAATTCATTGCTAGTGGATTTTAAAGTAAAACTGTTTGAAAAAAACAGAGGGCCTGAAAGAGAACATTTTATGAATGCTGCATGTGCTTCATGCTCTTGACAAAACTATGTTTACTGGTCTGTAAAACAAAATACACTCACTTGCCTATTACTGTGATTGATACAGGCTAACTTCTGTATGGGAAGAATGCTATTTTTGGAGTTGGAGCTGTGTTTGAACCTTTTCACCAATGATGTTATTAGCAAGTCCTTTCCTTTCCCCCCATTTCTCTGTCTATCACAGTTCCAAACAGAACTGGTGAGTCATCTACTAAATCTGACTGAATGTGACTTTATTTATTTACTGTTACATCACTTCCTCACAATCCTCTCCTGTTCCTGACTCTGTTGTTTAAATAGATCATGAAGGGCAAAGAGAGAGAGGAAGTGAACCGTGGCCCATTATGCTACAGGACAAAACTTTTTATTATTATTATTTATTTTTATGTCCTACAGTGAAGACACATTCTAAACCCCCTGAACATTCATCATACACTCACTGTTAGATACCGTTAGTTAAAAGAGTAACGGGAAGCCTGAGCCAGTCAGGAGGAAGTAGGAGGAAAATGACTATGTTCCACTTTTAAATATTTCCATATCAATATTGAATGATATTTGTGGAGGGTAGTGGGGCAGTGGGGAAGGCTGAGGCTCCCAGAAGGGCCTCTCAAAAAGCTTTAGTGGTAATGAAGACTGCAGACTGCATCTGTCAAGCATAGTTTAAAGGATTGTTCTGGTCAACACACATTTGTGTTGTCAGAGAAAGCTTTGAACTGCTTCTTGGATTTAGGAGTTCAGGAATCGGGGTATGTACTGTTCAATGCCAAATTAAGTTTTTCAACAGGCAACTACAGCTACAGTTCCATCAGAAAGTATTCATACCCCTTTACTTATTTAGAATTTTGTTATGTTACAGACTGAATTCAAAATGGATTAAAGAAAACAATCAATTTCATTAATCTACACACAATACCCCCATAATGTCAAAGTGAAAACATATTTTTTGACATTTTTGCACATTTATAGAAAATGAAAACCATACATATCTAATTTACATACAGTTGAAGTCGGAAGTTTACATACACTTAGGTTGGAGTCATTAAAACTCGTTTTTCAACCACTCCACAAATGTATTGTTAACAAACTATAGTTTTGGCAAGTCGGTTAGGACATCTACTTTGTGCACGACACAAGTAATTTTTCCAACAATTGTTAACAGACAGATTATTTCACTTATAATTCACTGTATCACAATTCCAGTGGGTCAGAAGTTTACATACACTAACTTGACTGTGCATTTAAAACAGCTTGGAAAACTCCAGAAAATTATGTCATGGCTTTAGAAGCTTCTTCATTTGAGTCAATTGGAAGTGTACCTGTGGATGTATTTCAAGGTTTACCTTCTAACTCAGTGCCTATTTGCTTGACATCATGGAAAAATCAAAAGAAATCAGCCAAGACCTCAGAAAAATTATTGTAGACCTCCACAAGTCTGGTTCATCCGTGGGAGCAATTTCCAAACGCCTGAAGGTACCATGTTCATCTGTACAAACAATAGTACGCAAGTATAAACACCATGGGACCATACAGCCGTCATACTGTTCAGAAAGGAGACGCGTTCTGTCTCCTAGAGATGAACATACTTTGGTGCAAAAAGTGCAAATCAATCGCAGAACAACAGCAAAGGACCTTGTGAAGATGCTGGAGGAAACAGGTTGAAAAGTATCTATATTCACAGTAAAACGAGTCCTATATCAACATAACCTGAAAGGCTGCTCAGCAAGGAAGAAGCCACTGCTCCAAAACCGCCATAAAAAAGCCAGACTACGGTTTGCAACTGCACATGGGGACAAAGATTGTACTTTTTGGAGAAAGGACCATCGTTATGGGAGGATGCTTGCAAGCCGAAGAACCCCATCCCAACCGCGAAGCACGTTGGTGGCAGCATCATGTTGTGGGGATGCTTTGCTGCAGGAGGGACTGGTGCACTTCACATAATAGATGGCATCATGAGGGAGGAGAATTACGTGGATATTTTGAAGCAACATCTCAAGACATCAGTTAAGTTAAAGCTCGGTCGCAAATGTGTCTTCCAAATGGACAATGATCACAAGCATACTTCCAAAGTTGTAGCAAAATGGCTTAAGGACAACAAAGTCAAGGTATTGGAGTGGCCATCACAAAGCCCATACCTCAATCCTATAGAAAATTTGTGGGCAGAACTGAAAAAGTGTGTGTGAGCAAGGAGGCCTAAAAACCTGACTCAGTTACACCAGCTCTGTCAGGAGGAATGGGCCAAAATAGAAGGCTACCGGAAACATTTGACCCAAGTTAAACAATTTAAAGACAATGCTACCAAATACTAATTCAGTGTATGTAAACTTCTGACCCACTGGGAATGTGACGAAAGAAATAAAAGCTGAAATAAATCATTGTCTCTACTATTATACTGACATTTCACATTCTTAAAATAAAGTGGTGATCCTAACGGACCTAATACAGGGAATTGTTACTAGGATTAAATGTCAGGAATTGTGAAAAACTAAGTTTAAATGTATTTGGCTAAGGTGTATGTAAACTTCCGACTTCAACTGTAAGTATTCACACCCCTGAGTCAATACAAAGAAACATCTTTGTCAGTGATTATAGCTGTGAGTCTTTCTGGGTAAGTCTCTAAGAGCTTTCAGCACCTGGATTGTGAAACATTAGCCAATTATTATTTTCAAAATTCTTCAAGCTCTGTCAAATTGTAATGCACGGGGTGTAGTGGAGGAAGGAGTCAGACGCAGGAGACAGAGAGTTCAGAGTAGCGCTACTTCTTTCTTCACCAACCAGTTGAAAACAGACGCCACTCAAAACAAATGCCCCAAAACACAGGGGAACCAAACAGTCCCAAATATAACTCACGTACACAAACAACCGTGACTTACAGGCGTGTACATGAGTACACATAAAACAATCCCGCACACCCAGCAGGCTGGCTAATAAAACCCAACTAATAAACCTAATTAACAACAGGTGTAACTAATAAACAGACAAGGAGGGGGAGGAAAAGATCAGTGGCAGCTAGTAGGCCGGTGACGACGACCGCCGAGCGCCACCTGAACGGGAAGGGGAGCCACGTTCGGTAGGAGTCGTGACACAAATTGGTTGTTGATCATTGCTAGACAGCCATTTTCAGATCTTGCCATAGAATTTCAAGAAGATTTAAGTCAAAACTGTAACTCGGACACTCAGGAATATTCACTGTCTTCTTGGCTAGCAACTCCAGTGTAGATTTGGGCTTGTGTTTTAGCTTATTGTCGTGCTGAAAAGAGAATTAATCTCCCAGTGTCTGGTGGAAAGCAGACTGAACCAGGTTTTCCTCTAAGATTTTGCCTGTGCTTATCTCCATTCCATGTATTTTTTATCCTGAAAAACTCCTCAGTCCTTAATGATTGCAAGCACACACATAACATGATGCAGCCACCACTATGCTTGAAAATATGTAATGTGTTGTATTGGATTTGCCCCAAACATAACACTTTTTAATCTGGACAAAAAGTTAATTGCCTTGTTGCAAACAGGATGCATGTTCTAGAATATTTGTATTTTGTACAGGCTTCCTTCTTTTCACTCTGTCAATTAGGTTAATATTGTGGAGTAACTACAATGTTGTTGATCCATCCTCAGCTTTCTCCTATCACAGCCATTAAACTCAGTAACTGTTTTAAAGTCACCATTGGCCTCATGGTGAAATCCCTGAGCTGTTTCCTTCCTCTCTGGTAACAGAGTTAGGAAGGACGCCTGTATCTTTGTAGTGACTGGGTGTATTGATACACCATCCAAAATGTAATTAATAACTTTACCATGTTCAAAGGGATATTGAATATCTGCATTTTTTTTTACCCATCTACCAATAGGTGCCCTTTTCTGCGAGGCGTTGGAAAACACCCCTGGTCTTTGTGGTTGAATCTGTGTTTGAAATTCACAGCTCGACTGAGGGACCTTGCAGATAATTGTATGTGTGGGGTACAGATATGAGGCAGTCAATCAAAAATCATGTTAAAGACTATTATTGCACAAAGAGTGAGTCCATGCAACTTATTATGTGACTTGTTAACCACATTTATACAACTTAACTTATTTAGGCTTGCCACAACGAAGGGTGTTAATTTATAAAAATGTAAGAAAATGTTATTCTACTTTGACATTATGGGGTATTGTGTGTAGATCAATGACACAAAATCTCAATTTAATATATTTAAAATTCAGGCTGTAACACAACAAAATATGGAAAAAGTCAAGGGACGTGAATACTTTCTGAAGTCATATTAGTTTTAAATGTGATGGGAGGTCCAGAAAAGCACATACAGTAGGTTCACTTTCTGAAAATTTTTCCCGAGGCTAAAGAGACCATTGAGACTTTTACAGTATATCTAAGGATTTCATATCACTATGTGATACTGCATAGGATCACAGTATAGATCCTATCCACCAAGTGACAAAGCATTGTCCTTGCATGGTCAGGCATATAGTTCTTTGTCGCAATGCATTCCAAAGGACAGCCCTGCTGTCATGCTGCAGCAGCAAGGACTGCTCGTTATCTTGTGTCATGTGGCAGCAGCAGCATCTCTGAATCATTTGACCCTCGTAGCTGAACCAAGAGGAGGGGGAAACACACAGCCAGGCACCACTAAACGCAGGACGACAGGGAGAGGAAGGGAGAGACGAAAATGTCCTTGTCCCTTGTGGATTACGCAAGACATTTCACTGGTGTCAATCAGACACTAATAGCCATTGGGGGTGAAACCCTCCCAATATAATAACCTTAGAAATGGATTTGAATGTTCTCTCTCTCTCTTTCTCTCTCTCTGTGTATGTGTGTTTATGCATGGGTGCAATTTAGTCAGTCCACATTTGAATTCAACTGCGTTACTAACTCAGTCAGCATCGCAGAAACACTGTCAATGCCTTCTCTGTTTTGGCTGACATCTCTAGTGAAATGTTCTCAAATTGTATGTTTTACAAAAAGTATGACTCAGCCACAAAGTCTTGATGCGTCAAGAGAGGGAGAAAATCTCAGCATGTACTCTTTGCATGGACTACAGAAGCAAGTACACAGCATGAATACACACACAATTTGGCTACAACTTCTGAAGCTAATGCTGGGTGGTCAAACTAAATGATACAAATCAATGCTAAAAATTGTAATTAAGGCAACATTTTGACAACTTTACATTTTCCCCTCTCCTTAATGTAGTTGTTAGCTTGCGGCAGGGCTGAGGCAGGGCTGTCAGAGTCTGTGGTGTGGCATAATGATCTGAGAGTCTCTGTGTGTCAGACTCAGCAGCCAAAGAAACGGGAGAACATGACAGCAGACTCCAGACAGCTTTGGAACATCAAGGCTCTTCACACATCTAATACAGCATGGACACTAATGTATGGCATGAACTTAAGAGTAAAACATGTTTGAGCAGACAGCAGAGTTAGGAAACACTGCTGCTAAATGTATGATATGAATTGTAGAGGGTCTACAGACACAAAATGTAATATACTACACAGTGAATCAGAAAATACCATTACTAGAATGAATATAAACTAGAGTTACATTAAACATCTGGAGTGTTCAGAGTTTAGAAATACAGCCATTTTAATGATGCAGTGCAGGACTATCAAGACAATTCCACACAGGTCTTCAATTCATTTTTATTCTCCATCATTTTGTAACATCCAAACATGGAAGAAATTAGATTACAAATGGACACTGTTCCAGGCCTAAATTATCCTGCGGGCAAAACTGGTTGAAATGACGTCATCACAACCATCACATCCTTATAACCAGATTTGCCTGGTATCCTGCCTTTTCAAAGAGCACTATAACGCAGCATTCTGCCCTTATTAAAACCTCCAATCAATCAATAAATTAATCAACAGTATAATTAGAAGAATAAAAGAAGGAACTCATGACCCCTGCAAGCCCTCCAGGCCTTAGGATGCAGAATTGAGTTAGTGGAATTCCTAATGCAGTAACCTTCCTGTGCCGCAGAGAAAACAGAGATAAATCTAGTGAGTTTATTGGTGATTGAACCGAACAGGATCCCAACGCTCCCAAGGAACTGAGCACAATTGATTGCCTCCCATGTTGTCAAGGAAACCAAGCAGCCCTCTGAGGTAAGGAGGGTGTTTAAACCTCATAACAACCTCAGTCGGCATGTGTGAGTGCGTGCGTGAGAGAGAATTAAAGAAAGGTTAACCACAATAACTACCATTCTATTTACTATTTTAACTGCATGAAACATTTCTTGTGGATGGGCTCTATAGTGCCACAATACAGCAGGATTTCCAGTGCTGTGGAGTCAATATCATATATCAATAATATGGAGGCAATATCATTGATATAAATCAATTTAACTTAGACAAAAGCTTGTCCAGGAAAAAATTGATGTCATGGTTTGAAAGATGACTATCAGTCAACATTGCTTTGCATTTACACTAGTTCATGAAGACAGATGCATCACTGAGTCTGAACAAAATGTATCCCACAAGGGTTTCCAGGAAATACCACTCAAGGGAATCGAGATCCAAATCTCTTGGAATTTGATTGGATTCAAGACTTGCATCTACCCTATTGATTTTAAAGTTAGATCAAGCCCTAAGTAGTCCTAGAGTCCAAGGTGAAACCCCTACATGGTTGGACTTCAAGGCTAGTGTAAGGATAGGATCCCATGTCCTTTACAACTCCAGGCAGTCAACATCATCAGACCAATAGATAGAGAGTGATAGGGGAGAATCTATCACTTGTATGTGCAATCCTCTTAAACTGCTACATTTTTTACTGTCGTTTTCTGAAACATTGGTCAATAGTGTTGGCAATAAAAAGGGGTGTCATTCGACCGTAGAACACATTACACAATACATCTTATTCATGATGACATGGTTTTCAAAGAGGATGGATAAATTAATTGATACGGGTGCACCACTCAATTTCCTTACTTAATTGTATGTAGGAGGAAATGTTGCTTTTGTGTATAAAGAACAGCATGCCATGGGTTGAATCCTAAATGGCACCCTACTCCCTACATAGTGCACTACTTTTGACCAGGCACCACTATATACATAATAGTGTGCCATTTGGGACACAGATAAGGAGTATGAACTGCCGCTGTGCTCTCCTCATTACTCTGGTCAGGCTTCTGCCTGCCAGGACTCCATCACACACAGCCATCAAACCAATGTCATCTCAACCTGCACCATGACACACATCTCCACAAGGAGACACATCACATCCCATACTTCCTGGCTGACACAGCTTATCACATGGCATCTCAACCTTAGAGAGAGAGAGCTATAGAGGGACATCTATCATTACAATGACACACCCATTCATCTATAGGAAAAATTGTAATCCTTTAAATTGACTCATACTGGTACTCTCGCTCCCAGACAATATTGTAAACAACATGACAGTGTATTCATACATGTACTGTATCTCAGCCCTCTACAGGAAGTTGATGCTCAGCCTTTCTCGGGGTGTTCTTTACATGCCCAGGTCACACACAGAGAGACAGGAACGACACAGACTAGACACAGTAGAGCCTGGAGGTATTGTGATAGTACCCCAGATGTGAACAATTAAACCCTGCAACAACAAAATGTTACAATTAGTATAATGATCAGTTCTCTTTGCTTGAATTTGCATCTTTTGTAAATTGAGCCTAATCAGACATATATTTAAATAAAGTTGGCTGCAATAAGTAATGGTTATTTAAGTCAGACCATTGAATGAAATGTGCAGCAAATTCAATAACCAACACTGGGGACAAGCTGCTGACATAATCTCCATTGATACATGTCAATGAGAGTGAATAATGCTGAAAATGAAGCATTTTTTTTTATTTATAACTGAAGCGGAGTCATACAATGAACCCAGAGTTTAAGAGCATTACTCCAACATGTGTTGAATAACTAACAAGTGTTTTTGATGGTTGGTTAATTAACTCTCATTCTAGCCTGAATGGCTCATATTTAATTTGACAGCTGTCTCATCAGTAAATGTGTTGGAAGCTATACGGTCAACTAGATTGAGCAGCGGGAAGCCCAAACAAAAGTGTTGAGCGGTTAACAAAAATGTATGTCATTTTTCATTTTTTAGTCAACTAATTGACCGATGTCAGTTCAATTATTTGAATAATAATAATAATATTTTAGTTTTTTTCCATCTGCAGTTTCTGAAGAGATAAATCAGATCAAGCCTGAACTGTGCAATGTAGTAGGGAGTTGCAGTTTCCAACAGGCAAAATTTGACATAGTTTAGTGCAGAAAATGTGGTAATTAACTACAATGACCATAATCCATTGCGTGCCTGCTTAAACTTGTCCGATTGAGAGGGATAGAAAGCACTTAGGGTACAGTGGATGGGGTCAAAATTCATGATTTTGATAGTTGGTATTCAGCTGTCATAAAAGTATGCATTATTTACTTCGAATAACTACTAAAATATGAATTGTGGGGGCAGAAATGCATTCTGGGACATGTGAAATTTGATGTGACTTAAAAACAAACTTGTATGCCATCTGTAAATATTAATAAAATTGTTATATTACGAGCCAAGTAGGTTTAGTCACTGAAAAAGTCAGCAACCTTCCCACTAGTCATGATTGGCTGAGATAATGAGTGGGCTGGACATGCCAAGAGAAGAGTTCGGATTGGTCTGCCATACAGCACACATCTGTCTATTTGAGCTGGTCAGTATGTTTAGGTAAACCTGTCTAACGTGGCTTAAAAAAAATATATACTGATAATAGTAGACCTGCATAAGTGTTGCTCTCCACTTTCTGGAGGATCGAGTTTTGAAATCAGTGGAATTAGAGTATGATAGCTAAGAAGATGGAGAAAACACCGGTCTCCGGATTACATCTTAAAACTAAGGGCAACCATGGCATCTGTGACAGCGTGAAGCTTCCATCTATGATGGATATGGGTAAGATAGTCTAGCTAGTTACATTTTCAGATATTACACATTTCTAATTTTGACAAAGTCATTTTAATTTCAAGTTAAAGTGTACTGTTAATTAGCTAGCTAACGTTAAATAAGTATTTGGTCAATAACAAAAGTTTATCTCAATACTTTGTTATATACCCTTTGTTGGCAATGACAGAGGTCAAATGTTTTCTGTGAGTTTTCACAAGGTTTTCACACTCTGTTGCTCGTATTTTGGCCCATTCCTCCATGCAGATCTCCTCTAGAGCAGTGATGTTTTGGGGCTGTTGCTGGGCAACATGGACTTTCAACTCCCTCCAAAGATTTTCTATGGGGTTGAAATCTGGAGACTGGCTAGGCCACTCCAGGACCTTGAAATGCTTCTTACGAAGCCACTCCTTCGTTGCCCGGTCAGTGTGTTTGGGATCATTGTCATGCTGAAAGACCCAGCCACGTTTCATCTTCAATGTCCTTGCTGATGGAAGGAGGCTTTCACTCAAAATCTCACGATACATGGCCCCATTCATTCTTTCCTTTACACGGATGAGTCGTCCTGGTCCCTTTGCAGAAAAACAGCCCCAAAGCATGATGTTTCCACCCCCATGCTTCACAGTAGGTATGGTGTTCTTTGGATGCAACTCAGCATTCTTTGTCCTCCAAACACGATGAGTTGAGTTTTTACCAAAAAGTTCTATTTTGGTTTCATCTGACCACATGACATTCTCCCAATCTTCTTCTGGATCATCCAAATGCTCTCTAGCAAACTTCAGACGGGCCTGGACATGTACTGGCTTAAGCAGGGGGACACGTCTGGCACTGCAGGATGTGAGTCCCTGGCGGCGTAGTGTGTTACTGATGGTAGGCTTTGTTACTTTGGTCCCAGCTCTCTGCAGGTCATTCACTAGGTCCCCCCCGTGTGGTTCTGGGATTTTTGCTCACCGTTCTTGTGATCATTTTGACCCCATGGGGTGAGATCTTGCGTTGAGCCCCAGATCGATGGAGATTATCAGTGGTCTTGTATGTCTTCCATTTCCTAATAATTGCTCCCACAGTTGATTTCTTCAAACCAAGCTGCTTACCTATTGCAGATTCAGTCTTCCCAGCCTGGTGCAGGTCTACAATTTTGTTTCTGGTGTCCTTTGACAGCTCTTTGGTCTTGGCCATAGTGGAGTTTGGAGTGTGACTGTTTGAGGTTGTGGACAGGTGTCTTTTATACTGATAACAAGTTCAAACAGGTGCCATTAATACAGGTGGAGGCCAGTGGAGGACAGAGGAGCCTCTTAAAGAAGAAGTTACAGGTCTGTGAGAGCCAGAAGTCTTGATTGTTTGTAGGTGACCAAATACTTATTTTCCACCATAGTTTGCAAATAAATTCATTAAAAATCCTACAATCCTACAATTTTTCTCATTTTGTCTGTCATAGTTGAAGTGTACCTATGATGAAAATTACAGGCCTCTCTCATCTTTTTAAGTTGGAGAACTTGCACAATTGGTGGCTGACTAAATACTTTTTTGCCCCACTGTATGCTAAGAACTTGTTGGCGGTTTTTCCTTCCCTCCGCGGTCCAATTTATCCCAAACCATCTCAATTGGGTTGAGGTCGGGTGATTGTGGAGGCCAGGTCACCGTATGCAGCACTCCATCATTCTCCTTGGTCAAATAGCTCTTACACAGCCTGGAGGTGTGTTTTGGGTCACTGTTGAAAAACAAATTATAGTCCCACTAACCACAAACCAGATGGGATGGCGTATCGCCGCAGAATGCTTTGGTAGACATGCTGGTTAAGTGTGCCTTCAATTGTAAATTAATCACTGACTGTCACCAGCAAAGTACCCCCCCACCATCATTCCTCTTCCTCCATGCTTGACGGTGGGAACCACAAATGAAGTGATCATCCGTTCACTTACTCTGCATCTCACAAAGACATGGCGGTTGGAACCACAAATCTCAAATTTGGACTCATCAGACAAAAGGACAGATTTCCACCGGTCTAATGTCCATTGCTCATGTTTCTTGGCCCAAGCAAGTCTCTTCTTCTTATTGGTGTCCTTTAGTAGTGGTTTCTTTGCAGTAATTCAACCATGAATGCCTGATTCACGCAGTCTCCTCTGAACAGTTGATATTGAGACGTGTCTGTTACTTGAAATACTTGCTATCCTCTGTATAACCTGTATAATCTCTCAACGTGATCAAGACAAATGAGATGATTGTGGACTACAGGAAAAAGAGGACCGAGCATGCTCCCATTCTCATCGACGGAGCTGCAGTGGCACAGGTTGAGAGCTTTAAGTTCCTTGGTGTCCACATCACCAACAAACTAACATGGTCCAAGAACACCAAGACAGTCGTGAAGAGGGCACGACATAACCTATTTCCCCTCAGGAGACTTAAAAGATTTGGCATGGGTCCTCAGATCCTCAAAAGGTTCTACAGCTGCACCATCGAGAGCATCACTGCCTGGTATGGCAACTGCTCAGCCTCCGACCGCAAGGCACTACAGAGGGCAGTGCGACTGGCCCAGTACATCACTGAGTCCAAGCTTCCTACCATCCAGGACCTCTATACCAGGCGGTGTCAGAGGAAGGCCCTAAAAATTGTCAAAGACTCCAGCCACCCTAGTCATAGTCTGTTCTTTCTGCTACCGCATAGCAAGCAGTACCGGAGTGCCAAGTCTAGGTCCAATAGGCTTCTAAATAGCTTCTACCCCCAAGCCATAAGACTCCTGAACATCTAGTCAAATGGCTACCCAGAATATTTGCATCCCTCCCCCTCTTTACACCACTGCTACTCTCTGTTGTCATCTATGCATAGTCACTTTAATAATAATAACTCTACCTGCATGTACATACTACCTCAAATAACCGGTGCCCCCGCACATTGACTCAGTCTCGGTACCCCCCTGTATATAGTCTCGCTATTGTTATTTCACTGCTGCTCTTTAATTATTTGTTACTTTTATCTCTAATTCTTATCCATATTTTTTTGAAACTGCATTGTTGGTTAGGGGCTCTAAGTAAGCATTTCACTGTAAGGTCTACACCTGTTGTATTCGGAGCATGTGACTAATACAATTTGATTTGAATGAGTAGGTGTGTCCAAACTCTTGACTGGTACTGTATGTACAGTGCCTTGCGAAAGTATTCGGCCCCCTTGAACTTTGCGACCTTTTGCCACATTTCAGGCTTCAAACATAAAGATATAAAACTGTATTTTTTTGTGAAGAATCAACAACAAGTGGAACACAATCATGAAGTGGAACGACATTTATTGAATATTTCTAACTTTTTTAACAAATCAAAAACTGAAGAATTGGGCGTGCAAAATTATTCAGCCCCCTTAAGTTAATACTTTGTAGCGCCACCTTTTGCTGCGATTACAGCTGTAAGTCGCTTGGGGTATGTCTCTATCAGTTTTGCACATCGAGAGACTGACATTTTTTCCCATTCCTCCTTGCAAAACAGCTCGAGCTCAGTGAGGTTGGATGGAGAGCATTTGTGAACAGCAGTTTTCAGTTCTTTCCACAGATTCTCGATTGGATTCAGGTCTGGACTTTGACTTGGCCATTCTAACACCTGGATATGTTTATTTTTGAACCATTCCATTGTAGATTTTGCTTTATGTTTTGGATCATTGTCTTGTTGGAAGACAAATCTCCGTCCCAGTCTCAGGTCTTTTGCAGACTCCATCAGGTTTTCTTCCAGAATGGTCCTGTATTTGGCTCCATCCATCTTCCCATAAATTTTAACCATCTTCCCTGTCCCTGCTGAAGAAAAGCAGGCCCAAACCATGATGCTGCCACCACCATGTTTGACAGTGGGGATGGTGTGTTCAGCTGTGTTGCTTTTACGCCAAACATAACGTTTTGCATTGTTGCCAAAAAGTTCAATTTTGGTTTCATCTGACCAGAGCACCTTCTTCCACATGTTTGGTGTGTCTCCCAGGTGGCTTGTGGCAAACTTTAAACAACACTTTTTATGGATATCTTTAAGAAATGGCTTTCTTCTTGCCACTCTTCCATAAAGGCCAGATTTGTGCAATATACGACTGATTATTGTCCTATGGACAGAGTCTCCCACCTCAGCTGTAGATCTCTGCAGTTCATCCAGAGTGATCATGGGCCTCTTGGCTGCATCTCTGATCAGTCTTCTCCTTGTATGAGCTGAAAGTTTAGAGGGACGGCCAGGTCTTGGTAGATTTGCAGTGGTCTGATACTCCTTCCATTTCAATATTATCGCTTGCACAGTGCTCCTTGGGATGTTTAAAGCTTGGGAAATCTTTTTGTATCCAAATCCTGCTTTAAACTTCTTCACAACAGTATCTCGGACCTGCCTGGTGTGTTCCTTGTTCTTCATGATGCTCTCTGCGCTTTTAACGGACCTCTGAGACTTTCACAGTGCAGGTGCATTTATACGGAGACTTGATTACACACAGGTGGATTGTATTTATCATCATTAGTCATTTAGGTCAACATTGGATCATTCAGAGATCCTCACTGAACTTCTGGAGAGAGTTTGCTGCACTGAAAGTAAAGGGGCTGAATAATTTTGCACACCCAATTTTTCAGTTTTTGATTTGTTAAAAAAGTTTGAAATATCCAATAAATGTCGTTCCACTTCATGATTGTGTCCCACTTGTTGTTGATTCTTCACAAAAAAATACAGTTTTATATCTTTATGTTTGAAGCCTGAAATGTGGCAAAAGGTCGCAAAGTTCAAGGGGGCCGAATACTTTCGCAAGGCACTGTATATGTATATAATTTATTCATTTATTTAGCTCAGAAAAATTGGGGGGCCAAGTAAAACCAGTTGGGGAACCCTGTAGTACAGTATTATTCAGAGACCAGACATAACACCAACGCTTTACATGACACCTGCCGTCAATAAACTGCTTGTTTCATGTACTTAACAGTAAAACAGCAAAAGTTTGTCTAGCAAAGTGACTCAGTTTCTACTGTGGTCAGAGAGTATCATTAAGTATCACTTTCTCCTCCGTGACTGTCCTCCAGTGTCGATGACATTGGCATTGCCTAGCCAGAGGTCCTTGTCAGCTGTGATCCCTCCCCCACTCTGATGTCCTGTGGGAATATAATGACCATATGTTATGGGAACAGAGAAAGCTCACTATTAGCATACTAAACATTAAGTACATAAATAATGTAGAGATTACACTTCATCTTTCAAGGCTACATCAGTCATAGGGAGAGATCAGCACTTTTTGGTGCCAGTGTGCCTTTGCCCTGTGAAAGCTTTGATCATGAAACAGGGTATGTAAATTCTGACCACATGTTGAGTGCCAGGCTCAATAAGTGGAACAAAGTGGCCAGGCACAATCAATAGTGGTGTCCAAGTCCAATGGATAAATCTCCAGGAAAAAAGTTACAGTACATCGATCTCCGCTCACCTTTTGTCACCTTCCTTTATTGAGGCTTGAAACTTCGTACAACAATGTGATATAATAAACTGAGTAGCAGAAGGACAAGAGGACTTTCAAGGAGGAGAGAGAGGCTCAAGTCAGTACAGAACAAGAGCAGCATAAACTTGGCCAGGAATAACTTAGTGAGTTGGCATAGCAAGAGAGACTGCACAGGCCTGATTCTCCATCCTCCACTTACATTTTAGCAAACACTCTTATACAGAGCGATTAGGGTTAATTGCTTTTCTCAAGGGCACATCGACAGATGTTTCACCTAGTCGGGTCAGAGATTCGAACCAGCAACCTTCTGGTTAATGGCCCAATGTTCTTAACCGCTAGGCTACCTGTCACCCATCATCATCATGACTCCCCCCACAGAGCCTTCCTCTGTGGTCTGGCATGCTATGCAGTCTGCACTCCTCCTCCTGCTCCATCCCTGTCCCATCTACTGTATCCTCCTCCTTCACCCTATTCCCCTGTGGAGCTCCAGCTGGTGACAGATGAGCCTCTCCTGACCTGTCTGCCTCCCAGGACCTGAGCACCTGACCCTTGCCCCGTCACTGTCAAGCCTGGCCCCTGGAGAGGAGACTCTGTCCAAATCGACTAACTGAACCATACATTCTCATCTCACCCTGGGTAACATGATTCAGTAGTAAGGGGAACAAGGAAGGATTCAGCAGAAATAAGGACATGTTAGTCTTCAATTTGATCAAAGTTAAATGTGATCAAAAGATGAATGTAGACAGGGAGGGGGGAGTGAGAGAGAAAGAGAGGGTTGAGAGAACAGACTGGTAATGGTAATAGAGAAAGAGAAGTAGACAGGAATAAACAGACAAGGAGAGGCATAGACGAAAGGAAGAATGTGAGAAAAAGTCACTTTGAAAGAGAAACCAAAATGTACTGAGAAGAGACCGTTGAAAATGTACTGAGAAGCAATGGTTTGAACCCAAATTATTTCCCAATTGCTTCGTTGTAAACAGAATCACTATTTTGGGGGGTTTCGTTCCACTGTTCCAACCAACAAAATAACGTTCTGAAAAAAGTAAAAGTTTATTTCATTCCTTTTTTAACCTGTGATATCAACCGTTTTTAAAAAAACATTTAGCTCACTAAATTACTTCCCCAATCAGTGCGCATAGAGCAGGCAAGCTAGTTGCTTACATGCGTGATGGACAGACAAGTGGTAACTATGGCGCAAGACGAGATTGACATTTTGCAGGTGTGGAGAGAGCGAGAGAGGATTGAGGAGGCTTGAAGGCATTTTATGACATGTATTATATGAATTAGGTCCACAGAATTATACATAGGAGGAGCAGCTTCTATGGAGGAATTTGAAAGCCAGTTGAGCTAGCTAGCTAACAAGCTTGTGTGTGCAGAGTGGCATCGGAATTAAAAACACTTACCTTTATGTAGTTAATAAATCCAACGTGAAGTGTGATAAGGATACTGTAGGCCTAGTTAACTGGCATTGAAAAAGTTATTCCATTCTTCTTAAAAATCTCTCTCACTATCTTTCGAAATCAAGCTTGTAACGTCAGGACAGTAGGGGGGGGCAGGTAGCCTAAACACTTACAGGAACAAGATTTTCAATTTGACAGAGTGAGGGCTTTGCATAGGCGCTTTGTTGCGTTGTTGTGGGACTAGAAAAAAATGCCTGGAACGTAAAATAACGTTATTAACCGATTCCCATGCCTTTAAAATAGCAGTTGTGCCAGGTTCCATTTCTGTTCCCTGAAAAATGTTATTTTCAGGTTATGTTCAGTTCCCTGAACCGGTTCCTACTCCTGCTGAGAAGAAAGAGAGACTGTATGAAATGTACTGAGAAGAGAGACAGAGGGCAAATCGAGAAGGAAAGAGACAGGATGAACAGCATAAAGGATGCAGGATGAATGAATGGGTGAGCAGTGAGTGATAAGCCGAGGGCCCTGTCCACAGTCCTGTCAGCTGGTGATGTATAGGCATCTTATCTCAGAGGACCAAACACATTATCAAAAACATGAAGACAATGGGTCAATACGTCTCATGGCCTGGACATGAATAGCAAATAAGGGGTTGTCAGTGACAGTGTCTGCCTTGCCTTAGCCAGGGTTTGTGATGCTTGCCTTGTGGTGGAAGTTTTGCTCTCGCTCCAGTGACTATGGTGCATGTTATATAGTGAGATAGAAAATTCTATGAAAGCATGACAACATTGAGAAAAAAACTGGAATTAAATGTCTTGAGGTCAACTGTGATGGAATGGTTTTACATTCAATATAGCCCAGGCTGTCACTGCTTTTTAGACTTAGTGACAGTGTTCATGTACTAATTCACGCTGCGTCATATGAATTGCTGGGTGATCCTCTATCGTGAAATGTTTTGTCACCGCCTTTGGCAGTATTGTTGTAGCAATACAGGCCAAAACATTCATATTGGCTTACAATAGACACTGCTGCTGCACCGAGGTGGCATTGCAAACGCAGTGGAGCCTCATCCGATTGTCATGGAGACAAGGGCTGATTGAAGCTAGGCCATGGATGAGGACATAGGCAGAAGGAGAGAGAGGGATGACGGAGAAAGAGACTTATGCTCTAGCCTTGGAGACAGAGATGCATCAGACTGCATACAGAGAGAACACACCACACTTCTCTCACCCACCAACTTTACTCAGCTGATCATTCCATCCATCCATTAATTTAAAAGTGCAGAATAGATTTCCTTTCATCAGATGAGCTAGTGTGCTGCAAATACCTCTAGGAATGTGAAAGTAAAGGGTGAACAGACAGGAGTGCTTGAAAGGCAATTAGATGGCAGACCAGCAGCACCTTGTCATCATGTCTGAGACCAAGGTGTCAATGAAGAGCATGATCAAAGATGAGCCAGCTGTCTTAATCATGTTGGAGCTTTCTGCAACAAAACGGGAGGAAGGTAACATATAACACAGCAAGAAATGAGCAGAAATCTAAGAATGATTGTGGCAGAACTACACACGCACACTAACAAATTATTCAGTCACCATCGGCAGTTTGACCTCAGATTTGGGCCCTTGCGTGCTTTGTGTTCTGAGAATTGTGTGCACCTCCCTCCATCCCCTCCCTCTTTCCTTACAAAAGCAGAAGTTATATTGTGCATTACAGTAAAGATCACTGGCAAACTCCCTCAAACTCCCCAGGGGCTTGATCCATAGCTGACAAACGTAGCATGGCACTGAAGTCTAAAAGGCTCCACAATGGTTCACAAAGACAAACGTTGTGTTACAAATTCCACCCTATTCCCTTTATAGTGCACTACTTCTGACCAGGGCTCGTATGGAATAGACTTCCGAAAGAAGATACCTACCAGTCCACAGAACAGAGGTACCAGATGCTGGCCTCACTTCCAATCATACACAATAATTGCTGGCAGACAGATACAAGTACAAAGGGATCCCCATTAGGTACATGGTGCCACACATGCAGTAGTGTTAACTAATGCCACAAAGCTTAATGACCTTCTTTAAACCTGTTGACTGAATCACTTCACCACCAGATGGAGGAAGGAAAGGATTTTACACTCTCCACTATCAATGCACACACACACACTGGCTCTGACACGCATCAGATGTGGCAGGGCTTGTAAAATATCACGGATTACAAAGGGAAACCCAGCCATGAGCTGTCCATTGACACAAGCCTACCAGACGATCTAAATGTCTTCAAATTCTAGCTTTGAGGCAAGCAACACTGAACCGTGCGTGAGAGCACCAGCTGATCTGGACGACTGTGTGTCACACTCTCCGTATCCGATATGAGCAAAACCTTTAAACAGGTTAAGTTGAACAGGCCCCAGTTGTAACCAGATGGATTACCAGTCCACATACTTAGAGAATGTGCTGACCAGCTGGCAAGTGTGTTCACTGACATTTTCCACCTCTCCCTGACCCAGTCTGTAATACCTATATATTTCAAGCATACCACCATAGTCCCTGTGCCCAAGAACATCAAAGTAACTTGACTAAATGACTATTGCCTCGTAGCACTCACATCTGTAGCCATGAAATGCTTTGAAAGGCTGGTCAAGGCTCACATCAACACCTGGGGCCGTTCCCAGGTGGTGAGGGTAGACAACAATACATCTGCCACGCTGACCCTCAACAGGGGCCCCTCAGGGGTGTGCTTAGTCCACTTCTATACCCCTTGTTCATCCAAGACTGCATGGACGCACACAACTCCAACACCATCATTACATTTGCAGACATGATGGTGGTAAGCTGTACCAACGACGATGAGAAAGCCTTTAGGGAGGAGGTCAGTGTGTTGCCATGACAATAATCTCTCCCTCAAAGGAGCTGATCGTGGACAACAGGAAACAGAATGTTTAGCTTGCCCCATTCAAATCTACGGGGCTGTAGAGTAGTGTGTCGAGAGCTTCAAGTTCCTCACAGTCCACATCACTAAGGATCTATCATGGTCCAAACATACCAACACAGTTGTGAAGAGGGCACGACAACACCTCTTCCCCCTCAGGGTGTTCGACAGCTTCACCATATGGCCCAGTACATACTGGGTCCAAGCTCCTTTCCATCTAGGTCCTCTATACCAGGCGGTGTCAGAGGAAGGCCCCCCCCCCCCAAAAAAACTGTCAAAGACTCCAGCCACCGAAGCCACAGACTGTTCTCTCTGCTACCGCATGGCAAGCAGTATCAATACACCAAGACTGGAATTAACAGGACCCTGAACAGCTTCTACCCCCAAGCCATAAGACTTCTAAACAAGACTGCTAAATAGCTAATCAAATGAGACTAATTTCAGAAATCTAGGAGTATATCACGGGTCATTACCTCACAGGAGAGACGTTTGAATGTAAACTTCTTTTTTTTTATCAAATTTTGTTTTAGGGCAGAAATGCTTTCTCCAACATATGAACTTTCATGTGCCTTAATAACAAACTTGTTTGCCATCTGTAAATATGAATACAATTGTTAAATTACGAGCCTAGTTGGTTTAGCCACAGAAAAATACATTGGTCTGCCATATAGCTCTGGCTATCTACTATGATTTCAGAGCATGAGTAAGATATCGTGGCTAGATAAATTCAGGTATTACACTTTTCTAATTTTGAAAGTCATTTTCATTTCAAGTTATGGTGTACTGTTAGCTAGGTAACGTTAAGTATATGATCTTATCATTTGTATTGCAGCCATTTGCTCTGCTAGTTATAGCCTAATGTTAGCTAGCTAACATTGAACCTGGTTGGTTAGCTACCTGCAGATTCATTCAGGGTAGTAACGTCATGAGTTGGGATTATGGTTCATTGTTTAGCTAGCCAGCTACATGTCTTAACAAAAGACTCCACTATGCAAGTACCCATTTCGGGTGCGTTCATAAATTCACTCTGGCCATCTACTCCGATTTCAGAGCACTCTCGTCAGTGTGCCAGAGCGCAGAATAACTGATGAATTTACGAATGCTCAACACCGTTGAATATGGCCGGTGTCAGTAAATGCCTGCAAAAAAAGCATAATTTAATTGTTGCCAGCAGCACAGTTAGTCACCAACGCTCTGGATAACATGAAAACAGCCTAACCAGTTCTGCTAGGGTGAGTAAAATGGTCAGAGTTTGGGTGGGGGTTAAAGCTTAAAAGGGTGTGAACAATGCTGAATGGTGTAGACAAAGAGCTCTCCAGTAGGTACCAAAACATTCAAAGGCCATTTTTTCAAAAGTGAGGTTACAAGTTTGTCATGAACTCGAAGTTTGTGTAAAGAAGAGGTGTATTTATCCCCGGACAAACCCGGGCCCTGGTGTGTCCCACGTCTCTGATGACACTCCCAGCTCCGCCCGCCGACATACTAATAAGGAAAACAAGCGCAAATAGAAAGAATACGGCAGACAGAGTGGGAGGTTCGTCACATTATCAACTTTCAAAGCAGAATTACTTTCCCATTGTTCCTCAAATATAGTGTATGATATACCATGTTGTAGCTCTGTGTGTCTGCTTTTATCCAAAGTAAAAAACACAATTTCAAATGTTGCTACATTAGATCAAATCAAGGAGGTTGGTAACAAAAGGACTACCTGCATTGACTCTTTCTTGCAATAACTATTTTGCACTGACTCTATACACACACATACTGGACTCTACCCATACACTCACTCACTCTACCCATACACTCACTCACACATACTTACACTGACACCAACACACACACTGCTGTTAGTCACTTTACCCCTACATATACAGTCCATAGCTGCCTCAATTACCTCGCACCCCTGCACATTGACTCAGTACTGTTACTCCCTGCATATAGCAGTGGAGGCTACTCAGAGGAAGGGGAGGACCATCCTCCACAGTGAATTTCAAACAAATAAAAATGGTAAAACATTGAAAAAGTTATCCATTTTAGATAAAAATACCAAATATATTCACGTCACCAAATAATTGATTAAAACACACTGTTTTGCAATGAAGGTCTACAGTAGCCTCAACAGCACTCTGTAGGGTAGCACCATGGTGTAGCCGGAGGACAGCTAGCTTCCGTCCTCCTCTTGGTACATTGACTTCAATACAAAACCTAGGAGGCTCTTGGTTCTCACCCCCTTCCATAGACTTGCACAGTAATTATGACAACTTCCGGAGGACAGCCTCCAACCTATCAGAGCTCTTGTAGCATGAACTGACATGTTCACCCATTCAAAGGATCTGAGAATGAATAGTACTGAAAGCATAAGCTACAGCTAGTTAGCACTGCAGTGCATACAATGTGATGAGTAGTTGACTCAAGAGAGAAGGACAAGTTTTGAACAGTTTAACAAATGAATTTCTTCAAAAATGAAGAGCAAAAGAGCTAGCAAATGCAACTGGCTAGTTTAGTTACTCAAACACCCGGATCAAACAGATGGATGCTATGGTAGCTAGCTGGCTATGACTATCCAACACAAACACTGAAACTCTTCCAAGTCAAGGTAAGCTATTGGTTTTATTAATGTATTGCCACCGGGGCCCGCCGGTGTAACTGCTTACTGACTATACACTAACGTTACATGATTGTAGTGGGTTTACTAACACATTAGTTATATTAGCTATGTTGACTAGGACGTTACTTTAGCTAATATGGAGACAACGATGTAGGCTGTGTGTAGCGGATATGACATGGTTTGGCTTGGAAAGTTTTTTTTTCGCCTGGTCACATACAGCTGATGTGTTGTTCATTGAAGTCCACAAACAAGGGGAAAAGCTGAGAGGCGGAGAGTGCATAGAGGATAGAATGAATACAACATGGCTGCTATAAACAGGGGTGTATTCATTCCACCGATTCTGTTGAAAATGTTTCTTAAACTGAAGCAAACAAAAACAGATAAAAAAAATACCAAAATTTGTCCAATAGAAACTCTTGTTTGCAATTGTTGGACTAATGATTACATCTGTAACGATTGTCTTTGGGAGAAGGAGAAGAGGACCAAAGTGCAGCGTGGTACTTATTCATAATACTTTTAATAAAGATGAATAGAAAGATGAATACTGAACAAAAACAACAAACCGACAAATGAACAGTTCTGCAAGGTGCAACAAAAGCACTAAACAGAAAATTACTACCCACCCCCAGGCGGGAGAACCTGGAGGGAGGAGACGGAGAGACAGCCTGGTCCTCGGAGGAGGCACAGGATAGACCGGGCCGTGGAGGTGCGGGCCGTGGAGGTGCACTCGAACCCAACCCGTCCTGGCTGGATGGTGATTTTAGCCCGGCACGTGCGGGGCGCAGGCCGCACTGTGCAGACACACGGGAGACAGTGTGCAGAGCCGACACAGGATATCCTGGCCCGAGGAGACGCACTGGCTGTCTGGAGAGCAGTGCTGGCACCATCCGCCCTGGCTGGATCCTCACCCTAGCCCGGGGAGCTGGGATGTAGCGCACCGGGCTAAGAACGCGTACTGGGGACACCGTGCGCTCCACTGCATAACACGGTGCCTGACCAGTACAACGCCCGCCACGGTAAGCACGGGGAGTTGGCTCAGGTCTCCAACCTGACTCTGCCACACTCCCCGTGTGCCCCCCAAAAATGTTTTTTGGGGCTGCGTCTTGGGCTTCCTTGCCAGCCGTGTTTGTGACGCCAACTCCATTCTCCAGTAACCCTCCTCGCACTGTTCTAGAGAATCCCAGGTGGGCTCCGGCACTCTCCCTGGGTCGACCGACCACCTCTCTATCTCCTCCCAGGTTGTCTCATACTCCAGATAAGGCAGCTCACCTGTCCAGGAGTCCCTTTCACCACACTGCTTGGTCCTTTGGTGGTGGGTAGTTCTTTAACGATTGTCTTTGGGAGAAGGAGAAGAGGACCAAAGTGCAGCGTGGTACTTATTTATAATACTTTTGATAAAGATGAATACTGGACAAACAAACAGTTCTGCAAGGTGCAACAAAAACACTAAACAGAAAATAACTACCCACCCCCATAGTGGGAAAACAGGCTGCCTAAGTATGGTTCTCAATCAGAGACAACGATTGCCAGCTGCCTCTGATTGGGAACCATACCAGGCCAAACACATAGAAATAGAAAACATAGAACAAAAACATAGAATGCCCACCCCAACTCACGCCCTGACCAAACTAAAACAGAGACATAAAAAAGGAACTAAGGTCAGGACCTGACAACATCCTAGATAAGCTAGATGAAGGCAAGAGTGTGCAAGGCGGTATTGAATGTGTCAAATATTTCTCTCGACCTGTGTGCACCTACGTTGTAAACGTTCACTCATAGGCTAGGTTGTAGCAGCCTCATGATGGGTATAGGGCAAACTATGATGTTACATTGACGTGGGTGAACGGAATATGAATTACAGTCATCCAACATGCTGTAATAGAAATGAGGTCATGCTCATGATTTTATTTTTTTAAATAAACGGCACTGACCTCCACTAGTATATAGGAATGCTATTTTCTACTCCCCATATATAGCCATGTTGTTTTTACTCTTTATTTTTATTAGTTATTCACTGTGCCACTATTTCAATTATTATATTTTTTTGTAATCTTATCTATAACTGCATTGTCGGAAAATGACCTGTAATTAAGCACTTCATTGTTAGTCTACACCTGTTGTCTATGAAGGGTGTGACGAATACAATTTGATTTGAGTTGACACACGCACGGACAAGCACACATGCATGGAAGCATGCGAGTATAAAAGACCCCACACACATGCACACACAAACACACACACACACACACACACAGACACACACACACACACACACACACACACATTCACACACAAACACACACACACATACATACACAGACACACACACACACAAACACAAACACATGCTCATACAGTATCCTTGGGAAATGACAAACAGGGGATCTGCGCTCCAGCCATCTGGGGACAATGCGGCAGCAGCTACAGCAGATCCATTACAGTAACAGGGTCTGGCATGGCAGGCAGATTCAGCTGAAGGAGAGGACAGGCATTGACACCCATACTAATGAGACTACACATTAGGCAGTCAGTAACCGACCACGTACTGTAGCATGCAGGGCTCGATGACAGCAGAGACAATCACATCTCTACGAGAAAGAAAGCTATTATCTCACAATGGAATCCCCCTCGCATACCCATTCAATAAAAGCTATTTGCTCTGGTACCTCTATCAGTTCCTTGAACAACTGTACTGACACATTTCCATAGATCTACTACTGTGCTCCGAGCTTTTGTAAAAGCACGCCCCTAAACCTCATTGATGTTCACACTGATTCAGAGATCCACAGTGGATGTGTTCGATAGTGGATCCTCATAGAGCTTACGCCAGAACCTTAATGACAATATCCTGAGTGACTGGGACTGACATAACTGATTACGTCTTCATTTGGGCAGTTGAGTAATTATCAGATTGTGGGTGTGTGAGTGTGTGTGTGCGCGCATGTGCATGAGTGAGAAATGCAAATAGTTGAGTCAGTCAGCAACCTTCGAGAGCCCTTGAAAACCTCCAGATGAAATTCATTGCATCCCCCAACGGTTTAATAAGGCACAGCATTGCCTTATGATGACAGACAGATGCTTTCCATGCAGGGAGGCAGCCACTGATCGACTTGGTTCAATTATTAATGTCAACTCCCGATTCCAGTCTGTGCCTTCCCCAGGTAAAAAAAACAACATTTGAAGACCTATGCATCAGAGTCTGGGATGATTTTTATAAATTTTATCACATAGCTGAAAGCCACATAGTACAATAGCTCCAGTCCAAGGGCCAGCCACAAAAGGACATCCAGTTGGGGACATTTGCATGGGGTGGGTGTGTAGACGGTGCACCTTTGCACTGCCTGCACCAACCCAAACTATCAATCTACCCCCCGGTCTCCAGTGGAGCGAGAGCCCCATTGTGCTGCCCCATTACCTGCCTGTCTTAAGGAGGGAGCAGCTGTGAATTATGCAACAGCTGTGTTTCTGTTTACAATAAAAGTGTAGTGCTTCGGTAAGCAAACAAGGACATCTAACCCCGGAGGACGGCTGGGTCTGGACTGTCTTTTCCTGCCGTAGGTAGGGATGTCAAACAGACAAAACTCACACTGACCTCAGGCTAAAGTCACAACACAAGAGGTCTGATGAGGACACATGAGGACGAGACAAGATGTTGCAAGACAGCTCAATTGACAGCCTCGCGGTGTGTGTGTGTGTGTGTGTGTGTGTGTGTGTGTGTGTGTGTGTGTGTGTGTGTGTGTGTGTGTGTGTCAGTGACAACCCAAGCCATCATTCCCTAGCAAGAGGAGAACTGAATTCTTTGCCTTGGTTGCTAATATTGCCGCAGTATAGAACTAGGATGGATGAGTTAGTGTATTACATCATGCTCTTCACTATAAATCCCACAGGGTACAGTCACCTCATGCTAATGAATGGGGAATAGCATAATTTCTTATATTAATTTGTGGTTTTCACCTGTAAGTTATGTATTCTACAGCTTTTTCCATCCTATCTCCATACAATCTCTGTCTATGCAGTGGTGCTAAATGATAATGACTGAGCAATCCTATGAGTTGTTCAGATGAGTTGTTCAGTTGCTTGTGCGTGATTAAGTATGCCTTCTATGACTTTGCGTGATTCTTTGTGTTTCAATACTGTGTGTGTGTGTTTGCTAGTAAATTTACAATAAAAGGTACAATGAATGTACAGTAGCATATCATAAAAGTAGGGGAAACAATGATATGCACTACTGCCATCATTAACATTATGTGTGAAGATAGGACCATATTTGAATGGAAATACCTCTGAATGCTTAGACTAGATAAAAGAAGGCTGGCTGTGAGCTATACTAGGGCTGTGATTGTATATATCGGCTTAATTTGATGACCATTTCAACCTCAGGGATTAGTAAAGAAAAACCCACTGTTGTTGACCAAAATTCAAACAGCCTCCAGGAAGGAGAATATCTTTTCACAAACAGACCTGTCTGTGTATGTGATCAGAGAGAGGCCTTTCATACTATTTTTCAGCTCCCAATGGGGCATTCTCACAGCATATTACAGTGACAACAACCTCAGAGATAACTGGGAGGAGAATAGAGAGAAACATTTCGGAGTATCCCCAGGGAGACTTTGTAAGTGCTACTAAATGCAACAATCTACATGATTCATGTATTGTGTGAGTAAAATGTTTTTGTTCTTCTTCAGTGTGATAAATGTGCATATAAATATTGCAGTCTATTCATATGAGCCATAGTTATCAAATAGCATCACTTAACTTCTTCAGCATTTTATTGTTTAAATGATAAGAAATCCATGTTAGTCGTGGCCTACAGTAATAATTCTGTAGGCTATGTATTTTGTATTATGATCTTCTTATATAAAAGACACTTTGGCCGCAACTGAAAGCTACTGCAATGATCCAATCCACAGGAGGAGCTGCAGAGAGAGACCCTGAGTCCTGAGGATGAGGGGAGAAAGAAGACACCAATTGAAAAACAGCTGCATGGATTTGGAGAATACCCAAAGGGGAGATTGTAAGACGTTTTATATCAAGGTCACAACGGGATGGACACAAAACGATTGTGACTGCTAGTGTTAGAAGTTCTGAGAGACATGTTGTACACACACACACACCGGTTCTCTTCATGAAATTGCCTGACCGTTACTTAGACACAACATCTATGACGGTGCCACACACTCACCACTCCTAGCAGCCATTGCCAATGGCTAAGTGTTACTCTTGACCCAAAGGGTCTGAAAAAGATGGGCCAGTATCAACTGTACTTGGCACACTCACCCGATCTACCCCTGTGGCACGATTCTTATATTTAAAAAAGGAAACTAAACACCAATGTTCCCTATAATTTTTATAGGCACTGAGAACATTTCAGGTCTGCTGAGCGCAAACTTGAATGTTGTGAAAATGCTATGCAATTTCCAGCGTGCGTTTACTGTGCGTTAACACGTGCCTGTTCTTAACTGACTTGCCTAGTTAAATAAAACGTAAATTTAAAAAAACACTGAGGCAGAATCCGCTTTAAGTTACAGTTTTACAGTCTTAACAATGGCCCAGTAGGCTACTATGGATATTTGCCAAATAAATATAAATATTTTTTTCCCATAGCATTATTACAGTGATCTAAAAACAAGCGCATCTACTCAAGACCGCTCATGCTGTCCAGTTCAAAGTAAACGGCACAGATCCATATATGGCAATGGTCTACTTGCATATAGGCCTACTGCAGCTCTGATTGGTAATGCCGCATGCAATAGAATCCTACTCCGATGAGTTCTACCAACAACAAAACGTTCCTTTTGTTTCGGTATGTTGCATTGAAAGTGGCTAATATTGCATTGATTCGATCACAATTGCCACAGTAAAGGGAAACGGTGATAGTGTTAACTAACAGGGTAAACTCTACAAAGCTGGATGAAGTACTATCTGGTGCTTCTCTATGTGTGATATTTCTTCTGCGCAGTCCTGGGTTGGAGCTGCGCGGCAGTTTCTGGGTTGGAGCTGCGCGCCCGCCCATACGTGCAGTTTAGAGGGAA
This sequence comes from Oncorhynchus mykiss, assembly GCF_013265735.2. Taxonomy (NCBI): domain Eukaryota; kingdom Metazoa; phylum Chordata; class Actinopteri; order Salmoniformes; family Salmonidae; genus Oncorhynchus; species Oncorhynchus mykiss. The sequence continues at coordinate 55,541,643 of NC_048573.1, read as the reverse complement.
CATTGCTAAACACCATAGTAGGTATTCAGAAAGCACTTATAGAAGTACTGTATATCCTATCCTATGCTTGGCTGCAGTGTGAGCATGTCATTGACTTTCCTCTGCCTTTGCATTCTCAAGCAGCAAGACATTCAGAGAGGCAGCATCAGTGACAGCCTCTGAATATCATCTCCCAGTCTCCCAGAGAATCACACATACAGTGCCATCGGAAAGTATTCAGACCCCTTGGCTGTTCCCACATTTTGTTACGTTACAGCCTTATTCTAAAATGGATTAAATACATAAAAAATCCTCAGCAATCTACACAGTTGACAGTGCATGTCAGAGCAAAAACCAAGCCATGAGGCCGAAGGAATTGTCTGCAGAGCTCCGAGACAGTATTGTGTCAAGGCACAGATCTGGGGAAGGGTACCAAAACATTTCTGTGGTATTGAAGGTCCCCAAGAACACAGTGGCCTCCATCATTATTAAATGGAAGAAGTTTAAAATCACCAAGACGCTTCTAAGAGCTGGCCGTCCGGCCAAACTGAGCAATTGGGAAAGAAGAGCCTTGGTCAGGGAGGAGACCAAGAACCCAATGGTCACTCTGACAGAGCTTCAGAGTTCCTCTGTGGAGATGGGAGAACTTTCCAGAAGGACATCCATCTCTGCAGCACTCCCCAATCAGGCCTTTATGGTAGAGTGGTCAGACGGAAGTCACTACTCAGTAAAAGGCCCATGGCAGCCCGCTTGGATTTTGCCAAAAGTCACCTAAAGACTCTTAGACCATGAGAAACCATATTCCCTGGTCTGATGAAACCAAGATTTAACTCTTTGGCCTGAATACCAAGCGCCATGTCTGGAGGAAACCTGACACCATCCCTACGGTGAAGTGTGGTGGTGGCAGCATCATGATGTGGGGATGTTTTTCAACGGCAGGGTCAAGTACAGAGAAATCCTTGATGAAAACCTGCTCCAGAGTGCAGGACCTCAAACTGGGGCAAAAGTTTACCTTCCAACAGGACAACGACCCTAAGCACACAGCCAAGACAATGCAGGAGTGGCTTCGGGACAAGTCTCTGAATGTCCTTGAGTGGTCCGGCCAGAGCCCGGACTTGAACTCGATCGAACATCTCTGGAAATATCTGAAAATAGCTGTTCAGCAACGCTCCCCATCCAAACTGACAGAGCTTGAGAAGATCTGCAGAGAAGAATGGGAGAAACTCTCCAAATACATGTGTGCCAAGCTTCTAGCGTCATACCCAAGAAGACTCGAGGCTATAGAATAAGGCTATAACGTAATAATATGTGGAAAAAGTCAAGGGGTCTGAATACTTTCCGAATGCAATGTATAATTCTAAAATATAAAACTGTTGAGATGTAAATGCACCGGGAACATTTTCATGAGAAGTCGTTACTATACGTAACAGTTCATTTGTTAAGGCAATAGTTCACTAAAATGACAAATATACTATTCCCTATGGAGAACTAGCAACATTGCTAAAGTTTAGCTCTGGATGAGTAAACAGATATATTGTTATATATCCCAAAGTCAGTAAACTACTACTAGTTATCAATAAAATGTGGTAAGTTTGTAATTTTTGTGAAATACTATTTTCTGGAGGTTTTCATATTGATATAGAACAAGACAAAAACAGCAAGGCCTATCCAATGGGCTTTAAACATGCTCTAAGGTAAATGTATTTCTTTGTTTTTATCATTAAGAGCTTAAGTGATGGCTATTCTTCTGAAAAAGGGGTGAAAAAAATCAGAGTATTTGCAAAAGAGGACCAGAACCTATGATGAAAAATCAAGGACTCGGCACTATAAGATCCTATCTGCAAAATGTATGGTCTTGAGATAATGAGTATTTTTCCTATTAGTCCCAGATGTCAGAACTGTTTTGTGATGTCTTCCAATACCAGCACTCAAAAAGTACATCACCTTACAGCAATGATGTTTTATTAACAACCCAGCATTGTGTTATTAGATTGCAGATATACCTTATAGCAAGCACCAAGGTCAAAGGTATTTGAGCAGTTAGAACTTTATTATTATACCTTTTTTTATTCATCGTAAATTGATTTTCAGATCTCATACTCAAGTTTAGCTTAATCTAGTGGTTCAGAAAGAGGATGTGGATTCCTTGACTCCTAGTCAGAAAGTCCTCCACTGGGTTCATGAACAATAATCAAACCAGACACTAATCTAACTGAGCTATGTGAGCTGTGTGTGAGTAACATAGGCATCCCTTGCATTTTTAATTACACTGGGAATCTGTGCAAAGCACTTCCAGTCTGATGGACTTTGGGATTAGGGATAAGAAGAAAAAATGAAAGAGAAACCATACCAATGTTCCCTAGAAGGTACTTAAAATGATCTCTGTTTTATAATTATTGTAACATTTAATATGTTATCAGTAGAACCAATAATATATTAGGCTATATGTCAGTTAAATAGGCAACCAACATAAAGAATGGTCGTGGAAACCAATCTTCCAATTAATAATTGCACTAGTCCTGACTGTACTGTAGTCTAGCAAGCCTACAGCTAATCTAAGAGTATCCCTTACATGAGATTGCTGCTTGGCACCAGGGCTCTGATGTTACACAATCTGGTGTAATCTGAGAATGGAGTCACAAGGTTGGCATCCTGCAGTGTTAATCTGACTACAGAGGACTCATCTCTGCTCACTGACATTCAATATGTTCTAGACCCTGTCTGTAAAAAGTATGTCTGTGATGAAACACCTACAGAGTACTATCTCAGATGACAAATAGCTCAAGCCAATTCTTTTAAATGAAGCATGAAATAATTGTGAAATAATACATTTCCGTGGCATGCGCATGGAGGAATAATCCCAAAAGAGTTTTCTTGTGGTTGCATTTATGTGTAGGTAGGTCATCACACATCACATTCACAAATCATATTCCCCTTGATTCCCCTTGATTCCCCATTGACTCCCCTTGACTCACTGCTCTCATATTGTTGCCAAACAAAATGAGAGAACTAACTTGGTGGTTTCTGCTTGCAAATTTCTGAAGATGACCTTCTTGCTGCTTGAGCAGTGGCTACTGAGTGGGAGATGATTCTATAACAAACAGAAGACATCTCACAGAAGTATGTTAGGAGAACATATGGCTCTTCCTTCTACATAATCTTCCCTCTTCCTAAGGAAACATCCATCCATAGGGGTAATGGATCTAATAAGGTAATAAGGTCTGTTAGTGGGTGTCAAAATGTTTTTAAAAAAACCATTTAAATCAACTGAGTTATGTTACTTTGTGTGTGCGTGAGTGCATATGTGAGTGTGTGTGTCTCAGCGTTCATCAAATACATTTTATATGCTGAACACCCACAGACACTAAATCACCAAGCAATGTCCCTGAAACGGCAAAGAGAATAACATAAATGATCTTTGTAGTTACACAACAAAGTAACTCTCTCTGCATTGAATGTAGCGTACAGCCCTGCAGTACTGTATACTGTACATTCATTTTTCTCCCACCATCACCGCCTCCTCTTCCTGACAAACAACTTATCTTCTTACTAATGTAATTAACTGCTTGGAGGGTTTTCTCTCTGAGTCTTTTTATTTCCTTAACATTGCTGTAACTGTATATGATTTAGCTTGCAGGCTTTCTGTTATGGCTGATTCTAAGTTAACTACAACAGGGTAAGACATTTTCCAGAACCAGGGCACAAATAACTGACTGTTTCATTTTCAGAAAGAAGAGAAAAACAGCCTGCATGAAGCTACATTTTATGATTTAATTGCACCGCTACTCATGCCACAATTACAGACAATTTTTCTCCTCAAAGTTGAGTAAATATTACAGAATGCCAGAAAAAGCTCACTAAATGGAACAAACAGCTGGTCCAGCATATTCCCTGTGTTGGACGCAGGAGACGTAAATTAATCACCCAGGGACAAAGACTCATTAATTGCTGTGTTGCTGATTAATCGTCCCTTGTGAGCGACGTTTAACTTAACATGCAAATCTGTGTCAGAGGATCCTTTCAGTGAGAGTGGGGAGGGAGCAGGGAAATACTGGAGACAGACACTACACCCGTGGGGAGAAAACAGCTAACACAAAGTCCATCAGGTACGGAGAACAGCTATTTCCAACATTTAGACAAGGTAGAAAATGTTAGAAATAGAAAGCTATGAATAAAGGGGGGCCGAATGGAGGTAACCAGAGGTAGAGGGTTTCTTTAGAACACCACTTCTAGTCGTCAAGAGCTGTCTAAATGAGCACACTGTATTTAGATCCTTTTTTTTCTGCCCTTCTTGCTTTCTTTGACGCAGTGAACAGACTGTTGAGACTTGAGAGGATGAGAGAGAGAACAATGGAGAGAGAACAGTTTGCTGAGGGACAAGAGGATTGTTGTACAATCCACTAATCTGCTAGCAGGAGCTGTCATTGACTCAGCAGAGAACAGCACAGGGACAGGATGCTACAGTGTCAATAGAGCCAGCAGCCTGCAATTAACCACCTCTTCCTTCCACTTCATCAGTACTAATATGGGATGTATGGAAAGAGACATTAAAAAGGTAGTCATATCTCAGAGGAAATGAGACGCTCCTCCCCAAGACAATGACACCATTTTATAGGACGCTTTCAAGTCCTCTAGATCAATAGGTTTGTGAGAGGGATGGCACAGGGCAAGGGCAGGAAAGAGACATTCTTACTGAACCTAAAGGAGCAAACCACAAGCATGTTTATCATGACCAAGGTTTTGTGACATCTGGTGTGCAGTAAATTGAATTTTCCACATGGATATCGACTCAAACAAATCCATGAAATCAAGTGATTGAAATCCACTTAATCTAATTTAGTGGGACACTGAGTTAACACTGACACACGTGGTCATCATCTGCTCCTGCCTCCACACTGTGGTGCATACAGAAGCCTAATACATGCTCGTCAACAGGGAGCTTTTATCCATCTTCCTCTCACTGATCTCCTCTCTATGTCCTCTCAATCTGCCTCTCATCCAGGCCTTGTTTCTATGGAGAAGAAAACAGATATGAAAATAAGCTATTGGTCAAGAGTCTAAAAATACACCCCCACTCAAGGACAAAGTTTGACACAACAAAACCCCATGAAGACATTTCAGAATGTCCTCTCCTTCCTTTTACCCCTTTTCTCCCCAATTTCATGGTATCCAATTGGTAGTTACAGTCTTGTCTCATCACTGCAACTCCCGTACGGACTTGGGAGAGGCGAAGGTCGAGAGCCGTGCGTCCTCGAAACACAACCCAATCAAGCCACACGGCTTCTTGACACAATGCCCACTTAACTCGGAAGCCAGATGCACCAATGTGCGGGAGGAAACACTGTACACCTGGCGACCGTGTAAGTGTGCACTGCGCCCAGCCCGCCACAGGAGTCTCTAGTGCGCGATGGAACAAAGACATCCCTACCGGCCAAACCCTCCCCTAAGCTGGACGATTCTGAGCCTATTGTGCGTCGCTCTAATGGGTCTCTCAGGCCGGCTGCGACAGAGCCTGGACTCGAACCCAGAATCTCTAGTGGCACGGCCGGCTGCGACAGAGCCTGGACTCGAACCCAGAATCTCTAGTGGCACGGCCGGCTGCGACAGAGCCTGGACTCGAACCCAGAATCTCTAGTGGCACGGCCAGCAGCGACAGAGCCTGGACTCGAACCCAGAATCTTTAGTGGCACGGCCGGCTGCGACAAAGCCTGGACTCTAACTCAGAATCTCTAGGGCACGGCCGGCTGCGACAGAGCCTGGACTCGAACCCAGAATCTCTAGTGCCTTTAGACCACTGCACCACTCTGGAGGCCGTCGTTTCCTTCCTTGCTGAATATATTTTGTTATTTACTATGAATACATTCGATTATACAGGGTCACTGAGCTGCATGTGTACTGGGCACAGTAGATGAGACAGACACATTTAGGCACTTTGATTTTCATGTAATTTTATTTTTACAAATGGACCCAAAAATGTACGAATTGTGGTGGCGCCACGACACGACAAGCTAGCAAGGGTTTTTGACAAAGTGAGCTTCACGCTTCAGTGTGCATAACAGCACAGGCAATTTGGTTCTCTGTGTCCACAGGAGTGTCCCACAACATGGTTACCACGGTGCACTCCAACACAGTGTAGTCACAGAGTAGTGTAGCCAGTGACACATGAGGCTGGCTGGTGGAGAGAGGCTCTGTAATGTAATTGCCTTGCAGTGTACCACCAGCTGACCTACACCCACTACATGGTGTACTGTACTGCTGAGAGCAGTCAGATAGGTAGCTAGGGAGTGGAAAAGAATACAAAAAAGGATTCAAATTAATGTGAACGAATTCGGTGCTCGAAGTTATGAGGTTTACGCAGTATATGCTGCATATAACATCTGTTTTTACTTAAAAGGTCAGAATAATTCTAGTCGCTTATACATATGTAATAGCCTTGGTTATAGGAGAAAGAAGAGAAGAGTAGAGAAGAGATGAGAAGAGTAGAGAAGAGATGAGAAGAGATGGGGCAAGACGACCAAGTACCATCTATTGGGTGACTACATACAGCTCAAGGCGAAATGCATGGTGACATCGTTGCTCTGTCTCCCGTCATGATACAGTTAGGTTGCCCAGCAGTTTAGCAGTAACAGTTCCTCTCTTGGGAGTCTCCATGATGATGTCACAGAGAGAGAAGACAGTAACAGGGTTATGAAAGGCCTTGGTCATTGGAGACTGGGGTCAGAGACAGTGTCTGTTCCATCATTCATATTCAGTTCCCCCCCATGAGCAGCATAGTGGAACATAGATCAGTCAAGCTATCTTATCATGCATCATTTGCTTGCTGTAAATAATCAATTACAATTGTTTTTCATTGACTGACTTTACTAGACTGTTCATCTTGGAATATTGATATCAATAACACCTTGCAGAAATGTTTTTCTCTGTTCTCTTCGAATATGACGAAATCCTGGTACATCAACATTTCATAGCAACAGCCTTGCTTTTAGTTGTCTTGACATTTCTACATAATGGCCTATTCCCCAGTCACAGGTGTCATTGAGGCTCATGAAACCTGATTAAATGCATCTCACAATGAATAGTCCACAAAAGGGAGAGCGAGAGAGGTCAAACCCAAGGTCATGGATCTCATATCACAGAAGAAAATATTGTCACTTAGAGCAATGGCTAATGCAACGTTGGTCCCTATAATCATGTCATAGTGGTCAGTGATACATGATACTGTATGAAATGGCTGTGTATCGCTCTACTCATCCTGACTATGACAACTACCTGGAGAACACCCACTATTCTGGATGTAAGCCAGCTCCAGTTCCCTTAAAGGCCACTAGCAGTGACATCATTGCTGGTAACTCCCTGGCAGCAGATAGAACACTGGCACCACAGTGACTAAGCAGAGAGAGAACCTTCAGCAGAGAAGGATGATTTAATTAGTGTCACTTCAGCGTGATGGAGTAGAAGCCATCAAACCTCCAGAGAGGCTCCTCAACATACAGTGATGTAGTATGTGTATGGTGGTGGGAGCTTGTACTGTTCGCCAGAACCTGCAGCTATAACATTTGAATGAAAGACAAAAGGAAAATGTTCAGCACAATTGTAATTTATGTTTTAGTAATTTAGCTAGCCTCTTTTTTTTCAAGGTCTGACATACAGACATGCTATGACCTATTCACAGCGAATTCAATGCGACAATTTATTCAAACAATAATCTGCCAACATGCCAACACCATTTCACATGGTTAAAACATGCTTAAGTAGCATGTTCTTCTGAAATGTCGTAGAGCGGGCCTCTGATTAGCAGTCACAGTTAAGGTTGCAAAGCTACCGGTAATTTACCAAAGTTAACCGGAATCTTCAGTAATTTACGTAATTAACAGAAAATCTATGGCAATCTATCATAACTTTGGTAATTTATAATTGAATAACTTTTTTAAAAATGTATTAATATATAGTATTAATTTATTATATTTGTGTCCATATTGTCCATGAGTTTCTAGTAGATAAACCATATGGTTCAATAGAATATAGCCTAATTAATGAAAAAAGTATCTTAACAACAATGGCATTCTTTTCTATTAACTCTGCAACTTTTTCACAACTGCCACCAGTTTGACACCAAAATACTGACATCAAATACATACTGACAGTAAAATAAATACAAAAATGTAGAAAGAATATTTAATGATGAAACCCTCACATTAAACACCAATGGTATTCACTACGTTGATGGTTTATATTTAGAATATTGTTCTACAGATTTGTCATTCTATTTTAAAATCATCTTATGTAATTATTTCATACACGATACTTTATATGTGACAAGGCGACACAGAGGGCCAGACACCTGTGATTATCTGAAGTACCCAAAAGGGCCACTAGATGTCTTGTGATAGATAACTTTAAATAATTGAAAGATACCAAAATTCTGGTAGTTTATTGGTAAATTCTGGTAGTTTATTGGTACACTTTGAAAGTTTCCAGTAATATACCCTCTTTTTGTAACCGTTGTCACAGCTCTCAGCTGCCCAGAGCTCATTGAAGGTCTGCCTGCAGCAGCAGCAGTTGGGAGGAGAGTAGAGCACAACCAGGCTGCTACACTATGACATCCCTCAATATGCCTGGCGATGATTTGTTGCCGAATTAAGCTGCGGATGAATTATTAATCACTCCTCCAATGACAAAATAGGCTTTTAATTGCTGGAAGTCCGGTTGGACTACAACAACAACAACAACAGCCCGGACCCCGACGGATGCAAACTCATTCCATTGACCTGCCCCTGCTCTGACTTCCCCTGGCCTCCTCTGCTCTGACTGAGACAAGTGTGCCAGATTGCATGCTGTAGAGACAGGAATCCATCTGACCAAGGGGAAGGCTGTCCTGCAGTTCTTCTATGTTGGTCTGTGCTTTAAGGTGTTAAATCTCATACAGACTACAGTATTTTTCTCTAATGGTATGTTAATGTTTCACCCACAATTGGGATTTGTACTAAAGCTTTTGTGTTATTACATTTGCAAAAATGAAAGAAAAAGGAAACAAACCTCAGATAATTTAGTTAGACTGCAAGGATTTGTTATGTATAAAAACAGAACCACTTTTTCAAATACTCCATCAATTAGAGTAGAGATGGGACAGGACAGAGAGGGGTATTAAAAAAATAGATATTGTGCATTGCATTTAGCATGATGTATTAGGTTACGTTAGGTTACATTATGAATGGAAGAATTATAAGACGTGTTGTATCATACCTCTTACCAGGTTGTACAATAGCATATGAATTGGATGACGAAACCTATCATACATTTTGGTGGATGTTTAGTTTTATATGTTTTTCTCTGGGGCCAGGTTTCTTTTTGTGCCATAACAACAAAATATAATTATGGGGACATTTAAATTGGCAGTTAGGGGAAATAATGACAAAGGTTAGGATAATTTAAGTAAAAGGTTAGGAGAACGAAACAAAAGTTTCGGTGAATTTAGCAGGAATAGATGAATTTGGTCACGTTTAGAATACATGTTAGGGGCAGGATTAGCTAAAATGCTGCAGTTGCCCCCAACCGGATTTGAACACGCAACCCTTGGATTGCTACCGAGACAGTCGCGGATTACACACACACACGCACCAACCAGACCTACCCACCTACTTTCGTTTCTGTCTAAAGTAAGTAAACCATTAGTAGATATCAAATTTATTAGCGGTGCTGATAAATCCTGTACGTAAAGTATGGTTCCTATGACTTTGATGCCAGGCTGCATTACTGAATCTATACACGTTGCTTTGTATGATTTGGATTACCTGACAGTAATTAAAAGGAAGTTATAGCAATAGTCAATGTTATAGTCTTATTCTGAGAATATGGCCAGTACTTTAGATTTGTTGACATGTTGACCAGCTACAACTGTAAAGTTTCAAACATATCAAACAAACTGGCATCACGGATAAGTTCTGGGTAGACAATATAGGACACATACATTCCCTACTGTACATCCACACAAATTCAGGCTGTATTTGGATTATGCTCTTGAGTTTGACAAGATGGTATAGCATATATAAGCACCATACATTGAAATCAAAGATCAATACCTTCACCATCTAATTCTCCATTGACTAGAATACCAATTAACTCCACATAGAGATGTGCAAATAGCCATACATATTGTACACACGTAACATACATTACTAATTTATGCTGCGTAAAGTAGCCTAAGTTATGTGAAATGTAGCCAACTAAACTGAACATGAGAGAACCAGCAGTCTGTGACTCTATCCATGTAAACTCGACTGCAACATAGTAACATAATTCGCATATCTCGCAACATTCCTCACACAAAAATAGAGGCAATTATTCAATAGCTTACCTTATTTCATCCTTGACTGTTCGGTGGGTGTCGGTCACACAAGACTTGACTTACATGTCCCAAAAATATATATCCTTTTTATCGACAATATGACTGATGAGTAGGTAAACTGCGCTGATCTAAAATATCGCACAGGTTTAGATTGGCAGCCCTTCTCAGTCTAATGGAATGAACATTGTTTTCTGTCCTCCGCTGTTGTGTCCCCCTGCGTGTCGAAGGATAAACGATGCTAAATTGGACCCCACAGCGGTAGACTACCCATCACAGAGTCTCATTCATGACACGTTTGCAGTGGAGAAGCGTTTCTGTGGCAGCCGGTAATGCTGCGGCGTTTGGTCAATGGAGACATGGGATGAGAGGCGGGGGTGTGGGCAGTGGGCAGCACAGGGCCCTGAAACAGAGCAGTTCAATAATTACTATAGTGATCAGCTCAATTTATAGCAAACTGTAATTTACAACAAGGACATCTGCATTTGACATATTAAATGAATTAATATGAATTAATATTTGTTGAAACCAAATACTGCATGTGTGCAGTGCATGTCTTATAATAAACATTGTGTGTGTGTGTGTGTGTGTGTGTGTGTGTGTGTGTGTGTGTGTAAAGAGTGTAAAGTGTGTGTGAGCGAGAGAGAGAGAGAGAGAGAGAGAGAGAGAGAGAGAAGGGGGGATATGTGGAAAGGAGAAAATACTTTACTAAAAATATCATGCTACATTTTAGATGGGCTTGGGTATTCCAGGTCCTAAAAGATCAATCATGTTTTCTTTTTTATTACTACTAGTTCTTTAATACCATCCTCCAGCCAGTTAACCATTAAAAGGTATCATAAATGGTCTTTGCTCTGGTCTAGCCACTGTCATCTAGTTGATTGCAATAAGGAGCACTCGGCTGACTAAGCAATTGGATCTGGTATCCATAGAACATATTACTGTGCATGGTGTGCTGGTCAATTCCCAAAGTTATGACATACTAGATACAGTATCTGTGCAAGCATGTCATTTCTCCTGGAAGCAGCAGCCAATATAGGCTTTGCAAGATGCAGGGCTTCCATTGCTGAAATATTGATTGGATTACGTGGTTATCATTTAAGAGGCTGATAAAGCCATGTCCACTGCACAATCTATGTTATGAGATGGCCCATTTCATAGAGCAAAAGCAGGCTTGCCTCAGGGGTGGGAGTTGTATATGTGTGTGACTGATTCCATGTTTGAAGTTGTGGTCTTTCGTCATCTGCGACAGTCTGAGCTCTTCGGTGCTCTATATGGTATACTTCATGTTTTCACAAGAGTAAAAACACATATACTGTATGCTGTTGCATATAAGGCCTAAAGCAAATTTCACCATAACCCTAACTCTAGCTTCATGTCCACATCATGGTTCAACCCTAACCCTAGCTTTATGTCCACATCCCGGTTCAACGCTAACCCTAGCTTCATGTCCACATCCCAGTTCAACCCTAACCCTAGCTTCATGTCCACATCCCAGTTCAACCCTAACCCTAGCTTCATGTCCAAATCCCAGTTCAACCCTACCCCTAGCTTCATGTCCACATCCCAGTTCAACCCTAACCCTAGCTTCATTTCCACATCCTGGTTCAACCCTAACCCTAGCTTCATGTCCACATCCTGGTTCAACCCTACCCCTAGCTTGATGTCCACATCCTGGTACAACCCTAACCCTAGCTTCATGTCCACATCCTGGTTCAACCCTAACCCTAGCTTCATGTCCACATCCCGGATCAACCCTAACCCTAGCTTCATGTCCAAATCCTGGTTCAACCCTACCCCTAGCTTGATGTCCACATCCTGGTACAACCCTAACCCTAGCTTCATGTCCACATCCTGGTTCAACCCTAACCCTAGCTTCATGTCCACATCCTGGTTCAACCCTAACCCTAGCTTCATGTCCACATCCTGGTTCAACCCTAACCCTAGCTGCATGTCCACATCCCGGTTCAACGCTAACCCTAGCTTCATGTCCACATCCCAGTTCAACCCTACCCCTAGCTTCATGTCCACATCCTGGTTCAACCCTACCCCTAGCTTCATGTCCACATCCTGGTTCAACCCTACCCCTAGCTTCATGTCCATATCCCAGTTCAACCCTAACCCTAGCTTCATGTCCAAATCCCAGTTCAACCCTACCCCTAGCTTCATGTCCACATCCCAGTTCAACCCTAACCCTAGTTTCATTTCCACATCCTGGTTCAACCCTAACCCTAGCTTCATGTCCACATCCTGGTTCAACCCTACCCCTAGCTTGATGTCCACATCCTGGTACAACCCTAACCCTAGCTTCATGTCCACATCCTGGTTCAACCCTAACCCTAGCTTCATGTCCACATCCCGGATCAACCCTAACCCTAGCTTCATGTCCACATCCTGGTTCAACCCTACCCCTAGCTTGATGTCCACATCCTGGTACAACCCTAACCCTAGCTTCATGTCCACATCCTGGTTCAACCCTAACCCTAGCTTCATGTCCACATCCTGGTTCAACCCTAACCCTAGCTTCATGTCCACATCCCAGATCAACCCTAACCCTAGCTTCATGTTCACATCCCATATCAACCCTAACCCTAGCTTCATGTCCACATCCCAGTTCAACCCTAACCCTAGCTTCATGTCCACATCCCGGATCAACCCTAACCCTAGCTTCATGTCCACATCCCATATCAACCCTAACCCTAGCTTCATGTCCACATCATGGTTCAACCCTAACCCTAGCTTCATGTCCATATCCCGGTTCAACGCTAACCCTAGCTTCATGTCCACATCCCAGTTCAACTCTAACCCTAGCTTCATGTCCACATCCCAGTTCAACCCTAACCCTAGCTTCATGTCCACATCCTGGTTCAACCCTAACCCTAGCTGCATGTCCACATCCCGGTTCAACGCTAACCCTAGCTTCATGTCCACATCCCAGTTCAACCCTACCCCTAGCTTCATGTCCACATCCTGGTTCAAACCTACCCCTAGCTTCATGTCCACATCCTGGTTCAACCCTACCCCTAGCTTCATATCCACATCCTGGTTCAACCCTACCCCTAGCTTCATGTCCACATCCCAGTTCAACCCTTACCCTGTAGCGGTATTTATTAGAGAGGGGTAAAGAAAGATTTTGTTCGGGCGCCAGGCAGGTATTAACCATGCCGAAAGTTAAAGAGTAGAATAGAGAAACAACCACGACCTAGAGCGATTACACCGATGATTGAGTTAAATACTCTATAAACTACACACGCTGAAAACAAACAAAACTTCTGCAGCACAGCACACACAATCAAACTGTCGCGCCACCAAAGAGCCCCTCCCCAAAGAGCTGAATGAGCTCTCTTAATTTCCTCATTCCTTACTGCTCATGCGCTCTTAAAGTGGCAGTGCACGGTGAAGGCTCCGTGCAGATTTCGCCACAACCCTAGCTTCATGTCCACATCCTGGTTCAACCCTACCCCTAGCTTCATGTCCCCATCCCGGTTCAACCCTAACCCTAGCTTCATGTCCACATCCTGGTTCAACCCTAACCCTAGCTTCATGTACACATCCTGGTTCAACCCTACCCCTAGCTTCATGTCCACATCCTGGTTCAACCCTAACCCTAGCTTCATGTCCACATCCTGATTCAACCCTAACCCTAGCTTCATGTCCACATCCTGGTTCAACCCTACCCCTAGTTTCATGTCCACATCCTGGTTCAACCCTAACCCTAGCTTCATGTCCACATCCCAGTTCAACCCTAACCCGAGCTTCATGTCCACATCCTGATTCAACCCTACCCCTAGCTTCATGTCCACATCCTGGTACAACCCTAACCATAGCTTCATGTCCACATCCTGGTTCAACCCTACCCCTAGCTTAATGTCCATATCCCAGTTCAACCCTAACCCTAGCTTCATGTCCAAATCCCAGTTCAACCCTACCCCTAGATACATGTCCACATCCTGGTTCAACCCTAACCCTAGCTTCATTTCCACATTCTGGTTCAACCCTAACCCTAGCTTCATGTCCACATCCTGGTTCAACCCTACCCCTAGCTTCATGTCCACATCCTGGTACCACCCTAACCCTAGCTTCATGTCCACATCCTGGTTCAACCCTAACCCTAGCTTCATGTCCACATCCTGGTTCAACCCTAACCCTAGCTTCATTTCCACATCCCGGATCAACACTAACCCTAGCTTCATGTCCACATCATGGTTCAACGCTAACCCTAGCTTCATGTCCACATCCTGGTTCAACTCTAACCCTAACCCTAGCTTCATGTCCACATCCCAGTTCAACCCTAACCCTAGCTTCATGTCCACATCCCAGTTCAACCCTAACCCTAGCTTCATGTCCACATCCTGGTTCATCCCTAACTTTAGCTTCATGTCCACATCCCAGGTCAACCCTAACCCGAGCGACATGTCCACATCCCAATTCAACCCTACCCCTAGCTTCATGTCGACATCCTGGTACAACCCTAACCCTAGCTTCATGTCCACATCCTGGTTCAACCCTACACCTAGCTTCATGTCCACATCCCAGTTAAACCCTAACCCTAGCTTCATGTCCAAATCCCAGTTTAACTCTAACCCTAGCTTCATGTCCACATCCTGGTTCAACCCTAACCCTAGCTTAATGTCCACATCCCAGTTCAACCCTAACCCTAGCTTCATGTCCACATCCCAATTCAACCCTAACCCTAGCTTCATGTCCACATCCTGGTACAACCCTAACCCTAGCTTCATGTCCACATCCTGGTTCAACCCTACCCCTAGCTTCATGTCCACATCCTGGTTCAACCCTAACCCTAGCTTCATGTCCAAATCCCAGTTCAACCCTACCCCTAGCTTCATGTCCACATCCCAGTTCAACCCTAACCCTAGCTTAATGTCCACATCCTGGTTCAACCCTAACCCTAGCTTAATGTCCACATCCCAGTTCAACCCTAACCCTAGCTTCATGTCCACATCCCAATTCAACCCTAACCCTAGCTTCATGTCCACATCCTGGTACAACCCTAACCCTAGCTTCATGTCCACATCCTGGTTCAACCCTACCCCTAGCTTCATGTCCACATCCTGGTTCAACCCTAACCCTAGCTTCATGTCCAAATCCCAGTTAAACCCTACCCCTAGCTTCATGTCCACATCCCAGTTCAACCCTACCCCTAGCTTGATGTCCACATCCTGGTACAACCCTAAACCTAGCTTCATGTCCACATCCTGGTTCAACCCTAACCTTAGCTTCATGTCCACATCCTGGTTCAACCCTAACCCTAGCTTCATGTCCACATCCCGGATCAACCCTAACCCTAGCTTCATGTCCACATCCTAGTTCAACCCTAACTCTAGCTTCATGTCCACATCATGGTTCAACCCTACCCCTAGCTTCATGTCCACATCCTGGTTCAACCCTAACCCTAGCTTCATTTCCACATTCTGGTTCAACCCTAACCCTAGCTTCATGTCCACATCCTGGTTCAACCCTACCCCTAGCTTCATGTCCACATCCTGGTACCACCCTAACCCTAGCTTCATGTCCACATCCTGGTTCAACCCTAACCCTAGCTTCATGTCCACATCCTGGTTCAACCCTAACCCTAGCTTCATTTCCACATCCCGGATCAACACTAACCCTAGCTTCATGTCCACATCATGGTTCAACGCTAACCCTAGCTTCATGTCCACATCCTGGTTCAACTCTAACCCTAACCCTAGCTTCATGTCCACATCCCAGTTCAACCCTAACCCTAGCTTCATGTCCACATCCCAGTTCAACCCTAACCCTAGCTTCATGTCCACATCCTGGTTCATCCCTAACTTTAGCTTCATGTCCACATCCCGGATCAACCCTAACCCTAGCTTCATGTCCACATCCTAGTTCAACCCTAACTCTAGCTTCATGTCCACATCATGGTTCAACGCTAACCCTAGCTTCATGTCTACATCCTGGTTCAACTCTAACCCTAACCCTAGCTTCATGTCCACATCCCAGTTCAACCGTAACCCTAGCTTCATGACCACATCCCAGTTCAACCCTAACCCTAGCTTCATGTCCACATCCTGGTTCATCCCTAACCCTAGCTTCATGTCCACATCCCAGTTCAACACTAACCCGAGCTTCATGTCCACATCCTGATTCAACCCTACCCCTAGCTTCATGTCCACATCCTGGTACAACCATAACCCTAGCTTCATGTCCACATCCCAATACAACCCTAACCCTAGCTTCATGTCCACATCCTGGTACAACCCTAACCCTAGCTTCATGTCCACACCTTGGTTCAACCCTACCCCTAACTTCATGTCCATATCCCAGTTCAACCCTAACCCTAGCTTCATGTCCAAATCCCAGTTCAACCCTACCCCTAGCTTCATGTCCACATCCCAGTTCAACCCTAACCCTAGCTTCATGTCCACATCCTGGTTCAACCGTAACCCTAGCTTCATGTCCACATCCCAGTTCAACCCTAACCCTAGCTTCATATCCACATCCTGGTTCATCCCTAACCCTAGCTTCATGTCCACATCCTGGTTCAACACTAACCCGAGCTTCATGTCCACATCCTGGTTCAACCCTACCCCTAGCTTCATGTCCACATCCTGGTACAACCATAACCCTAGCTTCATGTCCACATCCCAATTCAACCCTAACCCTAGCTTCATGTCCACATCCTGGTACAACCCTAACCCTAGCTTCATGTCCACATCCTGGTTCAACTCTACCCCTAACTTCATGTCCATATCCCAGTTCAACCCTAACCCTAGCTTCATGTCCAAATCCCAGTTCAACCCTACCCCTAGCTTCATGTCCACATCCCAGTTCAACCCTAACCCTAGCTTCATGTCCACATCCTGGTTCAACCCTACCCCTAGCTTGATGTCCACATCCTGGTACAACCCTAACCCTAGCTTCATGTCCACATCCTGGTTCAACCCTAACCCTAGCTTCATGTCCACATCCTGGTTCAACCCTAACCCTAGCTTCATGTCCACATCCTGGTACAACCCTAACCCTAGCTTCATGTCCACATCCTGGTTCAACCCTACCCCTAACTTCATGTCCATATCCCAGTTCAACCCTAACCCTAGCTTAATGTCCACATCCCAGTTCAACCCTAACCCTAGCTTCATGTCCACATCCCAATTCAACCCTAACCCTAGCTTCATGTCCACATCCTGGTACAACCCTAACCCTAGCTTCATGTCCACATCCTGGTTCAACCCTACCCCTAGCTTCATGTCCATATCCCAGTTCAACCCTAACCCTAGCTTCATGTCCAAATCCCAGTTCAACCCTACCCCTAGCTTCATGTCCACATCCCAGTTCAACCCTAACCCTAGCTTCATTTCCACATCCTGGTTCAACCCTAACCCTAGCTTCATGTCCACATCCCAGTTCAACCGTAACCCTAGCTTCATGTCCACATCCCAGTTCAACCCTAACCCTAGCTTCATGTCCACATCCTGGTTCATCCCTAACCCTAGCTTCATGTCCACATCCCAGTTCAACACTAACCCGAGCTTCATGTCCACATCCTGGTACAACCATAACCCTAGCTTCATGTCCACATCCCAATTCAACCCTAACCCTAGCTTCATGTCCACATCCTGGTACAACCCTAAACCTAGCTTCATGTCCACATCCTGGTTCAACCCTACCCCTAACTTCATGTCCATATCCCAGTTCAACCCTAACCCTAGCTTCATGTCCAAATCCCAGTTCAACCCTATCCCTAGCTTCATGTCCACATCCCAGTTCAACCCTAACCCTAGCTTCATGTCCACATCCTGGTTCAACCGTAACCCTAGCTTCATGTCCACATCCCAGTTCAACCCTAACCCTAGCTTCATGTCCACATCCTGGTTCATCCCTAACCCTAGCTTCATGTCCACATCCTGGTTCAACACTAACCCGAGCTTCATGTCCACATCCTGATTCAACCCTACCCCTAGCTTCATGTCCACATCCTGGTACAACCATAACCCTAGCTTCATGTCCACATCCCAATTCAACCCTAACCCTAGCTTCATGTCCACATCCTGGTACAACCCTAACCCTAGCTTCATGTCCACATCCTGGTTCAACTCTACCCCTAACTTCATGTCCATATCCCAGTTCAACCCTAACCCTAGCTTCATGTCCAAATCCCAGTTCAACCCTACCCCTAGCTTCATGTCCACATCCCAGTTCAACCCTAACCCTACCTTCATGTCCACATCCTGGTACCACCCTAACCCTAGCTTCATGTCACATCCTGGTTCAACCCTAACCCTAGCTTCATGTCCACATCCTGGTTCAACCCTAACCCTAGCTTCATTTCCACATCCCGGATCAACACTAACCCTAGCTTCATGTCCACATCATGGTTCAACGCTAACCCTAGCTTCATGTCCACATCCTGGTTCAACTCTAACCCTAACCCTAGCTTCATGTCCACATCCCAGTTCAACCCTAACCCTAGCTTCATGTCCACATCCCAGTTCAACCCTAACCCTAGCTTCATGTCCACATCCTGGTTCATCGCTAACTTTAGCTTCATGTCCACATCCCAGGTCAACCCTAACCCGAGCGACATGTCCACATCCTGATTCAACCCTAACCCTAGCTTCATGTCCACATCCCAGTTCAACCGTAACCCTAGCTTCATGACCACATCCCAGTTCAACCCTAACCCTAGCTTCATGTCCACATCCTGGTTCATCCCTAACCCTAGCTTCATGTCCACATCCCAGTTCAACACTAACCCGAGCTTCATGTCCACATCCTGATTCAACCCTACCCCTAGCTTCATGTCCACATCCTGGTACAACCATAACCCTAGCTTCATGTCCACATCCCAATACAACCCTAACCCTAGCTTCATGTCCACATCCTGGTACAACCCTAACCCTAGCTTCATGTCCACACCTTGGTTCAACCCTACCCCTAACTTCATGTCCATATCCCAGTTCAACCCTAACCCTAGCTTCATGTCCAAATCCCAGTTCAACCCTACCCCTAGCTTCATGTCCACATCCCAGTTCAACCCTAACCCTAGCTTCATGTCCACATCCTGGTTCAACCGTAACCCTAGCTTCATGTCCACATCCCAGTTCAACCCTAACCCTAGCTTCATATCCACATCCTGGTTCATCCCTAACCCTAGCTTCATGTCCACATCCTGGTTCAACACTAACCCGAGCTTCATGTCCACATCCTGGTTCAACCCTACCCCTAGCTTCATGTCCACATCCTGGTACAACCATAACCCTAGCTTCATGTCCACATCCCAATTCAACCCTAACCCTAGCTTCATGTCCACATCCTGGTACAACCCTAACCCTAGCTTCATGTCCACATCCTGGTTCAACTCTACCCCTAACTTCATGTCCATATCCCAGTTCAACCCTAACCCTAGCTTCATGTCCAAATCCCAGTTCAACCCTACCCCTAGCTTCATGTCCACATCCCAGTTCAACCCTAACCCTAGCTTCATGTCCACATCCTGGTTCAACCCTACCCCTAGCTTGATGTCCACATCCTGGTACAACCCTAACCCTAGCTTCATGTCCACATCCTGGTTCAACCCTAACCCTAGCTTCATGTCCACATCCTGGTTCAACCCTAACCCTAGCTTCATGTCCACATCCTGGTACAACCCTAACCCTAGCTTCATGTCCACATCCTGGTTCAACCCTACCCCTAACTTCATGTCCATATCCCAGTTCAACCCTAACCCTAGCTTAATGTCCACATCCCAGTTCAACCCTAACCCTAGCTTCATGTCCACATCCCAATTCAACCCTAACCCTAGCTTCATGTCCACATCCTGGTACAACCCTAACCCTAGCTTCATGTCCACATCCTGGTTCAACCCTACCCCTAGCTTCATGTCCATATCCCAGTTCAACCCTAACCCTAGCTTCATGTCCAAATCCCAGTTCAACCCTACCCCTAGCTTCATGTCCACATCCCAGTTCAACCCTAACCCTAGCTTCATTTCCACATCCTGGTTCAACCCTAACCCTAGCTTCATGTCCACATCCCAGTTCAACCGTAACCCTAGCTTCATGTCCACATCCCAGTTCAACCCTAACCCTAGCTTCATGTCCACATCCTGGTTCATCCCTAACCCTAGCTTCATGTCCACATCCCAGTTCAACACTAACCCGAGCTTCATGTCCACATCCTGGTACAACCATAACCCTAGCTTCATGTCCACATCCCAATTCAACCCTAACCCTAGCTTCATGTCCACATCCTGGTACAACCCTAAACCTAGCTTCATGTCCACATCCTGGTTCAACCCTACCCCTAACTTAATGTCCATATCCCAGTTCAACCCTAACCCTAGCTTCATGTCCAAATCCCAGTTCAACCCTATCCCTAGCTTCATGTCCACATCCCAGTTCAACCCTAACCCTAGCTTCATGTCCACATCCTGGTTCAACCGTAACCCTAGCTTCATGTCCACATCCCAGTTCAACCCTAACCCTAGCTTCATGTCCACATCCTGGTTCATCCCTAACCCTAGCTTCATGTCCACATCCTGGTTCAACACTAACCCGAGCTTCATGTCCACATCCTGATTCAACCCTACCCCTAGCTTCATGTCCACATCCTGGTACAACCATAACCCTAGCTTCATGTCCACATCCCAATTCAACCCTAACCCTAGCTTCATGTCCACATCCTGGTACAACCCTAACCCTAGCTTCATGTCCACATCCTGGTTCAACTCTACCCCTAACTTCATGTCCATATCCCAGTTCAACCCTAACCCTAGCTTCATGTCCAAATCCCAGTTCAACCCTACCCCTAGCTTCATGTCCACATCCCAGTTCAACCCTAACCCTACCTTCATGTCCACATCCTGGTACCACCCTAACCCTAGCTTCATGTCACATCCTGGTTCAACCCTAACCCTAGCTTCATGTCCACATCCTGGTTCAACCCTAACCCTAGCTTCATTTCCACATCCCGGATCAACACTAACCCTAGCTTCATGTCCACATCATGGTTCAACGCTAACCCTAGCTTCATGTCCACATCCTGGTTCAACTCTAACCCTAACCCTAGCTTCATGTCCACATCCCAGTTCAACCCTAACCCTAGCTTCATGTCCACATCCCAGTTCAACCCTAACCCTAGCTTCATGTCCACATCCTGGTTCATCGCTAACTTTAGCTTCATGTCCACATCCCAGGTCAACCCTAACCCGAGCGACATGTCCACATCCTGATTCAACCCTACCCCTAGCTTCATGTCGACATCCTGGTACAACCCTAACCCTAGCTTCATGTCCACATCCTGGTTCAACCCTACACCTAGCTTCATGTCCACATCCCAGTTAAACCCTAACCCTAGCTTCATGTCCAAATCCCAGTTTAACTCTAACCCTAGCTTCATGTCCACATCCTGGTTCATCCCTAACCCTAGCTTCATGTCCACATCCCAGTTCAACACTAACCCGAGCTTCATGTCCACATCCTGATTCAAACCTACCCCTAGCTTCATGTCCACATCCTGGTACAACCATAACCCTAGCTTCATGTCCACATCCCAATTCAACCCTAACCCTAGCTTCATGTCCACATCCTGGTACAACCCTAACCCTAGCTTCATGTCCACATCCTGGTTCAACCCTACCCCTAACTTCATGTCCAAATCCCAGTTCAACCCTAACCCTAGCTTCATGTCCAAATCCCAGTTCAACCCTACCCCTAGCTTCATGTCCACATCCCAGTTCAACCCTAAACCTAGCTTCATGTCCACATCCTGGTTCAACCGTAACCCTAGCTTCATGTCCACATCCCAGTTCAACCCTAACCCTAGCTTCATATCCACATCCTGGTTCATCCCTAACCCTAGCTTCATGTCCACATCCTGGTTCAACACTAACCCGAGCTTCATGTCCACATCCTGATTCAACCCTACCCCTAGCTTCATGTCCACATCCTGGTACAACCATAACCCTAGCTTCATGTCCACATCCCAATTCAACCCTAACCCTAGCTTCATGTCCACATCCTGGTTCATCCCTAACCCTAGCTTCATGTCCACATCCTGGTTCAACACTAACCCGAGCTTCATGTCCACATCCTGATTCAACCCTACCCCTAGCTTCATGTCCACATCCTGGTACAACCCTAACCCTAGCTTCATGTCCACATCCTGGTTCAACTCTACCCCTAACTTCATGTCCATATCCCAGTTCAACCCTAACCCTAGCTTCATGTCCAAATCCCAGTTCAACCCTACCCCTAGCTTCATGTCCACATCCCAGTTCAACCCTAACCCTACCTTCATGTCCACATCCTGGTACCACCCTAACCCTAGCTTCATGTCACATCCTGGTTCAACCCTAACCCTAGCTTCATGTCCACATCCTGGTTCAACCCTAACCCTAGCTTCATTTCCACATCCCGGATCAACACTAACCCTAGCTTCATGTCCACATCATGGTTCAACGCTAACCCTAGCTTCATGTTCACATCCTGGTTCAACTCTAACCCTAACCCTAGCTTCATGTCCACATCCCAGTTCAACCCTAACCCTAGCTTCATGTCCACATCCCAGTTCAACCCTAACCCTAGCTTCATGTCCACATCCTGGTTCATCCCTAACTTTAGCTTCATGTCCACATCCCAGGTCAACCCTAACCCGAGCGACATGTCCACATCCTGATTCAACCCTACCCCTAGCTTCATGTCGACATCCTGGTACAACCCTAACCCTAGCTTCATGTCCACATCCTGGTTCAACCCTAACCCTAGCTTAATGTCCACATCCCAGTTCAACCCTAACCCTAGCTTCATGTCCACATCCCAATTCAACCCTAACCCTAGCTTCATGTCCACATCCTGGTACAACCCTAACCCTAGCTTCATGTCCACATCCTGGTTCAACCCTAACCCTAGCTTCATGTCCACATCCTGGTTCAACCCTACCCCTAGCTTGATGTCCACATCCTGGTACAACCCTAAACCTAGCTTCATGTCCACATCCTGGTTCAACCCTAACCTTAGCTTCATGTCCACATCCTGGTTCAACCCTAACCCTAGCTTCATGTCCACATCCCGGATCAACCCTAACCCTAGCTTCATGTCGACATCCTAGTTCAACCCTAACTCTAGCTTCATGTCCACATCATGGTTCAACGCTAACCCTAGCTTCATGTCTACATCCTGGTTCAACTCTAACCCTAACCCTAGCTTCATGTCCACACCCCAGTTCAACCGTAACCCTAGCTTCATGTCCACATCCCAGTTCAACCGTAACCCTAGCTTCATGTCCACATCCTGGTTCATCCCTAACCCTAGCTTCATGTCCACATCCCAGTTCAACACTAACCCGAGCTTCATGTCCACATCCTGATTCAAACCTACCACTAGCTTCATGTCCACATCCTGGTACAACCATAACCCTAGCTTCATGTCCACATCCCAATTCAACCCTAACCCTAGCTTCATGTCCACATCCTGGTACAACCCTAACCCTAGCTTCATGTCCACATCCTGGTTCAACCCTACCCCTAACTTCATGTCCATATCCCAGTTCAACCCTAACCCTAGCTTCATGTCCAAATCCCAGTTCAACCCTACCCGTAGCTTCATGTCCACATCCTGGTACAACCATAACCCTAGCTTCATGTCCACATCCCAATTCAACCCTAACCCTAGCTTCATGTCCACATCCTGGTACAACCCTAACCCTAGCTTCATGTCCACATCCTGGTTCAACTCTACCCCTAACTTCATGTCCATATCCCAGTTCAACCCTAACCCTAGCTTCATGTCCAAATCCCAGTTCAACCCTACCCCTAGCTTCATGTCCACATCCCAGTTCAACCCTAACCCTACCTTCATGTCCACATCCTGGTTCAACCCTACCCCTAGCTTGATGTCCACATCCTGGTACAACCCTAACCCTAGCTTCATGTCCACATCCTGGTTCAACCCTAACCCTAGCTTCATGTCCACATCCTGGTTCAACCCTAACCCTAGCTTCATGTCCACATCCTGGTACAACCCTAACCCTAGCTTCATGTCCACATCCTGGTTCAACCCTACCCCTAACTTCATGTCCACATCCTGGTTCAACCGTAACCCTAGCTTAATGTCCACATCCCAGTTCAACCCTAACCCTAGCTTCATGTCCACATCCCAATTCAACCCTAACCCTAGCTTCATGTCCACATCCTGGTACAACCCTAACCCTAGCTTCATGTCCACATCCTGGTTCAACCCTACCCCTAGCTTCATGTCCATATCCCAGTTCAACCCTAACCCTAGCTTCATGTCCAAATCCCAGTTCAACCCTACCCCTAGCTTCATGTCCACATCCCAGTTCAACCCTAACCCTAGCTTAATTTCCACATCCTGGTTCAACCCTAACCCTAGCTTCATGTCCACATCCTGGTTCAACCCTACCCCTAGCTTGATGTCCACATCCTGGTACAACCCTAACCCTAGCTTCATGTCCACATCCTGGTTCAACCCTAACCTTAGCTTCATGTCCACATCCTGGTTCAACCCTAACCCTAGCTTCATGTCCACCTCCCGGATCAACCCTAACCCTAGCTTCATGTCCACATCCTAGTTCAACCCTAACTCTAGCTTCATGTCCACATCATGGTTCAACGCTAACCCTAGCTTCATGTCTACATCCTGGTTCAACTCTAACCCTAACCCTAGCTTCATGTCCACATCCCAGTTAAACCGTAACCCTAGCTTCATGTCCACATCCCAGTTCAACCCTAACCCTAGCTTCATGTCCACATCCTGGTTCATCCCTAGCCCTAGCTTCATGTCCACATCCCAGTTCAACACTAACCCGAGCTTCATGTCCACATCCTGATTCAACCCTACCCCTAGCTTCATGTCCACATCCTGGTACATCCCTAACCCTAGCTTCATGTCCACATCCTGGTACAACCCTAACCCTAGCTTCATGTCCACATCCTGGTTCAACCCTACCCCTAACTTCATGTCCATATCCCAGTTCAACCCTAACCCTAGCTTCATGTCCAAATCCCAGTTCAACCCTACCCCTAGCTTCATGTCCACATCCCAGTTCAACCCTAACCCTAGCTTCATGTCTACATCCTGGTTCAACCCTACCCCTAGCTTGATGTCCACATCCTGGTACAACCCTAACCCTAGCTTCATGTCCACATCCTGGTTCAACCCTAACCCTAGCTTCATGTCCACATCCTGGTTCAACCCTAACCCTAGCTTCATGTCCACATCCTGGTACAACCCAAACCCTAGCTTCATGTCCACATCCTGGTTCAACCCTAACCCTAGCTTCATGTCCACATCCTGGTTCAACCCTACCCCTAGCTTGATGTCCACATCCTGGTACCACCCTAACCCTAGCTTCATGTCACATCCTTGTTCAACCCTAACCCTAGCTTCATGTCCACATCCTGGTTCAACCCTAACCCTAGCTTCATTTCCACATCCCGGATCAACACTAACCCTAGCTTCATGTCCACATCATGGTTCAACGCTAACCCTAGCTTCATGTCCACATCCTGGTTCAACTCTAACCCTAACCCTAGCTTCATGTCCACATCCCAGTTCAACCCTAACCCTAGCTTCATGTCCACATCCCAGTTCAACCCTAACCCTAGCTTCATGTCCACATCCTGGTTCAACCCTAACCCTAGCTTCATGTCCACATCCTGGTACAACCCTAACCCTAGCTTCATGTCCACATCCTGGTTCAACCCTACACCTAGCTTCATGTCCACATCCCAGTTAAACCCTAACCCTAGCTTCATGTCCAAATCCCAGTTTAACTCTAACCCTAGCTTCATGTCCACATCCTGGTTCAACCCTAACCCTAGCTTAATGTCCACATCCCAGTTCAACCCTAACCCTAGCTTCATGTCCACATCCCAATTCAACCCTAACCCTAGCTTCATGTCCACATCCTGGTACAACCCTAACCCTAGCTTCATGTCCACATCCTGGTTCAACCCTACCCCTAGCTTCATGTCCACATCCTGGTTCAACCCTAACCCTAGCTTCATGTCCAAATCCCAGTTCAACCCTACCCCTAGCTTCATGTCCACATCCCAGTTCAACCCTAACCCTAGCTTCATGTCCACATCCTGGTTCAATTCTAACCTTAGCTTCATGTCCACATCCTGGTTCAACCCTAACCCTAGCTTCATGTCCACATCCCGGATCAACCCTAACCCTAGCTTCATGTCCACATCCCAGTTCAACCCTAACTCTAGCTTCATGTCCACATCATGGTTCAACGCTAACCCTAGCTTCATGTCTACATCCTGGTTCAACTCTAACCCTAACCCTAGCTTCATGTCCACATCCCAGTTCAACCGTAACCCTAGCTTCATGTCCACATCCCAGTTCAACCCTAACCCTAGCTTCATGTCCACATCCTGGTTCATCCCTAACCCTAGCTTCATGTCCACATCCCAGTTCAACACTAACCCGAGCTTCATGTACACATCCTGATTCAACCCTACCCCTAGCTTCATGTCCACATCCTGGTACAACCATAACCCTAGCTTCATGTCCACATCCCAATTCAACCCTAACCCTAGCTTCATGTCCACATCCTGGTACAACCCTAACCCTAGCTTCATGTCCACATCCTGGTTCAACCCTACCCCTAACTTCATGTCCATATCCCAGTTCAACCCTAACCCTAGCTTCATGTCCAAATCCCAGTTCAACCCTACCCCTAGCTTCATGTCCACATCCCAGTTCAACCCTAACCCTAGCTTCATGTCCACATCCTGGTTCAACCGTAACCCTAGCTTCATGTCCACATCCCAGTTCAACCCTAACCCTAGCTTCATGTCCACATCCTGGTTCATCCCTAACCCTAGCTTCATGTCCACATCCTGGTTCAACACTAACCCGAGCTTCATGTCCACATCCTGATTCAACCCTACCCCTAGCTTCATGTCCACATCCTGGTACAACCATAACCCTAGCTTCATGTCCACATCCCAATTCAACCCTAACCCTAGCTTCATGTCCACATCCTGGTACAACCCTAACCCTAGCTTCATGTCCACATCCTGGTTCAACTCTACCCCTAACTTCATGTCCATATCCCAGTTCAACCCTAACCCTAGCTTCATGTCCAAATCCCAGTTCAACCCTACCCCTAGCTTCATGTCCACATCCCAGTTCAACCCTAACCCTACCTTCATGTCCACATCCTGGTTCAACCCTACCCCTAGCTTGATGTCCACATCCTGGTACAACCCTAACCCTAGCTTCATGTCCACATCCTGGTTCAACCCTAACCCTAGCTTCATGTCCACATCCTGGTTCAACCCTAACCCTAGCTTCATGTCCACATCCTGGTACAACCCTAACCCTAGCTTCATGTCCACATCCTGGTTCAACCCTACCCCTAACTTCATGTCCATATCCCAGTTCAACCCTAACCCTAGCTTAATGTCCACATCCCAGTTCAACCCTAACCCTAGCTTCATGTCCACATCCCAATTCAACCCTAACCCTAGCTTCATGTCCACATCCTGGTACAACCCTAACCCTAGCTTCATGTCCACATCCTGGGTCAACCCTACCCCTAGCTTCATGTCCATATCCCAGTTCAACCCTAACCCTAGCTTCATGTCCAAATCCCAGTTCAACCCTACCCCTAGCTTCATGTCCACATCCCAGTTCAACCCTAACCCTAGCTTCATTTCCACATCCTGGTTCAACCCTAACCCTAGCTTCATGTCCACATCCTGGTTCAACCCTACCCCTAGCTTGATGTCCACATCCTGGTACAACCCTAACCCTAGCTTCATGTCCACATCCTGGTTCAACCCTAACCTTAGCTTCATGTCCACATCCTGGTTCAACCCTAACCCTAGCTTCATGTCCACATCCCGGATCAACCCTAACCTTAGCTTGATGTCCACATCCTAGTTCAACCCTACCCCTAGCTTCATGTCCATATCCCAGTTCAACCCTAACCCTAGCTTCATGTCCAAATCCCAGTTCAACCCTACCCCTAGCTTCATGTCCACATCCCAGTTCAACCCTAACCCTAGCTTCATTTCCACATCCTGGTTCAACCCTAACCCTAGCTTCATGTCCACATCCTGGTTCAACCCTACCCCTAGCTTGATGTCCACATCCTGGTACAACCCTAACCCTAGCTTCATGTCCACATCCTGGTTCAACCCTAACCTTAGCTTCATGTCCACATCCTGGTTCAACCCTAACCCTAGCTTCATGTCCACATCCCGGATCAACCCTAACCTTAGCTTGATGTCCACATCCTAGTTCAACCCTAACCCTAGCTTCATGTCTACATCCTGGTTCAACTCTAACCCTAACCCTAGCTTCATGTCCACATCCCAGTTCAACCGTAACCCTAGCTTCATGTCCACATCCCAGTTCAACCCTAACCCTAGCTTCATGTCCACATCCTGGTTCATCCCTAACCCTAGCTTCATGTCCACATCCCAGTTCAACACTAACCCGAGCTTCATGTCCACATCCTGATTCAACCCTACCCCTAGCTTCATGTCCACATCCTGGTACATCCCTAACCCTAGCTTCATGTCTACATCCTGGTACAACCCTAACCCTAGCTTCATGGCCACATCCTGGTTCAACCCTACCCCTAACTTCATGTCCATATCCCAGTTCAACCCTAACCCTAGCTTCATGTCCAAATCCCAGTTCAACCCTACCCCTAGCTTCATGTCGACATCCTGGTACAACCCTAACCCTAGCTTCATGTCCACATCCTGGTTCAACCCTACACCTAGCTTCATGTCCACATCCCAGTTAAACCCTAACCCTAGCTTCATGTCCAAATCCCAGTTTAACTCTAACCCTAGCTTCATGTCCACATCCTGGTTCAACCCTAACCCTAGCTTAATGTCCACATCCCAGTTCAACCCTAACCCTAGCTTCATGTCCACATCCCAATTCAACCCTAACCCTAGCTTCATGTCCACATCCTGGTACAACCCTAACCCTAGCTTCATGTCCACATCCTGGTTCAACTCTACCCCTAACTTCATGTCCATATCCCAGTTCAACCCTAACCCTAGCTTCATGTCCAAATCCCAGTTCAACCCTACCCCTAGCTTCATGTCCACATCCCAGTTCAACCCTAACCCTAGCTTCATGTCCACATCCTGGTTCAACCCTACCCCTAGCTTGATGTCCACATCCTGGTACAACCCTAACCCTAGCTTCATGTCCACATCCTGGTTCAACCCTAACCCTAGCTTCATGTCCACATCCTGGTTCAACCCTAACCCTAGCTTCATGTCCACATCCTGGTACAACCCTAACCCTAGCTTCATGTCCACATCCTGGTTCAACCCTACCCCTAGCTTCATGTCCACATCCTGGTTCAACCCTAACCCTAGCTTCATGTCCAAATCCCAGTTCAACCCTACCCCTAGCTTCATGTCCACATCCCAGTTCAACCCTAACCCTAGCTTCATGTCCACATCCTGGTTCAATTCTAACCTTAGCTTCATGTCCACATCCTGGTTCAACCCTAACCCTAGCTTCATGTCCACATCCCGGATCAACCCTAACCCTAGCTTCATGTCCACATCCCAGTTCAACCCTAACTCTAGCTTCATGTCCACATCATGGTTCAACGCTAACCCTAGCTTCATGTCTACATCCTGGTTCAACTCTAACCCTAACCCTAGCTTCATGTCCACATCCCAGTTCAACCGTAACCCTAGCTTCATGTCCACATCCCAGTTCAACCCTAACCCTAGCTTCATGTCCACATCCTGGTTCATCCCTAACCCTAGCTTCATGTCCACATCCCAGTTCAACACTAACCCGAGCTTCATGTACACATCCTGATTCAACCCTACCCCTAGCTTCATGTCCACATCCTGGTACAACCATAACCCTAGCTTCATGTCCACATCCCAATTCAACCCTAACCCTAGCTTCATGTCCACATCCTGGTACAACCCTAACCCTAGCTTCATGTCCACATCCTGGTTCAACCCTACCCCTAACTTCATGTCCATATCCCAGTTCAACCCTAACCCTAGCTTCATGTCCAAATCCCAGTTCAACCCTACCCCTAGCTTCATGTCCACATCCCAGTTCAACCCTAACCCTAGCTTCATGTCCACATCCTGGTTCAACCGTAACCCTAGCTTCATGTCCACATCCCAGTTCAACCCTAACCCTAGCTTCATGTCCACATCCTGGTTCATCCCTAACCCTAGCTTCATGTCCACATCCTGGTTCAACACTAACCCGAGCTTCATGTCCACATCCTGATTCAACCCTACCCCTAGCTTCATGTCCACATCCTGGTACAACCATAACCCTAGCTTCATGTCCACATCCCAATTCAACCCTAACCCTAGCTTCATGTCCACATCCTGGTACAACCCTAACCCTAGCTTCATGTCCACATCCTGGTTCAACTCTACCCCTAACTTCATGTCCATATCCCAGTTCAACCCTAACCCTAGCTTCATGTCCAAATCCCAGTTCAACCCTACCCCTAGCTTCATGTCCACATCCCAGTTCAACCCTAACCCTACCTTCATGTCCACATCCTGGTTCAACCCTACCCCTAGCTTGATGTCCACATCCTGGTACAACCCTAACCCTAGCTTCATGTCCACATCCTGGTTCAACCCTAACCCTAGCTTCATGTCCACATCCTGGTTCAACCCTAACCCTAGCTTCATGTCCACATCCTGGTACAACCCTAACCCTAGCTTCATGTCCACATCCTGGTTCAACCCTACCCCTAACTTCATGTCCATATCCCAGTTCAACCCTAACCCTAGCTTAATGTCCACATCCCAGTTCAACCCTAACCCTAGCTTCATGTCCACATCCCAATTCAACCCTAACCCTAGCTTCATGTCCACATCCTGGTACAACCCTAACCCTAGCTTCATGTCCACATCCTGGGTCAACCCTACCCCTAGCTTCATGTCCATATCCCAGTTCAACCCTAACCCTAGCTTCATGTCCAAATCCCAGTTCAACCCTACCCCTAGCTTCATGTCCACATCCCAGTTCAACCCTAACCCTAGCTTCATTTCCACACCCTGGTTCAACCCTAACCCTAGCTTCATGTCCACATCCTGGTTCAACCCTACCCCTAGCTTGATGTCCACATCCTGGTACAACCCTAACCCTAGCTTCATGTCCACATCCTGGTTCAACCCTAACCTTAGCTTCATGTCCACATCCTGGTTCAACCCTAACCCTAGCTTCATGTCCACATCCCGGATCAACCCTAACCTTAGCTTGATGTCCACATCCTAGTTCAACCCTACCCCTAGCTTCATGTCCATATCCCAGTTCAACCCTAACCCTAGCTTCATGTCCAAATCCCAGTTCAACCCTACCCCTAGCTTCATGTCCACATCCCAGTTCAACCCTAACCCTAGCTTCATTTCCACATCCTGGTTCAACCCTAACCCTAGCTTCATGTCCACATCCTGGTTCAACCCTACCCCTAGCTTGATGTCCACATCCTGGTACAACCCTAACCCTAGCTTCATGTCCACATCCTGGTTCAACCCTAACCTTAGCTTCATGTCCACATCCTGGTTCAACCCTAACCCTAGCTTCATGTCCACATCCCGGATCAACCCTAACCTTAGCTTGATGTCCACATCCTAGTTCAACCCTAACCCTAGCTTCATGTCTACATCCTGGTTCAACTCTAGCCCTAACCCTAGCTTCATGTCCACATCCCAGTTCAACCGTAACCCTAGCTTCATGTCCACATCCCAGTTCAACCCTAACCCTAGCTTCATGTCCACATCCTGGTTCATCCCTAACCCTAGCTTCATGTCCACATCCCAGTTCAACACTAACCCGAGCTTCATGTCCACATCCTGATTCAACCCTACCCCTAGCTTCATGTCCACATCCTGGTACATCCCTAACCCTAGCTTCATGTCTACATCCTGGTACAACCCTAACCCTAGCTTCATGGCCACATCCTGGTTCAACCCTACCCCTAACTTCATGTCCATATCCCAGTTCAACCCTAACCCTAGCTTCATGTCCAAATCCCAGTTCAACCCTACCCCTAGCTTCATGTCGACATCCTGGTACAACCCTAACCCTAGCTTCATGTCCACATCCTGGTTCAACCCTACACCTAGCTTCATGTCCACATCCCAGTTAAACCCTAACCCTAGCTTCATGTCCAAATCCCAGTTTAACTCTAACCCTAGCTTCATGTCCACATCCTGGTTCAACCCTAACCCTAGCTTAATGTCCACATCCCAGTTCAACCCTAACCCTAGCTTCATGTCCACATCCCAATTCAACCCTAACCCTAGCTTCATGTCCACATCCTGGTACAACCCTAACCCTAGCTTCATGTCCACATCCTGGTTCAACTCTACCCCTAACTTCATGTCCATATCCCAGTTCAACCCTAACCCTAGCTTCATGTCCAAATCCCAGTTCAACCCTAACCCTAGCTTCATGTCCACATCCTGGTTCAACCCTACCCCTAGCTTGATGTCCACATCCTGGTACAACCCTAACCCTAGCTTCATGTCCACATCCTGGTTCAACCCTAACCCTAGCTTCATGTCCACATCCTGGTTCAACCCTAACCCTAGCTTCATGTCCACATCCTGGTACAACCCTAACCCTAGCTTCATGTCCACATCCTGGTTCAACCCTACCCCTAACTTCATGTCCATATCCCAGTTCAACCCTAACCCTAGCTTAATGTCCACATCCCAGTTCAACCCTAACCCTAGCTTCATGTCCACATCCCAATTCAACCCTAACCCTAGCTTCATGTCCACATCCTGGTACAACCCTAACCCTAGCTTCATGTCCACATCCTGGTTCAACCCTACCCCTAGCTTCATGTCCATATCCCAGTTCAACCCTAACCCTAGCTTCATGTCCACATCCCAGTTCAACCCTACCCCTAGCTTCATGTCCACATCCCAGTTCAACCCTAACCCTAGCTTCATTTCCACATCCTGGTTCAACCCTAACCCTAGCTTCATGTCCACATCCTGGTTCAACCCTACCCCTAGCTTGATGTCCACATCCTGGTACAACCCTAACCCTAGCTTCATGTCCACATCCTGGTTCAACCCTAACCTTAGCTTCATGTCCACATCCTGGTTCAACCCTAACCCTAGCTTCATGTCCACATCCCGGATCAACCCTAACCCTAGCTTCATGTCCACATCCTAGTTCAACCCTAACTCTAGCTTCATGTCCACATCATGGTTCAACGCTAACCCTAGCTTCATGTCTACATCCTGTTTCAACTCTAACCCTAACCCTAGCTTCATGTCCACATCCCAGTTCAACCGTAACCCTAGCTTCATGTCCACATCCCAGTTCAACCCTAACCCTAGCTTCATGTCCACATCCTGGTTCATCCCTAGCCCTAGCTTCATGTCCACATCCCAGTTCAACACTAACCCTAGCTTGATGTCCACATCCTGGTACAACCCTAAACCTAGCTTCATGTCCACATCCCGGTTCATCCCTAACCCTAGCTTCATGTCCACATCCTGGTTCAACCCTAACCCTAGCTTGATGTCCACATCCCAGTTCATCTCTAACCCTAGCTTCATGTCCACATCCTGGTTCAACCCTAACCTTAGCTTCATGTCCACATCCTGGTACAACCCTAACCCTAGCTTCATGTCCACATCCTGGTTCAACCCTAACCCTAGCTTCATGTCCACATCCTGGTTCAACCCTAACCCTAGCTTCATGTCCACATCCCGGTTCAACCCCAACCCTAGCTTCATGTCCACATCCTATTTCAACCCTAACACTAGCTTCATGTCCACATCCTGGTTCAACCCTAACCCTAGCTTCATGTCCACATCCTGGTTCAACCCTAACCCTAGCTTCATGTCCACATCCTGGTTCAACCCTACCCCTAGCTTCATGTCTTCATCCTGGTTCAACCCTAACCCTAGCCTCAACCCTAGCCAGACAAACATTTATATTGTGGTTTCCAACTTAATAACAGTCCCTATGGACCATTGTTTTAAGCATAATAACTACATTTGCCCTTTATTCTAAGTATATAACTCTACCTTCCAATGGCCCGTATACAAATAACCCATCACTTGCCTAAATAGTAGGTATGTTTTCGGTCAGGCATCTTGCTTTTTTGTGACCCCGGTGAATGGAATGTAAAAATAAATACTGTGTCTCTGAAATAGTAAACTATGGTACTTTAGTTATGTGATAGAATTGTCTAAGCTTTGACCGCTATATTTGAATTCTGACACACATAATGGGACACTGTTAGCTTGCACCATACGTCTGCAGTGTGAGTAATCCCCAGTTTGAATTTGAACTGACAAAAACTCTCTGTCCTGTCTCTGTCTGTCTCTGTCCTGTCCTGTCCTCTCCTGAGAAATGGGAGGAACATAAAGGATACATAAATGGGATAAGACCATGACTTGCATCTCAACATCTAGTAAATATGTAGATTGGCCAAGCAGCAGCCAGTGGGTGAGTTATACACTACCTACCTTTTGTAAAAGATTCCAAGGGATGATCAGACAAAGTCTTGTCACATCCCTTATAAACACAATTCATTGGTCTTTTTTGGTCTTTTTTACCCCTTTTTCTCCCCAATTGGTAGTTACAGTCTTGTCTCATCACTGCAACTCCCATACGGACTTGGGAGAGGCAAAGGTTGGGAGCCAAGCATCCTCCGAAACACAACCCAACCAAGCCGCACTGCTTCTTGACACAATGCCCACTTAACCTGGAAGCCAGCTGCACCAATGTGTCAGAGGAAACACTATACACCTGGTGACCGTGTCAGCATGCACTGCGCCCGGCGTGCCACAGGAGTTGCTAGTGTGCGATGGGACAAGGACATCCCTGCCGGCCAAACCCTCCCCTAACCCGGACAACGCTGGGCCAATTGACACCACACCGTGGGTCTCCCGGTCACCTGCAACAGATACCCAGAGTCTCTAGTGGCACAGCTGGCACTGCGATACAGTGCCTACCGCTATGCCACTCGTGAGGCCCCACGATTTATTGGTCTGAAGAAGAATTGTTGCAGTTAGTTAGGGAGAGAGGTGGAGAGGTAGACAGACACAGGCACAGCTGTAGCAGGAGGATGTGAGGCCTTGACATGCCTATCAAGAGACAAGCAGACCCTGGCTAATTAGTTTAGCGACAACAGCCTGTTTAAGTCAAAATATATTGATGCTTCAGTAGACTCAGGTGTTTGCAAAGTACATAAGTAATTATTGCGTTTTTCTTGCCTGGCCTTACTAACACAACATTTTCTCAGTAATTGTGCATACATCCTTGCAGTTCAGTATAATTATGTTCACGGATGGATAAGGATGGAAGTATAGTAATTCATTTACTTCCAACATTTTGCAAATTGGTACCTACTATGATTACCTACAGTAACTTCCATACTGTACGTGCATCACAATGCTTGTCTGTTGAACACATCTGATGGTGGTGATGGAAAAGAGACAATGAAAAGCTTTCAAGTAAACCACCCACATTTCTGATAGACATATCTGCTGCTCATGGCACTCTATTCTGCACAACCAAACATCTCTTTTCCGACTAGGAACAGGCTATTCTCTCTGCCTTCTTACTGTAAGTCATGCACATACACTTTACACACCAAAGAACAGTACAGGATTTGTTGAGCATTAGTATCTGGGGAGAAGTGTTCCTGTCGACTGCCAGACTCTGCCCTGAGAGGATCAAATTAGCCCGTCTCGTCATTGACAAGCTGTTCCCTATGCACATCTCCTTACACAGTTACCCAGGACCCAGTCCAGGACTGATAAGCTGTATGTCTGTCAGAGGACTCACAAACAATAGGGAAAAGCATATACTATATGGAACATATTTTGCATTATACCTGATATCAAATCTGAGTTCACTTGGAATATTATACATACGATGACAAAATCTGAACTAAAACATATTACTTTTGAGCTTTGTTGATGCATAGTGGAGTTCAACACCAAATTCTTAATTCTGAGAGAGGGGAAATATGCATGTTTTGACAGAAAATGTGAGAATAGAATACAGATATGCATATGACTCATATTCATCACTCTATCCTGGAAATATGACATCACTGTGTTTGCTCAGTTTTATTTTTTTTATAGCTAACCCAGCACTCAATTATCGTTCTATGGTTTACATGAATGATTCAAAATATACATGAGAGCCTTGATTCAGCTAGATGTGAAGCACTCAGATTTACAACAGAAGAGAGGAGCTCACCATGCCAGTTTTGAGAGCTGAGAGTGTTTTTATTGTGATGAAATATACATGACTCTATTCTCATAGCTGCATGTTATACTATGTCACCTGGAATATCCTCATGCAGACAGAAATGTGCAGGCAAAGTCGGAATTTATTGAATCATGTTCGTCTTCAAATTTGTAAGAATTTTTCAAGGTTGACATGCAGTACTGAAACTAGTACAATGTGCACTTAAACATTAGATCAGTTTGTGAGGTTTTGTGTGAAAAAAATGTGCGCCAATTCGTTCCATTTTAGCATTATTCATTATCCACAATACTGTACAGTGCATTTGGAAAGTATTCAGACCACTTGACTTTTTCCACATTTTGTTATGTTGCAGCCTTATTCTGAAATAGATTTTTAAAAATCCTTAATTGATCTACAAACAATACCCAATAATGAGAAGGAAAAAAAATAAAATAAAATTATATATATTTTTTAAGGATCACATTTACATAAGTATTTAGACCCTTTACTCAGTACATTGTTGAAGCACCTTTGGCAGCGATTACAGCCTTGAGTCTTCTTGGGTATGACGCTAGAAGCTAGTCACACTTGTATTTGAGGAATTTCTCCCATTCTTCTCTGCAGATCCTCTCTAGCTCTGTCAGGTTGGACAGGGAGCGTCACTGCACAGCTATTTTCAGGTCTATCCAGAGATGTTCGATCGAGTTCGAGTCCGGGCTCTGGCTGGCCAACTCAAGGACATTCAGAGACTTGTCCCGAAGCCACTCCTGCGTTGTCTTGGCTGTGTGCTGTTGGAAGGTGAATCTTTGCCCCAGTCTGAAGTCCTGAGCGCTCTGGAGCAGGTTATCATATAGGATCCCTCTGTACAGTACTTTGCTCCGTTCATCTTTCCCTCGATCCTGAATAGTCTCCCAGTCCCTGCTGCTGAAAAACAACCCCACAGCAGGATACTGCCACCACCTTGCTTCACCGTAGGTATGGTGCCAGGTTTCCTCCAGACGTGACGATTGGCATTCAGGTCAAAGAGTTCAATCTTGGTTTCATCAGACCAGAGAATATTGTTTCTCATGGTCTGAGAGTCTTTAGGTTCCCTTTGGCAAACTCCAAGTGGGCTGTCATGTGCCTTTTACCGAGGAGTGGTTTCCGTCTGGCCACACTACCATAAAGACCTGATTGATGGAGTACTGCAGAGATGGTTGTCCTTCTGGAAGGTTCTCCCATCTCCGCAGAGGAACTCTGGAGCTTAGTCAGAGTGACTATTGGATTCTTGGTCACCTCCCTGACCAGGGCTCTTCTTCCCCGATTGCTCAATTTGGCTGGACGGCCAGCTCTTAGAAGAGTCTTGGGGTTTCCACATTTCTTGCATCAAATCAAATCAAAGTTTATTTGCCACATGCGCCAAATTACAGTGAAATGTTTACTTACAGGCTCTAACCAACAGTGGAAAAAAGGTATTAGGTGAACAGTAGGTAAGTAAAGAAATAAAAACAACAGTAAAAAGACAGTGAAAAATAACAGTAGCGAGGCTATATACAGTAGCGAGGCTATAACAGTAACGAGGCTACATACAGACACTGGTTAGTCAGGCTGATTGAGGTAGTATGTACATGTAGCTATGGTTAAAGTGACTATGCATATATGATAAACAGAGAGTAGCTGTAGCGTAAAAGAGGGGTTGGCGGGTGTTGGGTGGTGGGACACAATGCAGATAGCCCGGTTAGCCAATGTGCGGGGGCACTGGTTGGTCGGGCCAACTGAGGTAGTATGTACATGAATGTACAGTTAAAGTGGCTATGCATATATGATAAACAGAGAGTAGCAGCAGCGTAAAAGAGGGGTTGGGGGGGTGCACACAACGCAAATAGTCCGGGTTGCCATTTGATTACCTGTTCAGGAGTCTTATGGCTTAGGGGTAAAAACTGTTGAGAAGCCTTTTATTCCTAGACTTGGCACTCCGATACCGCTTGCCATGCAGTAGTAGAGAGAACAGTCTATGACTGGGATGGCTGGGGTCTTTGACAATTTTTAGGGCCTTCCTGTGACACCGCCTGGTATAGAGGTCCTTCGACCTCATGGCTTGGTTTTTGCTCTGACATGCACTGTCAACTGTGGGACCTTATATAGACAGGTGTGTGCCTTTTCAAATCATGTCCAATCAATTGAATGTACCACAGGTGGACTCCATTCAAGCTGGAATGGAAATGGAATGGAAACAGGATACACCTGAGCTTAATTTTGAGTCTCAAAGCAAAGGGTCTGAATACTTATGTAAATAAGGTATTTCTGTTATTTTTTAAACAGTTACAAAAATTTATAAAAATCTGTTTTCGCTTTGTCATTATGGGATATTTTCTGGAGATTGATGAGGAAAATGTTTTATTTCATCCATTTTAAAATAAGGCTGTAACGTAACAAAATGTGGAAAAAGTAAAGGTGTCTTTCCGAATGCACTGTATATGCCTGTAACATTTAGTCAACCCTACTACCCCTTCTTCTGAGATCAGTCCTGACAAGAGTCAGTGTTTCTCTAAACACAGGCCTGAGAGTTTGCCCATTGGTGTGTATAACTAGTTTTTCCTGTGGAGGGTTGGTATAAAATTGCAGACTGCTCCTCATGCTAGTGCCCCCAAGATGTCACGCCAATTATTTGTCTCTGTGGGAGCAGCCTATTTGTGGAGGCTTTTCTTAAAATAAGAACAGGAAGTCACAGCCTCTCTGTATCCCCCCCTGTTCCTGAATGGACCGATAGGCAGACCATGCTTCATCTCTCACTGTGGGCCCTGTAGGGTCAGCCTACCAGAGCAATGGCATGGTTATGACATCACAGCCCACGTGAACCACAACCTATTTGTTCCATTCTCACCCACTGAAGAGTCATACTTCAGTCACTGAGCTTCTCTGCTGCTCCATTTTGGCCATTTTCAGACAGATATTTTACCACATAACCTACTCAAGGCTCTGTCAAATATCAAGCCTCCCAATCCTCTGCCAGTGGGTAGATTTGATTTGAAACAAATTTGACATGTCCTCAGTTGACTGTCCCTGTACTGGAGCTTAGCATGTAGTTGCAAGGATTCTACAGCCTCCCACAGTGTCATCCCTTTACCTGAGACCTGTAGTAGCTGATGGCCTCCATATTATAAAATCTGTAGTTTATAGTACTGTAGTTTATGCGACACTCGCCATAATATACAGCCATGATCCCCTATATTTAACTTTAAGACAGGAGCATATTAAGAGGGGTAGACAAGGTAAGATACTTGACTAATAGACAGAAATGGGAAGCAGTTGGATGCCATAAGCAGCTGACAAGAGGATGTTAGGTGGGGGAGAGAAATGTTGCCATGGAATCTAACATAATGATCAGTCAATGGTGATGGAAATAGAGAGACAGGAGGATAGGAGCGGAATGAGAGAGTCAGTTGGCATCAGTGGAGGCTGGTGGGAGGAGCTATAGGAGGGCAGGCTCATTGTAATGGCTAGAATGGAATAAATGGAACAGAGTCAAACATGTGGTTGCCATATGTTCGATGTGTTTTATATCGTTCCATTTATTCCATTCCATCCAATCCTCCTATAGCTCCTCCCACCAGCCTCGTCTGAATGGCATGTCAGATAAAGCAATGAAGGAGAAAAAAGGGAACTGGAGAAGGCTGCAGGGGGTAGAGTGCAGTTGAGAGGGGAGCATGCACAAGAGACAGAATTCCAGTGAGAAAGGGAGAGGAATTCAAGTGAACAAATGATTATGTAAGAGATTGGTCGACAGGAAGAGACACACATAAAAGAGGGAAAGAGGCCATGGAGGCTGGAGAGCCGTAAGCCCACACCGGTCCTAACCAACTCTATAATCTGGCTTTCACTGATTGCTCTTCAGATCAGAGTGGGACTCTTTTAACCTAATTAAACAGGCCTCATGTTTCATAAGGACTGGCAGTCACGGGTAGTGAGGCATGGTAACTGACAGGCATATACACTCTCAATCTCACAAACATGCAGGTTATTCTCTCTTTGCCTGTCATAAAGAGATATTGAGTATCTACAAACAATTCTCAGAATGCTTCCAAGAAATGATGTACCATAATTTCTGTGAAATAGAGATTTAGTCTTGCCATGTCTCCAAGGATTAGTGCTTTTTACTATCACTCATGTCTGTGTTATCTTTTTTCCATCTGTCCCTGTGGTCTTCTTTATGTTTGGGCTGACCTGTAGTTACAGTAAGTACCTAGAGCTGGTCTGTCTCAGTTTGACCCAGCAGCCAATGGTTCTATCTAAAAACAACATCAGTGCTGTAATCCTGGCACCACTGAGCCAGTACCACAGATGGCTCTGTGAAGCCAGCTCCAACATCTACTGGCCTTATTTATGTTGGACAAATGAAAGGGGGAGAAAGTATTTTTTGACATTTCTGAATGTGTTATTCAAAGCTTTAGTAGCAAAAGGCAAAAATCAATATTTGATCAAATATATTTTTTCTATACAGTACCAGTAAAGAGTTTGGACACACCTACTCATTCAAGGGTTTTTCCTTATTTTTCCAATTTTCTACATTGTAGTATAATAGTGAAGACATCAAAACAATGAAATAACTGATTTCCACCAGTCCATTGCTTGTGTTTCTTGGCCCAAGCGAGTCTCTTCTTATTATTGGTGTCCATTAGTAGTGGTTTCTTTGAAGCAATTCGACCATGACGGCCTGATTCACTCAGTCTCCTCTGAACAGTTGATGTTGAGATGTGTCCGTTAGTTGTGTTTATTTGTATTGTATTTATTTGGGCTGCAATCTGAGGTGGAGTTGACTCTAATGAACTTACTGTGGCGGTCCTCATGAGAGACAGTTTCATCACACTGCTTGATGGTTGAAGAAATGTTCAAAGTTCTTGACATTTTCTGGATGTCTTAAAGTAAGGATGCTGTCGTTTCTCTTTGCTTATTTGAGCTGTTCTTGCCATAATATGGACTTGGTCTTTTACCAAATAGGGCTATCTTCTGTATACCACCCCTACCTTGTCACAACACAACTGATTGGCTCAAATGCATTAAGGAAAGTAATTCCACAAATTAACTTTTAACAAGGCACACCTGTTAATTGAAATGCATTCCAGGTGACTAACTCATGAAGCTGGTTGTAAGAATGCCAAGAGTGTGCAAAGCTGTCATCAAGGCAAAGGGTGGCTACTTTGAAGAATCTCAAATATAAAATATATTTTGATTTGTTTAACACTCTTTTGGTTACCACATGATTCCACATGTGTTATTTCATAGTGTTGATGTCTTCACTATTATTCTACCATGTAGAAAATAGTACAAATAAAGAAAAACCCTGGAATGAGTAAAGGCCAATAACAAAGAGACTTCCAAACCTCTGTGCCAATAACAGTTTTTGGTCCCGTCCCCCCCCCCCCCCCCCCCCCACTCAGACCACTCCCAGGCGGTCCTAGCTAAATTCTTGCTTGTGAAATAGTTTTAGGCCAAAAAACTATTTTTGCCCATTTTAATGGAAGTCTATTACAGTATGGTACTTAATTGTTACCCAGAAATGATTTGACAGTGATATAAAAACAGATGCATTGGGCCTTTAAATTTGATTTAGTCCCAGATACAGAAAAAGCTACTCTGTCCATCCATTAGCTAATTGTAAAATGGTTGCTCTGCAACAAGATGTGTATCAGAGTAATGAGT
Source organism: Oncorhynchus mykiss (assembly GCF_013265735.2). Taxonomy (NCBI): domain Eukaryota; kingdom Metazoa; phylum Chordata; class Actinopteri; order Salmoniformes; family Salmonidae; genus Oncorhynchus; species Oncorhynchus mykiss. The sequence continues at coordinate 55,499,421 of NC_048573.1, read as the reverse complement.
GTGTGGTGGGGGAGGTCAGGCAGACTGCTCTATCACTGTCTCCATAGACATAGTGTTGTGATTTGCTTGCTTTTATTTATGTTCTCTCCTTATACACATCAACCTTAATCCTAACTGAGGTACAAAACTTCACACACAATTCATTGCATTAATTGCCACATCAATCATTTGACAAAACATCTAAATATCAGCAGCCTAAACCGAAAACAAAGCAATCCATCATAAAAAGTAAAATCATCAATCATACAGTGAGTGAAGGAGACAAAAAGCCTTTTATGCTTACACAGCCTGAATAAGTGGAGAGGAGTTAGTTAATTTTGGGTAAAATATTGATCTCCTCATAGGGGCTACCTTTTAGTTTAAAGTAGATATATTTTTATTTGTTTTACTTTGTTGTCAAAACCTCCCATTGTTTCTAGTCTTTCTTGTTGACAAGAACCAAAACACAATAAATGATGCACACACTGATTGATGCTCCTAACAATGATGGAGTTTAATTTTCTTCACATTGTTGGTTCCAACTATTGGCTGGTCTTCCTCAAGCAAGCTTTTGTCAATTAAACCCCATCCAATGTATAGTGTCTCATTATGCCTATAGGCCTACTATGCCAGTCTGAATTCATTTACATTGCTGCTCCTAAGAGGGGCTAAATCTCTCCTAAAGACTCTTACCATCAAAGGCATCTTTTCTGAAGATACCCTCTTATCCACATCATATAAAAGGCAGGATATATTAAAAATAAGATCTTTTATTGTCTCATACTGTATACTTTATTTTATTTATTTTACCTTTATTTAACCAGGTAGGCAAGTTGAGAACAAGTTCTCATTTACAATTGCGACCTGGCCAAGATAAAGCAAAGCAGTTCGACAGATACAACAACACAGAGTTACAAATGGAGTAAAACAAACATACAGTCAATAATACAGTATAAACAAGTCTATATACAATGTGAGCAAATGAGGTGAGAAGGGAGGTAAAGGCAAAAAAGGCCTTGGTGGCAAGGTAAATACAATATAGCAAGTAAAACACTGGAATGGTAGTTTTGCAATGGAAGAATGTGCAAAGTAGAAATAAAAATAATGGGGTGCAAAGGAGCAAAATAAATAAATTAAATACAGTTGGGAAAGAGGTAGTTGATAGGGCTAAATTATAGGTGGGCTATGTACAGGTGCAGTAATCTGTGAGCTGCTCTGACAGTTGGTGCTTAAAGCTAGTGAGGGAGATAAGTGTTTCCAGTTTCAGAGATTTTTGTAGTTCGTTCCAGTCATTGGCAGCAGAGAACTGGAAGGAGAGGCGGCCAAAGAAAGAATTGGTTTTGGGGGTGACTAGAGAGATATACCTGCTGGGGCGTGTGCTACAGGTGGGAGATGCTATGGTGACCAGCGAGCTGAGATAAGGGGGGACTTTACCTAGCAGGGTCTTGTAGATGACATGGAGCCAGTGGGTTTGGCGACGAGTATGAAGCGAGGGCCAGCCAACGAGAGCGTACAGGTCGCAATGGTGGGTAGTATATGGGGCTTTGGTGACAAAACGGATTGCACTGTGATAGACTGCATCCAATTTGTTGAGTAGGGTATTGGAGGCTATTTTGTAAATTACATCGCCAAAGTCGAGGATTGGTAGGATGGTCAGTTTTACAAGGGTATGTTTGGCAGCATGAGTGAAGGATGCTTTGTTGCGAAATAGGAAGCCAATTCTAGATTTAACTTTGGATTGGAGATGTTTGATATGGGTCTGGAAGGAGAGTTTACAGTCTAACCAGACACCTAAGTATTTGTAGTTGTCCACGTATTCTAAGTCAGAGCCGTCCAGAGTAGTGATGTTGGACAGGCGGGTAGGTGCAGGTAGCGATCGGTTGAAGAGCATGCATTTAGTTTTACTTGTATTTAAGAGCAATTGGAGGCCACGGAAGGAGAGTTGTATGGCATTGAAGCTTGCCTGGAGGGTTGTTAACACAGTGTCCAAAGAAGGGCCGGAAGTATACAGAATGGTGTCGTCTGCGTAGAGGTGGATCAGAGACTCACCAGCAGCAAGAGCGACCTCATTGATGTATACAGAGAAGAGAGTCGGTCCAAGAATTGAACCCTGTGGCACCCCCATAGAGACTGCCAGAGGTCCGGACAACAGACCCTCCGATTTGACACACTGAACTCTATCAGAGAAGTAGTTGGTGAACCAGGCGAGGCAATCATTTGAGAAACCAAGGCTGTTGAGTCTGCCGATGAGGATGTGGTGATTGACAGAGTCGAAAGCCTTGGCCAGATCAATGAATACGGCTGCACAGTAATGTTTCTTATCGATGGCGGTTAAGATATCGTTTAGGACCTTGAGCGTGGCTGAGGTGCACCCATGACCAGCTCTGAAACCAGATTGCATAGCAGAGAAGGTATGGTGAGATTCAAAATGGTCGGTAATCTGTTTGTTGACTTGGCTTTCGAAGACCTTAGAAAGGCATGGTAGGATAGATATAGGTCTGTAGCAGTTTGGGTCAAGAGTGTCCCCCCCTTTGAAGAGGGGGATGACCGCAGCTGCTTTCCAATCTTTGGGAATCTCAGACGACACGAAAGAGAGGTTGAACAGGCTAGTAATAGGGGTGGCAACAATTTCGGCAGATAATTTTAGAAAGAAAGGGTCCAGATTGTCTAGCCCGGCTGATTTGTAGGGGTCCAGATTTTGCAGCTCTTTCAGAACATACAAGATAGGTGCAGTGAAATATGTTGTTTTAAGGGGTCAGCCAGAGTAGTACAGTGCCCTGGAGCAAATTAGGGTTAAGTACCTTGCTCAAGGGCACATGGACAGATTTTCACCTTGTCTGTTTGGGTATTTGAAGCATCGGTTACTGGCCCAACACTCTAACCGCTTGAACAGAGGCACAGCATGACTGCAAGGTGATTCTCTAGTCTTCCCCCATTATTCTTCCTCCTCCTGTCTCCCACACTCAGCTCTCTGCTCTTCATTCTGCAGATACTGTATCTGACCTCAAACAGTCGACCTGCACCTGCAGGGCCTAACAGGGAGGGGGACAACCCAACTGAGATTGATGAGCAATTGCAGCCCCGACCAACAAGCTCCCCTGCGGGAGACATCACAGCCATGGTGAGTGGGCCTGATCTCCGGGTGATGCTTGTTCCAGTCGAGACAGCGGGGAAGAAGCTGTGCATTTCCGATCTATTCCTATTTCTTCTTCCTTTGTATATGCATAATCAGAAACTCAGCAGGGGCACCAGGGCGTTGGGTGCATAGAGGACTCCATAACCTGAGTCCTCTCCACAATCATCTTCGTGCTGGGGTGGCCGCTCCCGCTCTGCTTAAAGCCCTGCATCATTTACTCTCATGCGACTCTTTGCACCTATTTGTGCCCACAGGGAGCAGGAAGCCATAGACAATGGCTGAGAAAATGAGTATAATAGTCCCCATTTCAGGGAAGAACACATTACTGCAGAGAACCTCATTATTGATATGCAGCATTACGTGCAGTCCTCCGTTCTGGTTTCAGTAGTTAGCGTTAGCCTCTCCTGCAGAATGCAAAGGGATGATGGGTTGTTTTTTGTAGGATGTGTGTGCAGCTTAACCTAATGCCCAACACCACCATCTGCTCCATACATGATATAGCATTGTATAATACTATATAATTATAATTCCTCACATAATACATAATACTATATTGCTAACATAACTTGCATTAACATGTAATAGGTTAATACTACACACTGAGCCGTGTTTAAAATTACCTTTTAAAATCAATTTCTCTTTCAATGATGTCTTGAAAAACCCCTTTACGTAACTGTGTTTGATTGAGTTGTGTTGTGATGAATTTGATGTGTGTTTTCTGTCAAAACAACATATTTATGTATCCATGCATTTCGAGGCCAAACTTTGACTGGATATAAATGACAGTGTAGTCAGAGGCAGACAGATTGTTCTCATTTTCAATCTCAGTTGCATAATTTCACAAATCTATTAGAGTATGCTCTCATTTTATAGTGTTATGATATGGGGGGTACTTTAGTGTGAGACACATAGATGGACAATATACTACACTTCCACACCTCTTCCCCGGGGGCAGCAGCAATAGGTTTAGGTGATGTGCTCTGCCAGGAAGCCTTCATCATTCTCAGGTGTGAGCGATCAGATGGTTGTCTCTTTCAGGGAGAGAGAGGAGGCTGACCTTTGGCTGACCTTTGTGTTAGTTAACCACTTTAGTTGGGCATGTCTTTTATTATTTTTTTGTACATATTTATGTTGTCACCATGAACATTATGAAAATTTGCTTGGACTGGCCGAACAGAAGTTTTGTTTCCTGGGCACATGTTCATACAGCACAGTCCTCATACGCTGATTTCTGACATAGATGCATACATTAAATCAAGTTACACACCAGTTAAGTAGGTCTAAGACCCCTAATCAGTACAGCAATATCAGTAGACTAGTTATTGGTTTCGTAACAATAGGTTTTTTTATCATTTTGAATCAATCTAAATACACAGTATATAGAAATGAACCACATGGCTACATAGCAGCCTCAACATTGTCTGTTGCATCTGCACAGCAAATCATAGTTTTGTCAGCTCTCTAGTATCTTTCTTCACTATCTCTCGTCGTACTTTAGAATTGTAGGATGAAAGAATGCTGTATGTGAGTTTGTCTGTCTGCCCTGCAGGCTAGAGTGGAAGGTTCCACATCATTTTCTATTTTCAGACTGTAAAGTCGCAGAAAGTCATGTGTGGAAAATCTGTGGCATTCCATAACAGATTTACAACAGAGTCGTGCAAGTTTAGTGACTATGTCATACCAGAGGTGTAAAGTAACGAATTACAGCAAGTCTAGTTACTGTAATTTTAAGAGTACTTTTTTTGTGTTTTTCAAAGTCAGTCATTTTACTTCTACTTTATTAAATATGAATGTAAGTAACAGTACTGTTACTTGAGTAGGATATTACAGTACTCTTTCCATAGCTGATTTTAATTGTTTTACATCCTTAATTTATTTTAAAATTTTATAGTATATTTTTGACAAATCCTTTGTTTTTTTTACATACAGAACTGTCTTTGAGGCGTTCATGTGCTATCGGAGTTATCAGAAGCTCCTAGTTCCCAGTGGGAAATTTCATTTGAATGACCCTCCAAGACGGAATTACAAGTCGGAAAATGTTGTTACCCGAATTGCCTTTTTAACCAAAAGATGTTAACAAATCAGTGTTTGACAATTACAACCTTATCATATGTATAATGTAAACTCAGCAAAAAAAGAAACGTCCTCTCACTGTCAACTGCGTTTATTTTCAGCAAACTTAACGTGTAAATATTTGTATGAACATAACAAGATTCAACAACTGAGACATAAACTGAACAAGTTCCACAGACATGTGACTAACATAAATTGAATAATGTGTCATTGAACAAAGGGGGGTGAAAAATCAAAAGTAACTGTCAGTATTAAGTACTGCAGTGCATCTCCTCCTCATGGACTGCACCAGATTTGCCAGTTCTTGCTGTGAGATGTTACCCCACTCTTCCACCAAGGCACCTGCAAGTTTCCGGACATTTCTGGGGGGAATGGCCCTAGCCCTCACCCTCTGATCCAACAGTTTCCATACGTGCTCAATGGGATTGAGATTCGGGCTCTTTGCTGGCCATGGCAGAACACTGACATTCCTGTCTTGCAGGAAATCACGCACAGAATGAGCAGTATGGCTGGTGGCATTGTCATGCTGGAAGGTCATGTCAGGATGAGCCTGCAGGAAGGGTACGTCACCTGAGTGGGTTGAGTCACTGATGTGATCATCCTGTCTGGGTTGGCGCCCCCCCCCCCCCCCCCCCCCCCCTTGGGTTGTGCCGTGGCGGAGATCTTTGTGGGTTATACTCAGCCTTGTCTCAGGATGGTAAGTTGGTGGTTGAAGATATCCCTCTAGTGGTGTGGGGGCTGTGCTTTGGCAAAGTGGGTGGGGTTATATCCTTCCTGTTTGGCCCTGTCCGGGGGTGTCCTCGGATGGGGCCACAGTGTCTCCTGACCCCTCCTGTCTCAGCCTCCAGTATTTATGCTGCAGTAGTTTATGTGTCGGGGGGCTAGGGTCAGTTTGTTATATCTGGAGTACTTCTCCTGTCCTATTCGGTGTCCTGTGTGAATTTAAGTGTGCTCTCTCTAATTCTCTCTTTCTCTCTTTCTTTCTCTCTCGGAGGACCTGAGCCCTAGGACCATGCCTCAGGACTACCTGACATGATGACTCCTTGCTGTCCCCAGTCCACCTGGCCGTGCTGCTGCTCCAGTTTCAACTGTTCTGCCTTATTATTATTGGACCACGCTGGTCATTTATGAACATTTGAACATCTTGGCCATGTTCTGTTATAATCTCCACCCGGCATAGCCAGAAGAGGACTGGCCACCCCACATAGCCCGGTTCCTCTCTAGGTTTCTTCCTAGGTTTTGGCCTTTCAAGGGAGTTTTTCCTAGCCACCGTGCTTCTACACCTGCATTGCTTGCTGTTTGGGGTTTTAGGCTGGGTTTCTGTACAGCACTTTGAGATATCAGCTGATGTACGAAGGGCTATATAAATAAATTTGATTTGATTTGATTTGGTACCACATCAGGGAGGAGGATGTCGTCCCTTTAACCTCTCTGCGCAACGGGATTAAATTCGACAACATACGGTGATCGCTACATAAATAGTCATATTAAACATTCATGAAAATGCAAGTGTCTCACATGGGTCGAAAGCCTAGAATCTTGCTAATCCAACTGTATTGTCCGATTTTTTAAAAATGATTTACTCCGAAAGAATACGATGCGATTATCTGAGAACAAAGACACATCATTTTTTTTATTTCAACCAGCACAGGCGTAATAAAATCACAAATTGCAATAAAATAAATTGTTTACCTTTGACGATCTTCCTCTGTTTGCAATCCCAATGCTCATTGTTACACAATGAATGGTCTTTTGTTTGATAAAATCAATTTTTATTGCCTAACACGAAACATTTTGTGAACCGCTTGTGTTGTGAATTCCGTCTCATTCCATTTTCGACGACACATTCAATGTAAATACACACACTAAACGTGACTTTATCCAGTCATGTTTGGTTTCATTGCAATCAAATGGTTGTTTGTAACACAACCAAACTTGATGGGTCATTTTGCGGGACGTATTGACTGAAAGAAACCGATTTGAAGACAACAAGTAATGACATCATTGTGCACCAATGATATGACCGCTGTTTCGTTGACTGACTGTATTTTAACCCAATGGCCACTGATCTTCTTGAAATATAGCTGGGTAGATAGTCAATGAGCTGAGGTAAATGGCAATATGTAATGTTTATGTGTTGGAAGACAAACCCAACCTGGGGTGGCAGGGTAGCCTAGTGGTTAGAGCGTTAGACTAGTAACCGGAAGGTTGCAAGTTCAAATCCCCGAGCTGACAAGGTTGTTCTGCCCCTGAACAGGCAGTTAACCCACTGTTCCTAGGCCGTCAATGAAATGACTTGCCTAGTTAAAAAAAATGTAGTAAACTCTGGCATAAAGAGGGTCATTTGCCATTGAAGATTCATACCAGAAGGAGTTACGCACAGCATTATTTTAGTAAAGCGCATCTTCAGCTGTTTATATATCAATCAGTATGGCGACTAAGTCAGGGAAAGCTAAATCTATGTCTTCTACGTTTTAGAAGAAATTGATCGGGAAAGTGAGACAGATTGTTGGAGGACGATTCATGGATGTGCAGCGATTTTTAGGGTTTGCCAATTACTACCGGAGATTTATCCGGGGTTTTGGACAGGTGGCTGCTCCCATTACCTCACTGCTGAAGGGGGGTCCCATACGGTTGCAGTGGTCGGCTGAGGCGGACAGGGCTTTTGGGAAGCTAAGAGCTCTGTTTACTTCGGCTCCTGTGCTGGCCCATCCGGATCCCTCTTTGGCGTTCATAGTGGAGGTGGACACGTCAGAGGCTGGGATAGGAGCCGTGCTCTCACAGCGCTTGTGTACACCACCAAAACTCAGCCCTCTGTGTTTTCTTCCCGAAGAAGCTCAGCCCAGCAGAGTGTAACTATGATGTGGGGGACCGGGAGCTGTTGGCTGTGGTTAAAGCGTTGAAGGTGTGGAGACATTGGCTTGAGGGGCTAAACACCCTTTCCTCATCTGAACTGACCACCGCAACCTGGAGTACATCCGGGCAGCGAGGAGACTGAATCCTCGTCAGGCAAGGTGGGCCATGTTCTTTACCCGTTTTGTGTTTACCCTGTCCTACAGACCAGGTTCCCAGAATACAAAGGTAGACGCACTGTCCCGGCTGTTATGACACAGAGGAGTGGCCCATCAGACTCCCATACTCCCGGCCTCTTGCCTGGTAGCGCCGGTCATGTGGGAGCTGGACGTGGACATTGAGCAGGCGTTGCGTACAGAGCCCGCTCCCCTCCAGTATCCTGTTGGGCGTATGTACATTCCGTCTGCTGTCCGTGACCAGTTGATCTATTGGGTCCACACGTCATCCTATCTGGTCATCCGGGGATCGGTCGGACGGAGCACTGTCTGACTGGGAAGTACTGGTGGCCCACCTTGGCTAAGGACATGAGTGTTTATGTTTCCTCCTGCTCGGTGTGTGCCCAGTGTAAGGCTCCAAGACACCTGCCCAGAGGTAAGCTACACCTCTTACCCGTTCCACAACGACCTTGGTCACACCCATCTGTGGATTTTTTAACCGATCTACCTCTTTCACAGGGAAACACTGCAATCCTGGTCGTTGTGGATCATTTCTCTAAGTCCAGTTGTCTCCTCCCTCTGCCCGGTCTTCCTATGGCCCTACAGACTGCGGAAGCCCTGTTTACTCACGTCTTCCGGCACTACGGGGTGCCTGAGGATATAGTGTCTAATCGGGGTCCCCAGTTCACGTCGAGAGTCCGGAAGGCGTTCATGGAACATCTGGGGGTTTCGATCAGACTTACCTCGGGTTTTCACCCCGAGAGTAACGGGCAAGTAGCGAGAGTCAACCAGCATGTGGGCAGGTTTCTGCGGTCCTATTGCCAGGACCGGCCGGGAGAGTGGGTGGCGTTCGTGCCCTGGGCCGAGATGACACAGAACTCACTTCGCCACTCCTCCACTAACCTCTCCCCCTTTCAGTGCGTATTGGGGTACCAGCCGGTTCTGGCGCCGTGGCATCAGGGTCAGACTGAGGCTCCTGCGGTGGACGACTGGTTCAGGCGCACGGGGGAGACATGGGTGGCCACCCATGTTCACCTCCAGCGAGCCGTGCTTCGCCAAAAGACCGGCACGGACCGTCACCTCAGTGAGACCCCAGTGTTCGCACTGGGGGACCGGGTCAGGCTCTCGACCCCGAAACCTGCCCCTCCGCCTGCCCTGCCAGAAGCTGGGTCCGTGGTTTGTGGGGACATTCAAAGTCCTGAGGAGGGTGAACGAGGTGTGCTTCAGATTACAGCTTCCCTCTTCCCTCTGTATTAACCCCTCGTTCCATGTGTCTCTCCTCAGGCCGGTGGTGGCTGGTCCGCTCCAGGAATCTGAGGTGCGGGAGGTCCCTCCGCCCCTCTGGACATCGAGGAGGCCCCGGCGTACTCCGTTTGTTCCATCCTGGATTCAAGGCGTCATGGAGTGGGAGGGGTACGGTCTGGAGGAGAGGTGCCGCCCCGGTTGCGGATGTTTTGGACCCCGAACTGCTGCGAGAGTTTCACCGTCGCCGGGCCGGATAGCCCTGCGCCTCGCCCTCCGGGTCGTCCCCGAGGTCAGTGTCGGCGCCCTGCTGGAGCCGCGCGTCAAGGGGGGGGGGGGGGGGGGGTACTGGCACGACTTCCGCCGAAGTCGGCTCCTCTCCTTGTTCGGGCAGCTCCATTTCTCATTTCTCCATTTGTTTTGTCTTGTTCCATACACACCTGGTTTTCATTCCATAATCATACTGCATATATTTAGTCCTCTGTTCCCCTGCATTTCTTTGTGTGTAATTGTTTATTGTTATATGGATATTGTCAGGCGCCATACTTTTGTTATGTTCCGTGTTTTTGGCACGTTTATGTTTTTATGTGCTGTCGTTTTTGGACAGGAATTAAAGTGCGCCTGTTTACTACACTCTGCTCCCCTGCACCTGACTTCACCTCCCGTACACACCCCTAACATTGAGGGATGTTTGTACAACTAATTATCTCATTCAGGCTGCCTGACAACATACTGTTTGTAGGATATGGCAATGGTGCATACATAAAGCTGTCCCAACAGCAGTCCCAACATCTTACCACTGTTACACCTGGCTTTTAATGGAGCCTTGTCTGGCAGCAAAACAGTTCATTCAGCCTAATTTACTGCCTTTTAAAAATATAGCTGATATGGCTGACTTACTTAAACAAATGTGGTTTCTAATGACAATTGAGATGTACAAACTATGGCATAAGGGGACAACAAGTGCACAAGAGGCAATCTGTAATTTCGATTAAGATATTAATGAGCGAGCTAGGACGACGTAGTCAATATAACTATTTGTTTAGCACTTTTGAAATGTACAGTGACATAATTCAGAACATAGGCCGTTCTTACAGTGTTCTCCCTGTGAACCAAGTCAGAAACGTAGGATAAATAAAGGGGGCACATACGCAGACAATGAAAGCTCCTACAAAATTTGATGATTAAATTTCACAAAAACAGGTTATAGGCTACTGTACATGTGCACCACCAAGTCAGAACAGTAGGTGGAATTAAGAGAGGTAAATAGACCAAATTATTAGGGTGAGGCACATGTGCTACTAACATCTTGCTACACAACATACACTTAGTATTACTTTCTTATCTACAGTATACATATCTCCCTGGCATATACATAATTTATGCAGTAGCATACAAGCCATTTTTGGACTTGTTGTGCTGTGCTCACTTCATTAGGAAGGTGGCATGGCGGTCCTTTGTGGGCAAATTCTGTCATCAAAGTCTGGCATTCTCTGTATCTATGGTGCTTTCAAGACAACTGGGAACTCATAAAAAACAAGGTTGAATCATGATGACATCATTGATCTTCTGGTTGTAGCTCTAGAAAGAAGGTTGAGTTACAATTCTGAGTTGGATGACTATTCAAAATGTATTTCCCAGTCGGAGCTAATTTTTTTCAGGAATTCCTAATTGTCTTGAACTCACTGCAGTTAAATTTGCGCCCTTTCGAGTTAACAGTGTGTTTTGAGCAAGGCAGAAATCAGGCTTCATTGACAGCATGGGCAATGTTGAATTTTTATGATTTTAAACTTGGAAAAGAGACACTTAATCCCAGATTTGGGACCACACAGCCACTTCACTGAATAGCAGGCTAGTGATTGCTTTGCAATGCTTGCAGTTAGACACTGTCACTGATTCCTTCCAAACCACTCATTGCTCAATTTGGGATTTCCAACTTGTTGTGTAATGTTTATGTCCAATGGCCAATTTCTATTCATTATTTATCTTCATATGACAAGGATTAAAAAGGATTTGCCAGTAGATTGTCGACTTGATTCATGATGATGACTGCTAGTTAAGATTTTGAAAGTATGATGTTGACATGATCAGTCCAATCAAAGCTACTGTAGATATAACGTGATTTGACGTCATTTTATCTGTGGACACTGACCTTGAGCCTTCTTGGATGGGCATTTCTAATGTAACTTCATGGCAGCACCCAAGGGGCTTGAATTATCGAGGTCTACCCTTAGACTTGGTGGTGACGTACTCTCCCCATGAGTGGCAGAACACTGAGCTAATCATTGTGCAACTAGAGAACATTACCAACCCCTAGGCTCTGTATTTTCCGCTGGCTACCCCACCACTACAGAAAGCACTGAGCTAAACTGAAAAACATGCACTTTGGAGCTGCTTTACTCAAGAAAGTAAAAAAGAGACCATGTTTGTATGCTGCTTTATTCGATTTTTATTTTACATTGTTTGCAAACTGATATGTGACATATATTAATGCCAAAATAACAAGCAAAACAGGTAAGGCCAAAACACAAGACCCACATTGTTTAGCTAAAAATGTGGGTCTCAAAATGGCCCTGAATGACAGGTCACCACTGGTAACATTATAAAATGCCAATAATTGTCTGAATGCATAAGTGGAGGAAGTGTAGTGGTTCATGCACTGACAGCTGTGTGACATAAAAAAGAACACTCCGTTCAAATTACTACATACATAAGTTCATAACTTCATGCAGGTGCAGTAAGGAAGTTAGTCAAACTGCATTGTCATCTCTTAGAACAGCTCATTACATATTTTATTGGGTAACCACCAATAGCAGCATCGTTTGCATATTTCATATCAATACGTTTCAATTTAGACCACACACACAACCTTATATTGCCATCTGCTGTTTTTAAATGGGTCTGCAACACACTGCTTGTGAAACAGTTATCTTTGGGAAAATTTGAGAGACATAAATTGCAGTATTAGATTGTATCTAAGTGAAGAAGGGTTTGCAACAGTTGTCACACCAGATCATATCTGAACATTTAAGATGGAGATGTATTTTAGGGCAATGCTGAAACAATGTTGGTAATTTAGATCATTTAGTTACTTTGGACTTGATTACTCTAATTTAACTGGCAAGTCCAATAATTTAAGATTATGAATAAATTGAAGAATAGCCTATGTTAAGGGGAAAAATACATCTCTTGTTCTTGTTCCCAAGAGAAATACTTGAATGATATAAACAGGGTTGGAATGTGAAGCATCATTATACTCTACAAGAGGGCAAAACTATGCTACATGGAACTTAAAATAGTGCAAAAAGGCATTAGAAACAACATAGATCTGTGAATAATGTTTGTTTAAGCTTTGGACATGCTGATCAACAGAAATAACTGCATTTTTTGGGATCATTCCATGATCTGAGATGATGTGTACAGTTGAAGTCGGAAGTTTACATACACTTAGGTTGGAGTCATTAAAACTCGTTTTCAACCACTCCACAAACGTCTTGTTAACAAACTATAGTTTTGGCAAGTCGGTTAAGAAATCTACTTTGTGCATGACACAAGTAATTATTCCAACAATTGTTTACAGACAGATTATTTAACTTATTCCAGTGGATCAGAAGTTTACATACACTAAGTTGGCTGTGCCTTTAAACAGCTTGGAAAATTCCAGAAAATGATGTAATGGCTTTAGAAGCTTCTGATAGGCTAATTGACATCATTTTAGTCAATTGGAGGTTACCTGTGGATGTATTTCAAGGTCTACTGTACATTCAAACTCAGTGCCTCTTTGCTTGACATCATGTGAAAATCAAAAGAAATCAGAAAAAAAATTGTAGATCTCCACAAGTCTGGTTCATCCTTGGGAGCAATTTCCAAATGCCTGAAGGTACCTTGTTCATCTGTACAAACAATAATACGCAAGTATAAACACAACGGGACCACGCAGCCGTCATACCACTCAGGAAGGAGACGTTTTCTGTCGCCTAGAGATGAACTTACTTTGTGCAAAAAGGGAGAGGCATGCAAGCCGAAGTGCAAATCAATCACAGAACAACAGCAAAGGACCTTGTGAAGATGCTGGAAGAAACAGGTAGAAAGTATCTATATCCACAGTAAAACGAGTCCGATATCGACATAACCTGAAAGGCTGCTCAGCAAGGAAGAAGCCACTGCTCCAAAACTGCCATAAAAAAGCCAGACTACTGTTTGCAACTGCACATGGGGACAAAGTTCGTACTTTTTGGAGAAATGTCCTCTGGTCTGATGAAACAAAAATAGAACTGTTTGGCCATAATGACCATTGTTATGTTTGGAGGAAAAAGGGGGAGGCTTGCAAGCCGAAGAACACCATCCCAACCGTGAAGCATATGGGGGTGGCAGCATCATGTTGTGGGGGTGCTTTGCTGCAGGAGGGACTGGTGCACTTCACAAAATAGATGGCATCATGAGGAGGGAAATTATGTGGATATATTGAAGCAACATCTCAAGACATCAGTCAGGAAGTTAAAGCTTGGTTGAAAATGGGTCTTCTAAATGGACAATGACCCCAAGCATACTTCCAAAGTTGTGGAAAAATGGCTTAAGGACAAATTCAAGGTATTGGAGTGGCCATCACAAAGCCCTGACCTCAATCCCATAGAAAATTTGTGGGCAGAACTGAAAAAGAGTGTGCGAGCAAGGAGGCTTACAAAACTGACTCAGTTACACCAGCTCTGTCAGGAGGAATGGACCAAAATTCACTCAACTTATTGTGGGAAGCTTGTGGAAGGCTTTCCGAAAGGTTTGGCCCATGTTAAACAAGTTAAAGGCAATTCTACCAAATACTAATTGAGTGTATGTAAACTTCTGACCCACTGTGAATGTGGTGAAAGAAATAAAAGCTGAAATTAATCGTTCTCTCTACTATTATCCTGACATTTCACATTCTAAGAAAAAAGTGGTGATCTTAACTGACCTAAGAAAGGGAATTTTTACTAGGATTAAATGTCAGGAATTGTGAAAAACTGAGTTTAAATGTATTTGGCTAAGGTGTACGTAAACTTCCGACTTCAACTGTATGTCCTCAATCATATCCTATTTTTTGGTATAAGATGATAACCTTTCCGACTACCTATTTCAATTGGATGCGTACAGTAGGCCTTCATGTAGACCTATACTAATTGAATCAATAAAAACAGACATTTACATTTTAGCACATGCTCTTATCCAGAGCAACTTACAGTAGTGAGTGCATACATTTTTACACTGGTCCACTGTGGGAATCAAACCCACAACTTTAACATTGCAAGCGCCATGCGCTACCAACTGAGCTACACAGGACCAGGAAAAGGAAAGGAAAGCTTCAAGAGAAGAGAGATAATGTGTTGTTAAATTAGGACTACGAACCAATCCATGTTTGGCAGTGATTTATTTATTTATGGGAGAGACAGAACAGAATGCCCTTGTTTAGAATGGAGTGACCTAGGTTCATGTAAATAATCTTCTTGAAGAAAGACTGCAACATTCGGAATCACTGAGTTCCCACACTCATATCCTGTTCCATGAATAACCCACTCTTGCTATGCTGCCATGTGCGTAAGAGTTTTTTGTTTGTTTGAAAAGCTGTGAATTCAGCAGAAGAACACTAGTCACATTCCACAGCTGTAGGTTTCAAGGTTGATTTCAACAGATCTCACCAAAAAAATATGAAAGATACAGTGGAGACATCATGGCACCAGAGGGGTGGGCACCATTATTGATCTGAGCAAAAGGACCTGTCAGACAGTCATAACTGAAGAGCCTCGGAGACCTTTCGCACTTGCTGCTGCAACTGCACGCATTCCCGCAGCACAGACACAGTGTGAAACAGGCCTAAATCGGAATGCAGCCTACTGAGCACCGGCAGAGATGTGTCTACCCGTCGACAAGGTTGCATTAAGGGTTTCTTCCAAATCAATAACCTTTGGGATTGGTTGTTAGAATATTAAATGAGTGACATAGACACAGATAGGACAGGTAAGTGTCTCACTCTGACATTTTTCTTCCGAATTGATCATTCAATCATTCAAAATGTTGGTCAGATTAATAAAAGCATATCAGTGTAGGGTTAAATACTGTACTAATGTGCTATTATAGGCTACAGGCATAAAGTACTCAGCCTATTGCAGGCTACTGGTCCAGAAAAAGTTCTGTATGTGGTTGTATTTAGTTTGGCAAAGTTTCTGTGATGATCAGTTGTGGGCAGGAGCTGTATAGCATACTCAGGACAGAGTCTGCTTTCAAACTTAAATGTTTACTGTTTGAGTTTTGCACAGTGGCAAATAAAGGCATGTTTGTTTGTCACATAAAGGAGTCACATTGAACACTAGGGGCCTTATTACATTTTCTCAGGTTCAAAATGTACTCTTGTACAAACTGTCTAGTCTACAACTCCCATGTCTCCTTTGTAAAGGGGTGCAGAAATGGCAATGAATGAGTCTATTGGACACAGCATCACATCCATGTCTAAAGACTAGAACATATAGATATTGACGATCATCGCCTTTACATAGGCCTATAAAATAAAGTACACACACTGTTATGTACATGGTCAGGTGGGATTTCACTGTAAGAAATAGGACTTTCAGTGAATATGAAATATCTCATTACAGCCTGCAAGTTCTTTGGTAATTAAATTATTCCCACACACTCTTCGTTATGTAAGGAGATGAGGTCTGGTGTTTATTTTGACACTGGTGCTGCTCTGACAGCTCCAGGCTAAGGAAACTGTGCTGAGCACTACCACATAACAGTAAATGTGTTTTTTACATTTCTGATGTTAAATAGCAAGTTGGCTCGATCAGTTACTGAAGTCAACTTTGAAGACTTTCCCTGAATTTTTCGTTGGTGTTGGTATTTAGCAGAGGTGGGACCAAGTCATTGTTTTACAAGTCACAAATAAGTCTCAAGTCTTAGCACTCAATTCCCAAGTCAAGTCCCATTTGAAGACAGGCAAGTCCTAGTCAAGTCTCAAGTCAAGACCGTCAAGTATCAAGTCAAGTCTCCAGTCCTAAACTTTGAGTTTCGAGTACTAAACAAGTCATAATGTGCTCTTCACCAAATGTAATACCATTTCATATTTAAAAGAGTAATAGTATATTAAATTTACGCAAATCATGAATGCTTTTAAATATATATATATTTATTACTTTCCAAATAAACTTTATATTTCCATGGAAATACATGGGTAGCCATGAGAAAGACATCAATATGACAACAAAAACAAAATATTGTAGTGCTCTCTCTCCCTCTATCTCTCTCTCCAGATATACTCTAGACACCTAAAATCCTGCCATAAAGTTACAATCATTTATTTAAAGGTACATCTAAACAACTGACACTGAACTGAGGCCTACAATTTGAACAATGAATGTCTGAGAAAAAAATATAGATCCCAAAGACGGGAGATAAAACCTGAACATGGAGACTACATGTGTGTGTGTATAATGCATAAACAGTTGAATTTTTTCTCTTATCTCAGGGCCCTATGATGCATTGCATTTGCAAAAGACCAAATTCGATAAAAGTCTGTCAGTCATTTGTGCACGATGAGGCCGCAGTATGATGCCACCATGGATGAAGACATGCTCCACCGGAACACTGGAGGCAGGCACTGCCAAGACCCTGATGGCCACTCGGGACAGTGAAGGAAGAGCCTTCCTGTTCATTGCCCAGAACAAGAGGGCATTCTGTCCTTCGCATTTGTCAAGGTAGTGACTTAGCTGTAGTGCTGGAGTGGTCCCAACAGCTTTCTTCTGCCTCTTACAGCATGCTGCAAACAGCCCTTCTTCTTGTCCAAGACTATGGTCCTCTCACTCTTCCTCATCAACAAGAGGCACAGCTTGCTCAGTCCCTGTAGCATCTTGCAGAATCAGTTCTGGCAAAACATGTAAAAGCATAGCAGAAACAAAAATGACGGTATTAGAGTATTGGTGATGCAGTGGATTACAATGAAAAAGTATTATTGTTGCAGTCAATTGGATTAAATTATGAGAAAAAGTTACATTCAACTCAATAATATTTACCTTTCACTCTTTGTGCCACCTCCTCCTTGACCTCCTCCTTGACCAGCACATGGTGCTCCACCCACATCAGAGAAAAATCCGGATCCAAGGCAGCTGCTTTGAGGTAGACTGGATCTGTTATCTGTTAAGATATCAGTTTGTCTCTGTGAATGGTTTGTCCTCTGACAAATCAACTGTAAATGTTGGTGTTCCTCAAGGTTCCGTTTTAGGACCACTATTGTTTTCACTATATATTTTACCTCTTGGGGATGTCATTCGAAAACATAATGTTAACTTTCACTGCTATGCGGATGACACACAGCTGTACATTTCAATGAAACCTGGTGAAGCCCAAAAATTGCCCTCGCTAGAAGGCTGTGTTTCAGGCATGAGGAAGTGGATGGCTGCAAACGTTCTACTTTTAAACTCGGACAAAACAGAGATGCTTGTTTTAGGTCCCAAGGAACAAAGAGATCTTCTGTTGAATCTGACAATTAATCTTGATGGTTGTACAGTCTCAAATAAAACTGTGAAGGACCTCGGCGTTACTCTGGACCCTGATCTCTCTTTTGACGATCATATCAAGACTGTTTCAAGGACAGCTTTTTTCCATCTACGTAACATTGCAAAATTCAGAAACTTTCTGTCCAATAATGATGCAGAAAAATGTATCCATGCTTTTATTACTTCTAGGTTAGACTACTGCAATGCTCTACTTTCCGGCTACCCGGATAAAGCACTAAATAAACTTCAGTTAGTGCTAAATACGGCTGCTAGAATCCTGACTAGAACCAAAAAAATTGATCATATTACTCAGGTGCTAGCCTCCCTACACTGTCTTCCTGTTGAGGCTAGGGCTGATTTCAAGGTTGCACTGCTAACCTACAAAGCATTACATGGACTTGCTCCTACTTATCTTTCTGATTTGGTCCTGCCGTACATACCTACACGTACGCTACGGTCACAAGACGCAGGCCTCCTAATTGTCCCTAGAATTTCTAAGCAAACAGCTGGAGGCAGGGCTTTCTCCTATAGAGCTCCATTTTTATGGAATGGTCTGCCTACCCATGTGAGAGACGCAGACTCGGTCTCAACCTTTAAGTCTTTACTGAAGACTCATCTCTTCAGTGGGTCATATGATTGAGTGTAGTCTGGCCCAGGAGTGTGAAGGTGAACGGAAAGGCTCTGGAGCAACAAACCGCCCTTGCTGTCTCTGCCTGGCCGGTTCCCCTCTCTCCACTGGGATTCTCTGCCTCTAACCCTATTACAGGGAATGAGTCACTGGCTTACTGGTGCTCTTTCATGCCGTCCCTAGGAGGGGTGCGTCACTTGAGTGGATTGAGTCACTGACGGGATCTTCCTGTCTGGGTTGGCAGAGATCTTTGTGGGCTATACTCGGCCTTGTCTCAGGATAATAAGTTGGTGGTTGAAGATATCCCTCTAGTGGTGTGGGGGCTGTGCTTTGGCAAAGTGGGTGGGGTTATATCCTTCCTGTTTGGCCCTGTCCGGGGGTATATTTGGATGGGGCCACAGTGTCTCCTGACCCCTCCTGTCTCAGCTTCCAGTATTTATGCTGCAGTAGTTTATGTGTCGGGGGCTAGGGTCACTTTGTTATTTCTGGAGTACTTCTACTGTCTTATCCGGTGTCCTGTGTGAATTTAAGTATGCTCTATCTAATTCTCTCTTTCTCTCGGAGGGCCTGAGCCCTAGGACCATGCCTCAGGACGACCTGGCATGATGACTCCTTGCTGTCCCCAGTCCACCAGGCTATGCTGCTGCTCCAGTTTCAACTGTTCTGCCTGCGGTTATGGAATCCTGACCTGTTCACCGGACGTGCTACCTGCTGTTTTCAACTCTCTAGAGACAGCAGGAGTGGTAGAGATACTCTTACTGATCGGCTATGAAAAGCCAACTGACATTTACTCCTGAGATGCTGACTTGCTGCACCCTCGACAACTACTGTGATTATTATTATTTGACCATGCTGGTCATTTATGAACATTTGAACATCTTGGCCATGTTCTGTTATAATCTCCACCCGGCACAGCCAGAAGAGGACTGGCCACCCCTCATAGCCTGGTTCCTCTCTAGGTTTCTTCCTAGGTTTTGGCCTTTCTATGGAGTTTTTCCTAGCCACCGTGCTTCTACACCTACATTGCTTGCTGTTTGGGGTTTTAGGCTGGGTTTTAGGCTGTACAGCACTTTGAGATATCAGCTGATTTATGGAGGGCTATATAAATCAATTTGATTTGATTTTGATTTGATCTGAAAAGGGGGCAGTGATTCCATCTAATGTCCTGGCCATTTTCACATTGATGAAGATTCCATAAATATTTTGTTCGGGGATGCCTGGAGACTTCTGACCAGGCCGCTCAGGAAATGGACTTGAGGCTTCCGCTACTCCAGGTGGTGATTCAGGGACAGGACCGAGGGAACAACAGAACTGATTGTGACTATCTTCTCCCCCTGTGTCATACCTCTTGCTTCTCCAACTCCTTCAACTTATTCTACTCCCGTACTGTGAACAACAACTCCTTGTGCCCAGCTTTTTCTAGAACATGACTGAGCTTTCGAGGGTCACATGGGATAACTGCCTTCACTTGTCTCAGTGTGGAGTTCCATGTTGTGTTGACAGCAGCAGGGATGCCTCTTTCCCCAAATTCAGCCTCAAACACCTCTTTCAATGTTGTGCTTATATGCAGCAGTGAGCTGATTTTTGATAACTTTGAAAGAGAAGGAGTCATCACTTTTGTTTCTTTCAAGCCATCTCCCACCACCAGCTGGAGAATGTGGGCAAAACACTTGTAAGCGCTGTTTTTTTGCAATAGCAGCATCCACTGTTTGCTGGTCTTCCAGGGTTTGGCCATTCCAGAGCTCTGGGTCATCAAGGTGATCTTCGTCATGTACTTCATCTTCTTGTTCTTGTTCACACTGTGAATGCTTTTCTCATGTTTGCAGCATTGTCACTAATGATATAGTCCAATTCATCTTTAATGCTGTACTCACCACATATGGCCTCAAATTGCTCACAGATTATTTTGGCCTTGTGTGGGCCTTTGAAGCGGTCACAGGCCAAGAGATTGGACTTGCGCTGTATCCTCTCTCCATCTTTCTCCATACAGTGCACAGTGACACCAAGGAACCCCCTCATCTTTCGGTTGGTTCCAAATGTCCACTGTGACTGAAACATGGTCTGTGTTGCTCAACTGAGTTTTCGGTTTTCAACGTCTCTCTGTAGCGAGGTTCTCTACTTTTGATGTCAATGTTCTACGACACACTGGGCTGTACTTACTGTCAACCACTAACAGAAAGGGACTAAAACTCTTGTTTTCCACAACAGACAGAGTTGCAATCGATAACCAGGTCGGACAGTATTGCATTGTTGATAGCTTTCTGCTGTGGATGTTTCATGCTGTACTGCCCTACACGGGTCTCCATGAACTGTGAGATTGGAGACTGTTGTGGTTCACTTGTGACACTTTTGTTCATCTGGTATTGTTCAAATCTGTAAGCATATAAAAAAAATAATTGAGCGGGGCAGTAGCACAATCTTGCCTGGTCTCAATCTTGGGTGTAATGATCACGTTCCTGCACTGACTGACTGTTTGGAGGCTCATTGATTTAACATTCTGTTAGCCTACATGCTATACTAGCAAAGTTATATATAGCTGTCGGCTATATTTGCCACGATTTACCGTTCTTTGTGCAGCTTCAACTGTCGAACAAAGTTGTAAGTTGTTGCGCCTCCATCTGTAATTTTCTTCCCTCATGTTTGGCAAGTTGCAATCTGTTTTTTTGTTGACTACAACATTGTCTGTATATCTGAAAATAATAATTTTGGGTATCATCTTTCCAATGGCTCAATCTGAATTCACCCGCCGACGTTCCTCTGCATTGCCACACACAACTTTTTCTCCGCTGGCACAATTTGATTGGCTGCTGTCCGATTCAAACTGTAAT